>NC_062524.1:25657994-25817994 GCF_022655615.1 Tachysurus fulvidraco
TGATGACTGGTACAGGTTAAACGCTGCAGCAGAAAACAAAGGTCTTGCACCAACTGGCTGGGTTGGAATGTACATCAATGTCATAGACTGGTACTGGTCCAATACGGCAGTCGATCTGTTGAACACCACATCCTTCTGGGCCCCTGGACAGCCTGATAATTCAGGTGGAAGACAAGAATGTTGTGCAATTGACTCAAATGGATACTGGGCAGATTATCCATGTAGAGATTTAAAACCCTTCATATGTTTCAGTGGTAAGCCATGCAAACATTTTCATTTTGATTTATTTCATGTCTCCAAATCTGATATCTTTTCATTGCATGTACTCAGAAAAACAATTAAGGACAGTATGCTTTCTGTCATCACCTAATGACCTAAAGAGGGTCTCCATTATCTCATACATCCAGAGTAACCCAAGATTTAAGCTGCATTTATATACATAATTAATTGTTCTACTATGGGGCAGCCTGGTTTCCTTTAGAACTATGAGAGTCTGTATATCAAAGTTATGACAATGGGATTGTAGCACATTCTGATGCACTGTACCAGAGAATAACAAGCAGCACTCATACATACTGTAATGCAGAAAGGTTTCGTGTTTATTGTACACCCTATGACCTTTCAGAAGCACATGTATTTTTCTTTTAACGTATATTTGTAATATTGTGTTTTCACAGCTGCCACAGGAGCATTTTTTTCTTACTCAACACTCATGAGTTGGTATGGAGGTCAGACATACTGTCGGACATATCACACAGATTTAGCCAGAGCCACCACTTTGACACAGAACGATCAGTTAAAACAATTGGCGGCAGCCCAGGGAACTTGGATTGGCCTATTTAGGGACACTTGGATGTGGGCGGATTCGACCGTGCCCTTGCCAGCCCGGTGGGCTCCTGGTTTACCAAATAATGTTGATCATGACGACAACTGTGCTATTGCGACTAATAACCAAATAGTGGATCGAGAATGCAACACCCTATACAATTTTTTCTGTCACATAAGTGAGTCTTTCAGTTTTTGGTTTACTGCCATAATTAAAAAAGTATCATGTCTGTGGCAGGCTTAAATTTTTCAAAAAGGAATTTATAAGTCTATGTTTTGTCTGTATGTTATATCTTCTACAGAGTATAAAGTGATCTATCAAGTAATGAAATTGCAGATTCAAGGAGATGAGAGTGTGTTTGATCCTGCTTTCCAGTCTGTCATTTTACAGCAGGTAACTCACTACATTTTGCTAGTTTGACTAACAAAGTACACTTTCTGATAACATAAAACCTAAAATCTAACCCCAGACTTACTGTTCACAAATGTCTTTTGCAAATTCATGAACCACAAAACAGAATAAACTGTTATTATTATTAGTTGTAGATTATGTAGCACCAACATACCTGTGCATTGGTGAATTTGAATTAGCACATTCATACGTATAACAGTCAGAACAGTTTGTGCTGCTGTTACTTTCTGACCAATCATAATCAAAAGTTTAGTGGTATAAATGAAATTTAACGTTCAATAGTAAAATCCTGATTTTGCTCTTCAGGTCATGCAGAAACTGAAGGACTATGGCATAACGAGGGAGATAAACGTGGCCTGGAGGGTGCACCCAGATGGAAACATCTTTCATAAGAAACTTATCTGGACCCTGTAACCTCTAAACATTTACATGTGTTTCCATGTTACTGTAATTATATATTTAATCAGTTTGATTTGTGTAACATAATCATTATCAACTTTACCAAATGCTAAAAATATAATAGAAATATTACAAAATGTCCTTGTATTTCCACTCAGCTTGTTTTTCAGAATCATTTTGGGGTTAAATTATCATGGGTAGCTAGTAAAGAGGGTAGAAAAAATTTATTTATCAAATATTTTATGAATCTCTTTAATATAACTTGCATATGTTAACCAGAGAATAGCCATGTAGAATATCTTACAAGACACAGCCTACTTGTTCCAGCTATCCAACTTCTAACTAAGGATTTGGGGAATGTCTTTAACTAAAGAAGTTAGTCACTTGGAAGCTTTGGAGCTCAATCTTGCTTTGAGGCTAGTCCTGGATGTTTTCTTTAAAATGTAAGTTTTGTGGCGTAGTTTGAATGTTTGCATATGGTGTTTTGAGAAAATAAAATACACAGACATGTGTAGGACACATTAATGCATATATTAAAGTATCTAAAATAATTAAATGGAACCAGTCATTTCTATAATTGATATTAAAGCCAATATTTGTGATAATATAATTAGAATATGTTATGCTCCATTTACGCATGTGAGTTATTAATCTAAAATAATTAACTTTTATCAGTAAAGACATAATCTGTATTGAACCTGACCTTCAAAATGCTAGACATTTTAATGCTGTTAACTATAGCTTCACTGCTCAGTTTACTGACTGTAAATGAAAGGACTATATTAAATGGTGTGTGTGTGTGTGTGTGTGTGTGTGTGTGTGTGTGTGTGTGTGTGTGTGTGTGTGTGTGTGTGGGAATTTTTCTCTTTCAATATAATCCATATTTTTCAGAAGAAGATTTTCTGTTGGTCGTATAGCAATACTGTGTACAATACTGATCTTAATCTTACAAATGAAACAAATTATGGAAGATACACACTGATATTAAGCATTAAATATATTTTAAAAGTATAGCACTTTGGAAGTTCACTATGAACTGTGTGGTTTCCTTTTCTTTCAATTTGATCTTCCTCAATGTTTTTTTTTTCTTTTCACGACTGCGAGGTTGTAACATTATTTATGCTACTCTGCTGCCACCATCAGGTGAAAGGAAATATTGAAACTTTTTTCAACTTATCAAACATTGTAAGTAAGACGTATGCCCCTGCAATAAATAAAAATAAGAGTCTTAAGTGTCAGCATAATACCAAAACATAACGAGGTACTGTTCAGAGAGAGAGGTTTAAACAGATAGTTGCGTTTTATGCATTATGTGCTTTAAACATTTAGCTGTAATTGCCTGAATATCCACACGGTGTCACTCATTTCCATTTCATTTCAAATTACGTGCAGGAACTGTGGCCCCAAAAGAAAAAAAATAATTTGTTCATCAGTAGCATAGATATATACACTAGATGTCGCCTTGTATAGGGCAGTACATTGGAACGGATGCGTCAATTGAGCCGCCATCTTGGTACGGGGGACCCCCTCTTTTTAATGCATTAGCGTCAATGTAGGCAAACAAATAAAATCACCATAAATCGTCATGAATGCCATTTCTAGTCTTTTTTTTTTTGGTTCATTCCAAAGGTCAGTCATGTATTTATCATTAAGTCCAGAGAAAATTTAACTTTTTGATATTAAGATAATCTATTTTTTCACAATATAATGCATAGTGCTAATAGGTGTAAGTTTATTACTTACATTCTTCCACTTGAGTGAACTTCATATGAACAATCGCTACTTACCTTATAGCTTACTGCATGTAACACTGCTACAATGGTGTGACTGTACATGTTCATTTAGACATTTAAATTGTAAATGTTTATTAAATATGATACACAAAGCAGTTTACAGGTGGAAACAAATCACAAATTCAAGAGGACCATAATGTGAAAATTATTCCTTTCCTGCAATACTTTTGCCACATTAAATAAGTATGTAATAAAGTCACATAAACAAACAAAAAAACAAAAAGTTTAACTTTGAGGATGAACTTGTGTGTTACACTGCCAACCTAACTGTGACATCCTTCAAGGACTGTCAGCTGAGTTAACCATTTAAAACTAAGTGTTTAGTGTCCCTGCAGCTTGTCCATGACTGACGTCTCTGTTTATCACTTGGGAATCTACAAACAGATTCAGATTATTTTACTTAATACCATGTCAGCAATCAAAAGCTATTTTCATGGCAAAATTCTATTACAAAAACACAAATATCATATAAATGCAATAAAAACAAAACAAATATAAACAGCAAGTCATATTATACTTTTTTTTTTTATTTTAATTAACATACGATAAAAAAAATTCAAACCCTTTTCAGGCACAATGTCATTAAATATGTCCTTAAGTGAAGTAACTTGATAAGAGCATTCTGTTTGTGTTAAGTCCAGGACAATCTAATAAAATATGTTTGACAGATAAGGGAATCTTACAAAACATACATAAAGTTGGGTCTTTTCACCTTTTAGCAAAAAAAGCTGGGGTCAATTTTTAATGTCCTTATTAAGAGCTTCATAATCTGCAAACATTGTCGGTTTCCCTAACTGTCAATAACTAATGGGTAACTAACATGGATTAGCTGCAGCCGTTAACCAAGGACTAAAACAAACCAACGTAACCAGAAATATAATTTCCTACCATTCGATACCATATAACACATTCTCACTAATGTAATCCCTTGCTGTCTGGTTTTTATATTTCTTTCGTTTGAACATCCACATGCAGCACAGAAGTCCGGCATCATCTATGTGTTTAAAATACAAGAGCGCCGTATAAAGATGGCGGTGGTTTTGACGCATTTTAGGCCCCAAGGCGACATCTAGTGTATAGATATCTATGATTGACCACTGAACAGAGCTCTGAAATCATCATTAAAGGCCTGTTTTGAGTTGCTTTTATTGGCATGGATCCAAGTACGCTGGAACATCAAAAGAAGTCTTCAATTTCTGCATTTTTTAAAAAAGAGAACCAAAAATTAATAAAGACTATCTCCTGTGTTTCCATCCTGAATCCTGAATCATCATGAAAGGCCTGTTTTGAGTTGCTTTTATTGGTATGTTTCCAAGTATGCTGGAACATCAAAAGAAGTCTTCAATGTCTACATTTTTTTAAAAAGAGAACCAAAAATTAATCAAGACTATCTCCTGTGTTTCTCTCCTGAATAGGATACACAAGGATGTGTTCATTTCCCTTCATTTCCATTGTTTTGGTTTGTTCAAATAAGGAGACTATTTACACACGTCTTAGCAAAAGTCAAAATGAAAAAACAGATTAGTCATCACTGTGGATAAATCTAGCCATCCCAATGACAACTAACTCAATAAGAGAATAGATTTGCATTGTTGTAAGTCACAGTATCCAGCGAATGATTTAATGAAGTGAAGTGACATATGGCTAAATGGGTGACCCATACTCAGAATTTGTTCTCTGCATTTGACCCATGCAAAGTGCACACACACAGCAAGTGAACACACAAACACCGTGAACACACACCCGGAGCAGTGGGCAGCCATTTATGCTGCGGTGCCCAGGGAGCAGTTGGGGGGTTTGGTGCCATATCTTATATCTTAAACAGGGAGGAGGAGTTACGCCATGAGCTCAAGTGGTGGACATAAGTCCTCAAGGCCCTTACTAGGCAAAGCAATTGCAGCCTCTCCTGTTCCGCCGACTCATGGGGTGGGAATCAGAAGGCCTGCAAAATGATCGGACAGCCCACCATGCTGGGCAACTTAGGGACATATCCTGCCCTGGGGTGCAGGATAGACTTAGTCATGCCAGGGGCAAATTCTAGGCAGGTGGGGGTATTTGACCTCATAACATCTTCAACTGGGCCAGAATAAGCCAGTTGTCCAGGCAATTCAGTACACGGATGCCCCGGTAATGCATGTACTTCATAAATGTGCATGGTGAAAGGGCTATCCCAAAAGAAAGAACACAATACTGGTAAGCTTTGCCCCCAAAAGCGAACTTGAGGAACTTCCTGTGCTCTGGCAAAATGCATATGTGAAAATAAGCATCTTTGAGGTCTATCATCATTTACATTTACAGCATTTGGCAGACACCCTCATCCAGAGCGACATACATAAGTGATTAAATCTTTAACATTGAATCATTAATGCTGGCTCACTAGGTTACATACTTAAGATACCATGAGTTTAAATTGAGTTTAATTGTAAAGTTACAATGAAAAAGTGTCAAAGGTTGTGTTTTTGCTTTTTTTTTTTTTTTTTTTTTTAAATGCAAAAGTTAAGGAAAGAAGTGCTAGTTGAAGTGTTTCCTGAATAAGTAGGTCTTCAACCGACGCTTGAAAATAGTCAGTGACTCAGCTGTCCGTACTTCTAGGGGAATTTCGTTCCACCACCTTGGTGCCGGAACAGAGAATAGTCTTGTAGTATACTTGCCTCTTACCCTGAGAGATGGTGGAACCAGTCGAGCAGTGCTGGTAGATTGGAGGGTGCGGGGTGCAGTGCGAGGAGTGATGAGGGCTTTGAGGTAGGAGGGAACTGGTCCATTTTTGGCTTTGTAAGCCAGCATCAGTGTTTTGAATCTGATGCATGCAGCTACCAGAAGCCAGTGGAGGGATTGCAGCAGCGGGGTGGTATGCGAGAACTTTGGAAGATCAGAATGGTTGTGCGAGGATATAGCAAGGTCATGACCTGGGGATGAATCATCTGGGATGAACAGCAGTTCAGTTTGGCTAGGATTGAGCTTTAACTGATGAGCAGTCATCCATGATGAAATTTCTGCCAGACATGCTGAGATCCGATCAGAAGCTGTGGTATCTGAGGGTGGGAAAGAGAAGATAAGTTGTGTGTCATCAGCATGACAGTGGTAAGAGAACCCATGTGAGGAAATAACTTCACCAAGAAAGTGAGTATACAGGGAGAAAAAAAGAGGACCAAGTACTGAGCCCTGTGGGACACCAGTGGAGAGTCTGTGTGGAGCAGATGTCACTCCCCTCTATGTTATATGATATGAGCGTGCTTCCAGGTAGGAAGCAAACCATTCCCAAGCTGATCCGCAAATCCCAAGACTCCTGAGGGTGGATAGGAGAGTCTTGTGGTTGACCGTATCAAAAGCTGCTGAAAGGTCAAGGAGTATATAGGAGGATCTAGCAGCATGTAGTTTCTCAGATACATCCAAAGGGCCGTCTCTGTGGAGTGAGATTCTTTAAAGCCAGACTGGTTGGGATCTTGGAGGTTGTTATGTGAGAGATAGACAGACAGTTGATTATAGACAATGCGTTCAAGAATTTTTGAAAGAAACGAGAGAAGTGATACCAGTCTGTAGTTACTGATGTCTGATGAAACCAGAGCAGGTTTCTTTAGGATTGGAATAACCCTTGCTCTCTTGAAAGTAGTTGGTACCTGACCAGATGCTATGGATCTATTGATGATAGTGGTAATGAAGGGCAGAAGGTCTTGCAAGATGGTCTGGAGCATAGTGGAAGGAAGTTGATTGTTGCACAGCACATCTGAAAGGAGCAGAACAAGAAGTTTTCTTGGGTTTAGTGGACAGAGGACAGAGAAAGTCCATAGTTGAGGAAAGAGATGAGAGGACAGTATCTGTGGCTGAGTCCAATGGTAGTGAGGAAAAAGACTCAGGATCAGGAAGAGAAGAAAGAGTGCCAGAAGCTACAGAAGAAGGAGAGACAGAGTGAAGGTTGCGGCCGGTAAGAGCAAGGGGGTGAGAGGTAGTTTTAGGTAGGGTAGGGAGAGTGATGGTGAAGGATACCAGGTGATGATCAGAGACGTGTAGTGGGGGTAGCAGTCATGTCTGTAGCTGGGGAAGGACGGGTGAAAACCAGGTCCAGGACATTGCCTCCTTTGTGTGTGGGGATGTAGCTGTTGAGTGTCAGGGCGAGGGTCGAGAAGAGTCAGGAGGGAAGAAGATTGAAGATTGAAGCTTGTCAGAGGGGAGGTTGAAGTCACCAAGCACCGTCAGATGGGAGCTATTGGAAGGGAAAACACTAAGCAGTGTGTCCATTTCTTCCAGGAAGTCTCCTAGGGGACCAGGAGGGTGGTAAACAACAATGATAACAAGGTTGATTGGAGATGTAACTGAAATGGCATGGAACTCAAAAGAGGAGATGGTTAAATGAGACAAGAGGAGAGGTGTAAAGCACCATTTCTTTGATAACAATAAACCTGTACCACCACCCCTGCCTGTTTCTCATGGTGAGAGAGAGAAAGCATATGCAGACAATAAAGCAGACAGTGTTCTGTGGGGATATCCAGGTTTCTGTTAGCTCGAGAAAATCAAATGAGTAATGAGAAGTTAAAGCAGATAAAATAAGCTTTCTTTACAGCAGACTGGCAATTCCAGTGCCCACCTACCACCACTGTTTGAGACTTACACAACAGAGGAAGGTAGATGAGGTTACTGGGATTGTGACCTCTGCACTGTAGATGAGAGCGTCTGCGACAGTAGGAATTGAGTACAGAGATGGGTTCTGGGCACATATTTGCAGTCAACCAAAAGTGAAAATTAAGGTATGGTGTAATATATCAAAACAGTACTAGACACTTATATTACAATGTGAGAGAGATACTTGGAGAACCTACAATATGAAAGGGTAAGCCCTGCCCGCAATTCACACCTTAAGGGAGACTGAAACTACTCCTGATTAATCAGCTGAGAGAACAAAGACCAACACTCATCACAAACCAGTCCTCACACAAAACCCTTGAGCATGAGCATACTGAACTTGTAAGTCTTCAGAGTAAAGTTCAGAGACTGGGAGGTGCCACAATTGCCCTTTTTGCTTCTCTGAATAAGCTAGGAGAGGGTTGGGGTGGCTGGAAGATGCCCATTCTGCTTGCCGTGGCGAGGGATAACTGCCCTGAACGCCACCAACTGGCATTTCACCTCCTGGAGCCTGTGGATGAAAAGCCCTGAGGTGAAATTGGAGTGTCCAGGAGAAAGGACTTATCCTTGTCTTTAATTTCTGGTAAGTTGAGCCATAGGTGCCTCTCTGTGGCAACCAGTGCAGCCATTGAATGGCCGTCTACTTTGCGGTTTCATGTTTCAAGTTTCATGGCTCAGCGGAGTTCAGCCAAAGCCTGAGGGTCAAACCCCTCTCCACTGTCAAGCTCTCTCAGTAGGTCAGTTTGGTAGGCCTGAAAAACTGCCATGGTGTGCAGGACCTCACCTGCTTGGCTGAAGTAGCTCTACAAGGCTTGGATGGAAGCGCAGGCTTCCTCCATGTAGGTGATGTAGGTGAGAGATAGCTTGCAAGCGGCTCTTCGTCCCAGGCATTGTCCTATACCCAGGACTTTCAAGCCCTATAATGGCTGAAAAGTCAGACATGGCAGGGGAAAAAAGACGTGCTGAAAAGGGATTCCACCAAGACCTCGACACCTCGGCATAAAGGTGGCCTGCAGCCTGAAGTCAGATAGCGGTCATCTAGCTTTGAACGGATGACACAAACATCTTCAGGCCAATCTAAATTCAATTTAGATACAGCTCATGTCACCACCTCGAGGAGCTCCTCGAATTTCACTAATTGCATTGGCAATTCAGAGGGGGAAAACCCTTCCCCACCTGCATCAAGCTCCTCAGAGCCCGACAGAATGCTCTATTCCAGGTCGGGAGAAAATGCACCGTGAGCTCAGGAGAGTCAGGAGAGAGAGATGGAGAACAGAGTTAGGGGAGAGTGCAAGAGAAAGGGAAATACCTGTGAACCCCATTATTGAAGCCATCGTGCCACCTTGGCAGACATGGGACACAAACCACTGAAAGCTGAAAATACAGCCAAGCAGGATCGGAGCTTTTCTCTGCACTAAACAGACAGGACATAATCGACTCAAACATACACAGAGCGTTTCCTGAAGACAAAGAAGCTGGAGAAATGTGACATAGATGCCCTTATATGGACTTACTGGTGCATAATTAGTTCTTCATGTGTCCTTCCTGAGCCATTCCTTCCAAATTAGCCTGTGTGCACACAGAGCATCAGACACTTCCTCACAGAAGCATTCCCATAGTGTCAGCTCTGATGCAGCGTCGAGTTCCCTCTATCCAAGTGGAGTGTCCACTATCCAAGTCCCTGAATCACTGAATGGACTGTTTATATAGAAACAAGAAAAATGTATTATTGTCAAGAACTAGACAGTGCTGGATGAGACAGTACACAGTGTAGTGTAACAAATACTACATAATAAATTTAGTGAAAGCAATAAATTTAGCCACATTATTCAGTTATCAGCAAAAAAGACTCTGACAAGAAGGTCATACTGGGATAGAGTTGAGTATTGGGACTGCTTCAGGGAAGATAATTTTGCTGTTGGTGGTGAGATGGAAGCTCTGGTACCTTCTGCCTGATGACAGTAGGGTTTTTAGTTGGTGAGAGAGTTGAGATTGTCCACAGCACTAGTGCCATTGCACATAAAGCAGCTGTTGTAAAAGGCGTCGATGGTGGGTAGACAAACCCAGAATCTTTTCAGCATTTCTCTGAATTTGAGAGAAGGGTCAAAAGGGCCGAAACTCTCCAGTTCCTTTACCAAACAGTAGCACAGCTGGTCAGGATGCTCTCTACGATCCTCTGTAGAAGGTGGTGAGGATGGGAGGTTGGATCCAAAAGTTAGAGGCACTACTAGGCAGTCTTGGCTAGGCAGGAGATATATTGTTGTCTCTAAACCATTCTTTGGTCTGCTCCACATGCTTCCTATAAGAACAGATTAAGTCCCACATCTGAAGTATCATCATATTTATATTAGTATTTTGCAGCCCAGTCATAAGTCAGCAACATAAACAGCAGTATGAAACCTGATAGTATGGTACAACCATTTCAAGATGGCGGCGCGTGCACAACGCGAGGCCCAGCGTCTCTCCAGGTCTTGCGATTTAGTAGTAATTTCTCTATCAACAGCAAGTTTATTCACTCAGAACAGCTTTGCACACATCTCATACAGCCGACAAGCATTATTAGACATCGGCCACAATTACAGATACAGACTTTCAACTAACTTTGAACTCCCTCTGGAAATCACCCGAACACTGCGGACCACTGATCCAGCTCGGCTGACAGCGAGACCGCAGCGCCGGCGCCGAGACCGTAAACAAAGGAGAGGGAAGCGAGGCGGCATCAGGGCTAGGCTAAGGCAAAACCCGCATCAACCATCGATTCCAAGCATCTTCCTTGCTAATGTACGGTCTCTCGCAAACAAAATGGATGAGCTGCTGCTCCGGATAACATCACACAAACGGATTAAGGATTGTAATGTCATGATTTTTACGGAAACATGGCTCAACAACAACATTCCCAGCAGCGCAATTGAGCTTGGGGGTCACAGTGTTTTTTGGGCGGACAGGACGGCAGAGGACTCTGGTAATAGCAGAGGGGGAGGTCTGTGCATTTATGTTAACAAATCATGGTGCATGGACTCTACTGTTACTGAAGGTCATTGCTCTGTTCATTTAGAGTATTTGATGATTAAGTGCAGACCATTTTATGTACCGAGAGAATTCTCAGCCATTGTTGTGACTGTGGTGTGCATTCCGCCAGATGCTAATGCTGAGCTAGCTATGGAGGAACTGCATGCAGCTATCAGCAAACAGCAGTCTGCACATCCTGAAGGATCAATCGTTGTTGCTGGAGATATCAACCACTCCAACCTGAGATCTGTTTTTCCAAAATTTCACTGCAATGTCTCCTGCTCTACCAGAGGGGACAAAACACTTGACCAGGGGGTATTCCAGAAAGCTTGGTTAACTTACCATTTGATAAATCATAACCTCTGGGTTGATTTACCTCAAACAGGCATACCATGAGAATGTCGGTTCCAAAACACCTGAGAAGAGTTAGTTTAATCAACCTCCAAATGGTTACCCAGAGTTTATGCGCGTGCACGGTGCATGTATAAAGACATTTTCAATGGATCGCCGATTTCACGAGTCACCATGGAAACTCAAAGCGAAAAAAGAGAGCGGCGTATTTCACAGAGGCGGAGTTGGAGGATTTAATGCACGCTTATGCGGAGTTTAAGCCAATAATATTAAAAAGAAGCGATACAGCTGCATCGGCTAAAGCAAGAGAGTTGGCTTGGCAAAAAATAACGGACAGAGTAAATGCGTGAGTGTATTAAAGTTCTTGTGGCTCCAGAAGGATTACACCTTATTAAATAAGAAAAATACATTATTATTTTAAACTAAAGAAATAAATGGCAGTAAAAGTAAATGCTTTCATAGTGATATAACATATTCAAAAGGATGTATAAGTCATACTTCATTATTTTGCATTATAATAAAACGGGAGCCAATACCAAATTTGTAATTTAAGCCAAGTCAAAATGAAACACAAAAACATTCTGCAAAAAGGTAATATTTGATTACACAATTACTGAACTATTATTATAACAGGATTTAGTATATTCATTCTGTCATGTAGCTAATAGAAAGAAGACTGAAGCCCGTCTAACTGGCGGGGGCCCACCACCACCTCCCCTCACCCCATCTGAGGAGCTGGCTCTGTCTCTTAATAAAGGGTGACCAGGGGTTGCTGGCATTCCAGGGGGGCAGTTCCTCGCACACACCATGCACCACAAGTGATGGTGAAAAAATGGTGAAATGTAAGTTTACCTCTATGATTTGTTTTCATCTCTGTCACTTAAAGGCTTTTTGAACAAGATTAATTTTTATGTAGGCTTACTTTATTTAACTGCATATGATGTATGGGCTACTGTGATCTTAGTCTGACATGTTACTCTTTTCATGTATTATTTTCTTTGATAATATTGAATATTTAATGGATTGTGTTTTCTTATAGATACTGATGGACGGATTGTATTATTGGACCCTCCAGAAAGAACAGTCTGTCACAGTGATTTGTTGTCAGGTACCTTTAGATGCTTTTAGGTTTGTTTGTTTGTTTTTTTTGTTTTTTTTTTGCCAGATAATGTATACTTGAATATTTCTCCTGTAGGATGAAGATGATGAAGATGACGATGAAGAGACCACATCTGCTGTGACAGAAGTGGACAATGCTGGTAGATCCACTGAGGTATGATGCATACCATTATAATGTATCGCCCCTTTTTGCATTAGAGTAACAAACTGTCATTGTCCTTTCACAGTACATACCTAGGGATTTGCCCACACATGAGGGTCCTTCAACCTCAGCACACAATCTAAGCAGGGTAAGAATTTGTGTCCAAGTGTCCATATTTGAATTTTATTGTCTGACCAAACAATCTCATTCATTAAATTTTTTCCACCTTCCTAGTTGCCAGCAAAGGAGCTGTATAAGGTCCATCTTCAAAAACAAATAAGAAAAAGTGACATGGAGATGGACCTTATACAGCTTCAAATGGAAGAGAAAAGGCTCCTCATTAAAAAAGCAGCACTTGAAATTGAATTATGTATGTATGTATGTATGTATGTATGTATGTATGTATGTATGTATGTATGTATGTATGTATGTATGTATGTATATGTGTATGTATTTGTAAAGCAATATTTAAAAAAAAACATTTTATTGAATTTTACTTTTATTGTTTTTCAGGAAATAAAGAAATAACCTGCCTGGCAGACCAGTGCAAAAAAATTAATATAAGTAATTTTGACAGATCCTGTCTCTCAAAAGTCTTCTGTCTCTGTTGGCCTCTAAAATCTGTAGGTGTTCCTCTGGGCCATCTTCCTCAATACAAGGAGGGTGGCTCTTCTTGTATTGAGGAAGATGGCCCAGAGGAACACCTACAGGCAATATTGTGAAGCACAACACAAGCCACTAAAATGTTGCATGCCCTCTCTGGACTAACTAAGGAGCCCACGCAGACACTGAAACCGAGATTTGAGGATCCCTATAGTCATCTCCACCTTGGCCCGTGTTCGGTTGTGAGCCAGGTTAAACCGTGTCTGTGGTCCAGGCTCAGGTTCAGGGTAGGGTGTCATTAAATAGGGCAGACAAGGGTATCCTCTGTCCCCCAGCAAGTAACCATTGTACTGTCCTGTAATGATTGAAGTGTACAACACAAATGGAATGTAAAAAGAAAAAAAAACAATTGTATAAAGCAAAACATACCCTGCTGAAATGTCTGGCATAATGATGACTCGCAAAAAACCTAAGTGCTAAGCGCAGAACCGCAGTTTGTCATATTTGCGATATGCGGTTTTAAAAGACGTAAATAAACTAACGAATCTTTTGAAAAACTAAAACGCTCTTTCAAATATTCATTAGGGTATGCAAACACATCAATACGCGGTCTTATAACCCTCTCCCGGCGGAAAAAACTCGTATAATTTGTGCTTCTACGTCGACAGGATCCTCATCAAAAGGGCACACCATGCTCACCAACCTTCTGCAACGAAGTTACACTGAAACATAACCTGCTCCCGAGCATGTTATCTTCAGAGAGTCAGTTGCTATGGTTAAATACATACCCAGAAAGTTACCTCCGTTTTTGGAACCGAAAGTTGAGGTTATCCACGAACTTACCCTTAAACATACCCAGGTATGTCACATAACCTGCTTTCTGGAATACCCCCCAGGTATACACAAACATACCTTGGGCATACACAGCCATTTCCCTCCCCCACTTGTGTCCGTCTGATCACCTCTCTTTGTTCATGCTACCCAAATACACACCACTGATCAAACGGGTGAAACCAGAGGGGGCCATCTCTTCTCTATGGCAACAGTTTCAGGATACTGACTGGAACATGTTTGCCTCACAGGCCACACAGGACTCTCACACAGACATGGACATTTACACATCATCTGTTTTGGACCATATTAACACGTGCACTGACAATGTCACTAATGTCAAACACTTGAAATGCTTTCCTAATCAGAAGCTGTGGATGAACTCTGAAGTCCGTCTCCTGTTGAAAGCAAGAGATGCTGCCTTTAAATCCGGCAGTGCAGAGGACTACAACAGAGCCAGGTCCAACCTGAAAAGAGGCATCAAGAAAGCAAAACTCATATTCAACCTCCACATAGAAGCGCACTTCCACAACTTTGACCCTAGATGCATGTGGAAAGGCATCCAGACCATCACAAACTACAAACGCACAGCTCAGCAGTGCCTTCCAACCGGAGGAACTCAATCACTTTTTTGCTCGTTTTGACCAAAGCACAGGACATTTCACCTCAACCACAGACTCTTCTACAGCTTACAGCCCACTTTCACTCTCAACAATGGATGTCTATTCAGTGTTTAGCAGTGTGGATGCACGCAAGGCAGCTGGCCCGGATGGCATACCAGGACATGTTCTCAGAGCATGCGCTGGACAACTGGCACAGTTTTTTACTGAAATTTTCAACCTGTCACTGGCCCAAGCCCAGTTCCTACATGCCTGAAGACCACAACCATCATACCTGTGCCTAAGCACTCAGCTGCCGAATGCCTGAATGACTTTCGCCCAGTTGAACTAACTCCCATTGCTATGAAATGCTTTGAGAAACTGGTCCTGAATCACCTCACTGCTGGCCTACCGCCTACACTGGACCCACACCAGTTTGCCTATCACCCGAACAGGTCAACAGAGTATGCAGTTTCCACAGTTTCATTCAGCTCTCACCCACCTGGATAAAAGCAACACCTACATCAGGATGCTGTTCATTGACTTTAGCTCTGCGTTCAATACAGTCCTCCCCACTGTACTGATCACTAAGCTCAGTGACCTCGGTATCTGCACCTCCACTTGCAGATGAATTCTGGACTTTCTCACCAACAGACCTCAATCTGTTAGGTTGGGAAACCAGGTATCCTCAACCCTCATTCTGAACACTGGCATCCCGAAGGGCTGTGTCCTGAGCCCACTACTCTACTCCCTGTTCACCCACGATTGTGCTAATCTGTATAACTCCAACATCTTCATCAAGTATGCAGATGACACCACCGTAGTTGACCAGATCGACAACAACGACGAATCGGCCTACAGGGAAGAGATCCGAAATCTGTCAGCATGGTGTGCCAACAACAACCAGACCCTCAACACCACAAAGACCAATGAGCTCATTGTGGACTTTTGGAAATCCTGGCAGCAGTACACTTCAGCTCTGGTTAAAATAAGCACAACAATGCCTGTACTTCTTGAGAAGTCTCAAGAAATCTCATCTGTCCCCGGGGATTTTAATAAGTTTCTACCGCTGCACCAACGAAAACATCCTGACCAACTCCATCACCATAAGCCCTGCAAAGGGTGGTCAAAACCGCCCAACGCATCACTGGCATCCAACTACCTGACATTGAACACATTCACCACAGCAGATGTCTGCGCAGAGCTCACAACATTATCAAGGACTCTTCACATCCCAGTCATAAACTGTTTAACCTCCTTCCATCAAGAAGGAGATACAGGAACTTACGCACCAGAACCAGCTTTTTTCCATCTACTATCACACTACTGAAGTCTACACTACACCACTAGATCTCTACAAAACTAACAAAACAAAACACTGTATATAACCTCTGTACAATACATGTACATATTACATAGTTTATCTTTTTTACTCCTCATTACATCTGAATTTTTTTTATCTATATGTATCTTTTTATCATTACTGTACATTATGCCCAACATTTCACATTCATCTATGTGTGTATATATATATATATATATATATATATATATATATATATATATATATATATATATATATATATATATATATAATCTTGTTATCTTGTAACCTTTCACTCTGCACATTCCTCTTCGATGCCATAGCCTTAGAACCATTTCTGTAATTCTGTAATTTCTTCTGTAAATATGCTAGATATTTATCTGCACTTTTGCATGACTGCTACATTTTGCACTTCTGGTAGATACCAAACTGCATTTCATTGCTGCTTACCTGTACAATACAATGACAATAAAGTATCTATCTTGTATCTATCTATCTGATAGACTGGGGTCCAAGATCCAGTTGCAGACGGAGGGTGAAAAGGGGGCATTCAAAAACTCAGTGTTTCTGTCAGTTGCTGTGAGATGACTGTGTTGAGGTCTATAAACAGCATCCCCATGTAGTTGTCATTTTTGTCCTGATAGGTCAGAGACAGGTCTTATTTGAATACTATTAGTCACTGGTCAACATTGTCTGCAGGTTGCCAGTTGTGATAGGACTCCTGACTCAAGATTTGAGGTGAATTTTTCCAGGCTTTGATCAACCAGTTTGTGCTGTGATAATAATAAGGAGTAGATTTACTCCATCTCATTCTGCAGTCATGGAATTTATATGCAAATAAATAAGACAGAAGTGAAGGTATTCAATTTGAGTTGTCTTCAAATCCACCATATGAAGACAAAGTGACTCCATCCATACATCCATCCATCTATCTACCCAATTTTCTTGTGTAGCGCTTATCCTAAACAGAGTTGAATAGTTTCAAACACTGTTGTGTCTATGATCCAGAACCTTTTTCTTTCCTGTCCACTAGCTTGTTCATCTTTCCTTTAATGTTCCTGTACCTCAGGTTTTGTCAAACTATGCACTGGAGGCAATGATAGTTTTAGTGACAAGTCTCCTCAGTAGAGCTGCCTTCAAAGTAAGGACACCGATTTTACATTTCCATTTCTTTCCATGCTCTTTGGTTTTGTTCAAATTAGGAAATGCGTGAATGAAAATCAGTCTGTGTCATCTGTGCATTGGCCATACACTGCACGCGACTGGTTTAAATGATTTGCTATTATAATGACTCAGTGAGACGGACAGAGATGATCTCCATATTATGAGTATAGTTTAGTGCTTGTCTATATAGTTTAGTGCTTGTCTACTAACAACTGAAAAACATTTTTAGCAAATTTTATCAGATAGCAAGTTGATTAAAAATTTTATAGGAATTATACAATTAAAGCCTTGAATTGCATCAATTTTATTGTGTATTTCAACCCTCATTTTAAAAAATCAATTGACAAATAAATTTAATAATTTAGTAAATTAAAGAAATATTTCTACATGTTGATTTCCTTGTGGTGTTACATGACCTTAACTTGACCTTAACCTTGAACTTGACCTGTTTACCTATCGTTTTTTAATTTATTTGCCATGCAAAGTGTGTAAGCATTGTGTTGTTACCTGGGAAAGACTGATTCTTTCTCAACCTGTTGTTTTTACTGTTAAGAATTATTTCCTGAATTTGTTTAATTTTAGAGTACAACATGTTTACTGTTTGTTGCTTTTTTTAAGGCTTTACACATTTGCATTATTTAAACCAGCCATTTGGTCACGATTAGCAAAGGCCTGTTCAGGCATACAGGTCTGAATGTGACACGGAAAACTATGAACACAGAAAAAGAAATGTGTATTATTATTATTATTAGTAGTAGTAGTAGTAGTAGTAGTAGTAGTAGTAGTAGTAGTAGTAGTATTAGTAATATTATTATTAACATCTATAATGTAAAAGAATTTTAATTGAGATTTCAAACTAGTTAGAATTAGTAGTTTCGAGGTTGTATGCTAGTTTACCTCTGAAGTAATCATTAAATTACTGTTTTGAGATTTACATTTACAGCATTTGGCAGCTGTACAACAGTGCAGTGGGCACTTGGTAGATTTGGAATTAAAACTCACAACCTTCCAATCGGTGGTCCAAGCTACCACATCCCCAAAAAAAGAAAAGATGTTTATTCTCTTTTCATTTAATTTGGCACGTACCATTGCTATGGGTCTAAGAATGCTGGAACATCAAAAGGGGTTTTGACCTCGTAGATAGATTCTGGACTTCATATTAAAATTAAGATTTGTCTAGAAAATTAGACACATTATAAATGGCCTCTTCCTGTTCTTCTGGGCTGCCCTCTCAGTCACTGGAATCACAATAACTTTTAACATCAGTTTCATAACAGCACTTATCCACTCAACATTCCAAAATATACATCACAACATTTCCTTTAATAAAATTTCCAAATATGTTTCTAAAAAATTTGAATGATTAGGCTTTAAATTTAAAGCACCAATTAATGCAATTTTTTTAAATGACCAGATAACTGAAAGAGAAAAACCATACAATGATAGTTTTCATTTTCCTATTCAATGACAGACTTTGAAGGACCTGTGCATTTCCCTTCATTTCCATGGTTTTGGTTTGTTCAAATAAGGAGACTGATTCCAAACAATGTCTTGGAAAAGGAAATGAAATGAAAATCAGTTGGTCATCGTTGTCAAAAAATCTCACAATCCAAATGTCAACAAACTCTGCTTTGCATTTCTGTAAAGCCACAGTAGCCAGAAAAGCATTTTAAAAAGGTGAAGACTGAAGACAGTCAGGAGGAGATATACAAGCTTTTATATTATTACATTTCAGGTATGTTTTGATGTCACTTTTTTGCCTTTGCAGCTCACACTGTGTTAGAGATTTGATGGTATACCCTAGTTTTTAAACTAAAACAGGAACTTTTACAGTCTGGTGAGGATGTGAGGTTTGCTCTGGGAAGGCGAGGTGCTACTGAGCATTGTTGACTAGGCAGGAGATAAGAGATAGTTTGTTTTCTCTACGCCACTCTGTGACCATACTTTGAGTGTTTATGCATGCATGATGGGAAGACTGCATTTAACCTGTTTCATAACTAACCACTCAAAGCACATCATGAAAGGTGTTAGTGTAACTGGATGGTATTCTCTGAGGCAGGACATGGTCTACTGACATACCATGTCATTCCATTTAGTGGCAGCTTAAAGTAAAGTTTTTGAACTTTACAATGTTATATCTGTAACCCTATCCTTAACCCATAAGGTTATAAAATAAATTTCCTTATTCAAATTTATTTACCCTTAACTAAGAAACCTGGATTCCCGGCAGTTGAATGGTGAATTGGCCGGTAGTATTTTACTATTTATGTCAGTCTCTTATTACAATAAAGAAGTAACTCTAATATATTAGATATCCTAAAATCACAACATTTCTTAGTGTTATATTAACCATCCCAATAAATGAAACACAAGTATTAATTAATAGAGAAATGAATTATTCTCCTGCTTTTGCTATTCTTGTTACAACCCTGTATTTATACATTAAATTATGTTTATCACATCATATGAGATTGCATTTCACTAGTGGTTCTTGGGGGGGTGGGGGTGGATCAGTGCCCCTGTGACAACAAGCTTGGACCCCCTTGTCGCCCCCCTAAATGTGGAGTGTAAAATAATTTTCATAAAACTGTTTTGTTATGATCGTTGTTTTTTACATCCGTTATTAAACGGTGGCAACGCTGAACAGAAATGTAACCCACACATTTTTTAGACAGACTGCTTAAAGCGGAACACAACAGTATCGTAGAACATTCATCTGCAGGTTTTTTCTGCTCAGAAGTTGGTAAAAGTTTTGCACGAATATAATAGTTGAACACTTCAAGCAAAGAAGGAAATATAGAGGTGAGTAAAGTTGTTAATATGTTGTATTTGTAAATGCATAACGTTAGATCAGCTAATCTCACATAAGTAAAGTTGGCCGCATATTCACAGAATCTGTGACAAAGATTCGAGTTTCCCGAGACAATAACTCCTGAGCTAAACGCTCTTTTTACACAAATAACACATCTTTTTTTATAGTAGTAATGTAGAGAGGCAGCTATAACCCAATTTTTCTCAAAATCAGCGACGACTGAGAAACAGATTCCAAGGGACCGTCTGCAAAGTGCAAAACTCAAAAAGAGAATACTAAAAAACAGTCAATAACTTCACTGTAATCACACCAGGACATCAGTGGTGTGTGATCTGAAGTTGGTGACAGTACAGTGTATTACTGTGAAGTTATTGACTGTTTTTTGTATTCTCTTTTCGGGTTTTGCACTTTGCAGGCGGTCCCTTGGAATCTGTCTCTTGGGAGTTCGCACATAGAGACTTATGTATTTTGTCAAATGCGGAGGAAAGCTGATATTGAGGAAAATTACAAATGACAGAGTAAAAATGAGGGTGGTAAAATAAATATATAAATACATTCTCATCAGAAAATAATGGAAAACTGAAAAATACTAAGATAGACAGATGAAGTAATAAGTGCACTTAAAACTTAATTCTCAATATTTATGTAAATGAAAACTATTTGCTGGGTATACATACTTACTACACCTGTGCAGCCAATGATGTGTATATACCCAAGAACTCTGATGGTGGACTGGATGACAGATTGAGCAATTTAGGTGTTCTAAGTGTTGAGTCAAGGAGGGCAAAGGCCTTAAATCTACAGTAGATGAATTTGCTGATCTTTTTGCAAAAAAAAAACACAAAAATCGTAGAATACAGTTACTGTGACTGATACTGAATATGTAATGCAAATGTAAAAAAATAAAATTGAACTGCAAATACATTGTTGAATGATTATAAACATGGTATTTTGCCTGTTAATGCCTGCAGTGCAGTGCAGAAAGTCCATCCATCCATCTATCCAAGGAAAAACAAGAGGAAACGTGAACAGTGTTAACTCACGATTACCAGTGATCAATTCTTCCTTTGTGATGAGTCAGGCCGATCCAAGTGCAAACATGTGAACTTTACAGCAGCAGCAACACAACACATCCAGTCGCAAACGAGGAAGTCCTAGGTCCAACTCGATCCCGTCTACAGTCACTGTCCAAGCACACGCTGTTCCTTTGATAACCGCTAGGCCTTTGTTACACGTGATGGCAGAGATATCTTATAAACAGTCACAAAATGAAAATAACGTTGAACTTTGAGAAGAAGCAAATAAACTAAAAGGAATACAGTTTTGTTACACTTTGGGCCTTAATATTTCAACAAAAATACTCAGTCTCCAAAGATGCTAACCCTGCCGTTTTAGCAGACACAGCCTACACGTCTCTTCTTGACATGTGCGTTGCTCCTCCCCACTATTCCACCTGTAACTCTCGTCTTTACATGAACTTTTACCTTTCACTCAACAGTCATTGGACAACAATAATACTCTCACATTTAACCCATTAATTGACTGTATATAAAACAAACCCATATCTGAAAAAAAATAAAACAATGCTGCATGTAATATTACATTTTGAAATAGAAATAAAATAAAATAAATTGGCATTATACAACATTGCCTTTGTATGCCTTTGAACACAGTTCTGTGATGCTGCGAAGAAAAAATAACAGATAATTAACTTGTGATTACCTGAATATTGTTCAGTTCAATATGGAAATGTTAAAACAAGATCAGTTACATTTATTTAAATGGTATTGACTGTTACTTATTGATTGTGTTCATTGTTTTAGTACTTCCCATCTACTCATTCATCATGAAGCTGAATCTCCTGTGTCTCACTGGTAAGAGCATACTACGTTAATACATCATTTTTTTAACAATTAATTTTTTGAGTTTATACCGAACAGGCCAAGAAAAAAATTTGTTATTGTAATGTGAAATTCCAAAAATAATATCATGTATATTATAGAAATATTTGTAAGCAATTATTTTCCTCATGATGCAAGAAAACTGATTTGTTCTAAAGTATTTATGGACAATGGCATGCTGCTGTATCTAAGTTGATTAACTTCAAACGTTTACTTTTTTCTGTGAGAGTAAAATTTGTATAGCCCTATGTAGTATCACTAAATATCAGTTCTTAACATTAAACAGGAGCAAGTAAATAATTTATCATGGGCGATGGTGCTATGCAGTATAAGTAGGGATGGGACAGAAGGTAAGGGATGCATATTTGTAGCGGTACTTGAATGCAGAATTGTATCTTAACCTAATATGGCCATTTGTTTATGAAGCTTGCTTTGTCATATTGGAATAGGTTTGTGCTTTTTAGACTCAGTGAGAGGGAAATCTTAGTGTTACAGCATTATTTTAGTGTTAAGACAATTTTAAACAATTGTTGTGCTTCCAAATTGGTAGAGAAGACCTACATTTAGATGTGTTGGGCAGGTATCCATGGTACACTATATGGCCAAAAGTGCATAACCATGATATCAAGAAAATGTCAATTGTTTTGTTTTTACTGTTTTTGAATATTAAAATGACATTTTGCAACAGGTCTTATCTCAATCACTTTGCAATATGTCCGCCATGATTATTTTTTGATCAAAACACCAATGACATGGGAAAATGCAAAAAATTACTGCGAGACAAACTATCAAAGTTTAGCTGTGGTGAAGACAGCAGATGACTGGAACAGGTTGACTGCTGAGGCAGAGAGGCATGGTCTGGGAGTAACTGGCTGGATCGGACTGTACAACGATGTAGATGGCTGGTTCTGGACTGTTTATTCGCCAGTAACGTATATAGAAAATATAAACAACTGGGCCCCTGGACAGCCTGATAATTTTGGAGGGGATCAAACATGTATTGCAATGGAGTCAGATGGAACCTGGTCAGATTATTGCTGCTCAGACCTGAAACCGTTCATATGTGGTAAGCCATAATCTGCGTTTTGATTTACTTTGTTAGTATCATTGACTAAATGAACTCTGGCTGTAACCCAACTGTCCAGAAATCAAGTATAGATGATGACTGGATTATCACTGCATCATGTCACATTCCCAATCACTATTTGCTTATAAGATTTCTAACTTCTGCATTAAAGTCTTGCTGACTACTGAACGAGGGCATGAGTATAACTAATGTCATGAAATTGGAAAGTTCTTTTCTATACTCATGTTGTCTTTCACTTTAATCAACTTTTAGTAACTTTATTATTTTACAGCTACCTCTGGAGGGCTTATTACTATCACTTCTCCGGCATTGGACTGGTCGGAGAGTCAAAGTTACTGCCTGAGCCATTACTTAGATTTGGCAAGCCCAAAAAATGTAACAGAGAACAATGAGATTCAACCATTCGTGTCACCCCTGGGCACTTCTTGGATTGGCATATATAGGCCTAATTGGACTTGGGTAAATGGGGATTTAGGGACTGGGCTTCCGTGGCATCCTGGCAATCCAAATAATGTTGATGGAGATGACAACTGTGGTTTTCTAGATAACAGCTTGGTAGAGGATAAACCATGCAGCAACCAATTCTACTTCTTCTGTCACATCCGTGAGTATTTTGGTTTTTGGTTCATATAAATCATAAAGCATCCACCTTTAATAAACCATTGTGTCTTCTACAGCATATACAGTGAGACAGCAAGTATTAAAACTGAAGATTCAAGGAGACAATAGTGTGTTTGGTCCTGCTTCTCAGGCAGCCATTTTACAACAGGTAAAGTCATGCAAAGTTAACATTAACTGAATGATAGAAGTATTACAAATGTACTGTATTCATGAACACACTCTACATTTATTTATACCATTTATAGCAATAACAATTCATAGTTACGTTATAATCTTGGAACTTCTAAAAGCTACTTGTTTCCTCACCAGCATCATTTTTCTCTACTATAAAAAAAGAGAAACTTGAGAAACTATAAATTTCGCTGTTCTGAAGGCTTTTTCATAGCAGAAAACACTGACAATAGAGACTATTATCCTAGATGTGAAATAAACAATTAACTTTCAGGAGATGTTTTCATGTCCTTGTGTTGTTTAATCTGTATTTCTAGGCTTACATGAAATATCTGTCATCAAATCCCTGTGAATTAGCTGTTACAGTACCATAGAAATGCTAACGCCTAACAAGAAGTGCATTAATATAAACATGCAAACTAAACCTTCTGTGTGAGAAAATTAATCTCCACCTTCTGACTGATTCAGCAGTGCTGTGTTATAAATGTAAATAAGACATTGTATTATTCAGCAGTAAAATCATGACAATTTTCTTCAGGTCAAGCAGAAACTGAAGGACCACGGCATAGAGAAAGAGACAAATGTGACCTGGAGGGTGTGGCCAGATGGAACAGTCATTCACAAGAAAAGCAAGAATGAACTCTGAACAATCTCCTTACATACTTCTCAAAATATAACTTTTAAATTCTATATCAGGTTCTGTTGTGGTGAAATGTAATGTCATAGAAAAAAACAGATTAAATTCAATTTGAATTCAAATTTATTAATTGATACTTAGACATTCAAATCAAAAGGACACAGTACAAAATATAGTTTTACTAGAAGAGTCTCTTGATTGTTATGGACATTCTGTATAATTATTTTATCATAAAGGCACAACCAGGGTCTGTGAACATGATTTGGAAAAAAGCTTTTTGCAAACATTCAATCTGTGATGATCTTGGTCTTCAGATGTGGTTTATAATCCCTAATAATTATGCTTTATTACTGTTAGCTGTAGCGTCTACTTAGAATTTAATTTCTACTATCTTTCTAATGTCTGTCAACAACCTGGATGTTATGACTGGACTAATGGAGAGATTTGGGGCCACATTAGGAGTATCTTCTTGGTACAGTATCTTAGTCTCGTACATGTCTGGCTAGATTTAAGTCAGACATATTTTATTTATATATTCATATCATTTACATATTGATGTACTTAAAACTTTGTAAGGTGTCTCAAATATAGAATTTTATTTTATATTTTATATTTACAAGACATCCTCTTGATACTATCCTTGTGTTATATTGAATGAGTCAGATGTTATATAAAAAATATCTTTTATTACATTTGATTGAATTTGTATTGTAACTGGCTTAAGTAATTGTCATGTCTCAGGTTGTCTTCATTTACTATGACGAACAAATAATACAAGTAAATAAAATTGTTCAGGAATGTGATTTTCAGACTTTATGATCATTAATCTGTTGTGGTAACGACAACCTGTTATTACATTAGTTTATATAGAGAGACTTTTTGTTTTTGTTTTATTTAGAAAATTAAAGAGACACCAGACCAATACGTCCCAGATCAAAGAATTTAGAGTATAATCTAAAATGTTTAATGAGCAATAAATATCTATGTTTTAATGTTTCTCCTGGCCAGGAGGCATGAACTCATTTATTATGAAGTGTAAAATTAATAAGGTGGCTTGCAGACTTAGCTGTATTTCTCTACACATCCACACGGTGTCACAAATTCCTGCTGTTTCAAAAATGGTGACTCAATTTCTGCCAAGAATTTCCTTTTAAATCCCCCAGTTTCTGCATGGCAGGTTAAATACAAATGAAAAGCTGCTCATACATCCAACAGAATATAAATAAAATTAGTTACCACACCTTCTCCCAACAGATAAACACAAACAAAACAGTACAATATCTTGAGAAAAGAAAGAAAAGGATAACATTTTTGTTAAAATGATAGAAAATATATTTTATTAAGGTAAAACAAAATAAATAAACTCCTACTGTCAATTATCGCAGGAGCAGGAGATCATACGTGGAACCAATAACAATCAATAACAAGCACAATGTTACTTCTACATGAAGGTGACGTGACATATGGAAAAGTACGGTGACCCATACTCAGAATTCGTTCTCTGCATTTGACCCATCCAAAGTGCACACACACACAGCAGTGAACACACACACACCGTGAACACACACCCGGAGCAGTGGGCAGCCATTTATGCTGCGGCACCCGAGGAGCAGTTGGGGGGTCCAGTGCCTTGCTCAAGGGCACCTCAGTCATGGCCGGCCCGAGACTCGAAGCCACAACCTTAGGGTTAGGAGTCGGACTCTCTAACCATTAGGCCAACCAACTCAGTGAGATGGAACTCTCAGTCGCTCTCAACAATGCAAATCAATCATCTGCGTGGTAAATTCTTACCATTCCATTGCCCATACGTGACTGATTTAAATAAGTGATTTGGTATTATAATGGCTCAGTGAGACACACAGATGAGCTTCACATTAGAAGTATACTTCAGTGTTTGTGTTTTTACTACTTACATTGAAAAGCTGTTTTTCAGCATACAAGTAAATTCTAATATCTTGCAATTTGGATGAAATAATTGAAGCCTTATTGATGCTACACAAACCTCATTTAAGAAAAAAAGATAAAAAAATAAAATAAATTGTATACATAAAAAAATTCTGTTTTACCTTGTGATGTGACTTGACCTTGTTTGCCAGTGTTGTTGACAACCTGAACTGCATTACTTTACCTATTGTTGTTGTTGTTGTTGTTGTTTTCATCCAAACTTTGTTGTAGCTTCGGAAAGATGGCTACTTCACCCATCTGATTATACTGTTTCCACCCACATCAAGCTCCTCAGAGCCCGACAGAATGCTCTATTCCAGATCGGGAGAAAACACAGCGCGAGATCCTGAAATTGAAACCGAGTCAGGAGAGAGGGCAAGAGAAAGGGAAATATCAGTCTCTTGCTCTGCTTCTACAAAATCAACCTGTGAACCCCATGATTGAAGCCACCGTGCCGCCTCGGCAGACGTGGGAGACAAACCACAAGGCGCAGCCAAAGCTGAAAATGCAGCCAAGTGGGGTCGGAGAGTTAGCAGGATCGAGAGTTGTCTGGGCATGCTCCTCCCCCAAACAAACAATGCAAAGAGAGTGCATGTCATCCCCTGTGATATAGCATATAGCAGGGGCATGGACCCATGCATCTCTTAAAATGCTTGGATTGCAATATACTTCCATGAGCCTAGCTTTTGAAATATATATATATATATATATATATATATATATATATATATATATATATATATATATATATATATATATATATATATAATCTTTTTTTTTTCTGCATTAAACAGACAGGACATAATCGACTCAAACATACACAGAGTGCTTCCTGAAGACAAAGAAGCTGGAGAAATGTGACATAGACTTATATGGACTTACTGGTGCATAATTAATTCTTCATGTGTCCTTCCTGAGCCATTGAATTGGCCTGTGTGCACACAGAGCTTCAGACACAACTTCCTCACAGAAGCGTTCCCATAGTGTCAGCTCTGATGCAGTGTAGAGTTCCCTCAAAAAGGGAACTTATTGTGGAGTGTCCACTGTCCGAGTCCCTGAATCCCTGAATGGACTGTTAATATAGAAACAAGAAAAATGTATTATGGTCAAGAACTAGACAGTGCTGGATGAGACAGTACACAGTGTAGTGTAACAAACACTACATAATAAATGTAGTGAATGCAATAAATTTAGCCACATTATTCAGTTATCAGCAAAAAAGACTCTGACAAGAAGGTCATACTGGGATACAGTTGAGTATTGGGACTGCTTCAGGGAAGATAATTTTGCTGTTGGTGGTGAGATGGAAGCTCTGGTACCTTCTGCCTGATGACAGTAGGGTTTTTAGTTGGTGAGAGAGTTGAGATTGTCCACATGACTGTGTTGAAGTCTATAAACAGCATCCTCACATAGTTGTCCTTTTTGTCCTGATAGGTCAGATACAGGTCTTATTTGAATACTATTAGTCACTGGTCAACATTGTCTGCAGGTTGCAGGTTGTGATAGACTCCTGACTCAAGATTTAGAGGTGAATTTTTCCAGGCTTTGGTCAACCAGTTTGTGCTGTGATAATAATAAGGACTAGATTTACTCCATCTCATTCTGCAGTCATGAATTTGTATGCAAATAAATAAGACAAAAGTGAAGGTGTTCAATTTGAGTTATCTTCAAATCCACCATTTGAAGACAAAGTGACTCCATCCATCCATCCATCCATCCACCCAATTGTCTTGTGTAGCGCTTATCCTAAACAGAGTTGAATAGTTTCAAACACTGTTGTGTCTATGATCCAGGACCTTTTTCTTTACTGTCCACTAGCTTGTTCATCTTTCCTTTAATGTTCCCGTACCTCAGGTTTTGTCAAACTATGCACTGGAAGCAATGATCGTTTTAGTGACAAGTCTCCTCAGTAGAGCTGCCTTCAAAGTAAGGACACCGATTTTACATTTCCATTTCTTTCCATGCTCTTTGGTTTTGTTCAAATTAGGAAATGCGTGAAAATCAGTCTGTGTCATCAGTGTGGTGAAGTCTGACCATTCCATTGGCCATACACTACATTGCACGCGACTGGTTTAAATAAGTGATTTGGTATTATAATGACTCAGTGAGACGGACAGAGATGATCTCCACATTATGAGTATAGTTTAGTGCTTTTCTATTTTTACTAGCACACTGAAAAACCTTTTTAGTAAATTTTATCAGATGGCAATTAAACAATTAATGCCTTGAATCGCATCAATTTTATTGTGTATTTCAACCCTCATTTAAAAAAATCAATTGAAAAATAAGTAAAAAAAAAAAAAGTTAATAAAAGAATATTTTTACATGTTGATTTCCTTGTGGTGTTACTTGACCTTTGTTTGCCAGTGATGTTGACATCCTGAACCGCATAGATTACTTATCGTTTTTTAATTTATTTGCCATGCAAAGTGTGTATGCATTGTGTTGTTACCTGGGAAAGACTGATTCTTTCTCAACCTGTTGTTTTTACTGTTAAGAATTATTTCCTGAATTTGTTTAATTTTAGAGTACAACTTGTTTACTGTTTGTTGCTTTTTTAAGGCTTTACACATTTGCATTATTTAAACCAGCCATTTGATCACGATTAGCAAAGGCCTGTTCAGGCATACAGGTCTGTATGTTACACGGAAAACTATGAACACAGAGAGAGAAATGTGTATTATTATTATTAGTAGTAGTAGTAGTAGTAGTAGTAGTAGTAGTAGTAGTAGTAACAGTAGTATTAGTATTAGTATTAGTATTAACATCTACAGTAATCCCTCGCCACTTCGCGGTTCAAGTTTCGTGGCCTCGGTGCATCGCTGATTTTTCAAAAATATTCATCGAAAAATAAAAATAAAAACGGTTTCCCAGGATGCCAGACAAAGAGAGAAACTCTCTCAGAGGCTTTGTACATACCCAGGGGCACTCAGACAAGACACATGATTGGTTCCAGGCGTGAGATCTGAGCTGAGCATCATTGCATCCTCTCCCAGCTTCTTCCCTTGTTGTATCTCGCCACTCTCGTTCACGCTGTCAACTGTGTCTCATGTATTGTGTTCGAAATTAACTTTTCATTAAGCCCTTACAATGCCTCCTAAGTGCCGTGCCTCTGCGAAAGATTCCTCTAGTGAGCCCAAGAGGAAGAGGAAGATGATGACCATCAGTGAAAAGGTCAAACTTAGGGCCAATCCTACTTGGCAGATTTTCACCTATCGCGAGGGGTTCCGGTTCCCATTAACCGCGATAAACGAGGGATCACTGTATAATGTTATCCTGTACTAGAAAAAATTCCTCGTATGTGAAAACATACTTGGTAATAAAGACCTTTTTGATTCTGATTATAATGTAAAAAAAAAATTTTATTTCAAACTAGTTAGAATGAGTAGTTTCGAGGTTGTATGCTAGTTTACCTCTGAAGTAATCATTAAATGACTGTTTTGAGATTTACATTTGCAGCATTTTGCAGACATTCTTTTACTGAGCAACTTTTTTTCATACAACTGATCAACTGAGGGTAAAGGGACTTGTTCAAGGGCCCTGTAGTGGGCACTTAATAGATCTGGAATTAAAACTCACAACCTTCCAATCGGTGGTCCAAGCTACCACATCCTCAAAAAACTGAAAAGATGTTTATTCTCTTTTTATTTTATTTGGCATGTACCATGGGTCTAAGTATGCTGGAACATCAAAAGGGGTTTTGACCTCGTAGATATATCATATTAAAATTAAGATTTGTCTAGAAAATTAGACACATTATAAATGGCCTCTTCCTGTTCTTCTAGGCTGCCCTCTCAGTCACAGGAATCACAATAACTTTTAACATCAGTTTCATAACAGCACTTAGCCACTCAACATTCCAAAATATACATAACATTTCCTTTAATAAAATTTCCAAATATGTTTCTAAAAAAATGAATGATTAGGCTTATTTTAAGACACGAATTTCATGCTAAATTTAAATTTAAAGCACCATTTAATGCATTTTTTTTAAATGACCAGGTAACTGAAAGAAATTACATAAAAAGAAAAAACATACAATGATGGTTTCCATTTTCCTATTCAAGGAAGGACTTTGAAGGACCTGTACATTTCCCTTCATTTCCATGGTTTTGGTTTGTTCAAATAAGGAGACTGATTCCAAACAATGTCTTGGAAAAGGAAATGAAATGAAAATCAGTTGGTCATCAATGTCAAAAAATCTCACCCTCCCAATGTCAACAAACTCAATAAAAACTGGTTTGCATTTCTGTAAAGCCACAGTAGCCAGAAAAGCGTTTTAAAAAGGTGAAGACTGAAGACAGTCAGGAGGAGATATACAAGCTTTTATATTACTACATTTCAGGTATGTTTTGATGTAACTTTTTTGCCTTTGCAGCTCACACTGTGTTAGAGATTTGATGGTATACCTAACCACAGTTCTGTGATGCTGCAAAGAAAATCTAACAGATAATTAACTTATGATTACCTGAAATTTGTTGAGTTCTTATGGAAATGTTAAAACAAGATCAGTTACATCATAAAAATCTTATTGAATTTTACTTATTGATTGTGTTTGTTGTTTTAGTACTTCCCTTCTACTCATTCATCATGAAGCTGAATCTTTTTCTCCTGCGTCTCACTGGTAAGAGCATACTATGTTAATACACCATTTTTTTTCAAGAATTAATTTTTGAGCTCATACTGAAGAATTTTAAAACAGTTTTGGCTAAGTAAAAAATATGCAAATGTAATGTATATTATATAATTTTTTGTAAGCAACTATTCTCATCATGATGTAAGAAAACTGATGTATTCATGGACAATGGCATGCTATCTAAGTTGATTCATTTCAAACGCTTACTTTTTTCTGTTAGAGTAAAATTTGTATAGCCCCAAAGTCCTTTAGTATCACTATCAGTTCTTAAGATTAAACAGGAGCAATTAAATAATTTATCAATGGCGATGGTGCTATATAAGTAGGGATGGGACAGAAGGTAAAAGATGCATGTTTGTAGCAGTACTTAAATGCAGAATTGAATCTTAACCTAATATGGCCATTTGTTTATGAAGCTTGCTTTGTCATATTGGAATAGTTTTGTGCTTCTTAGTCTCAGTGAGAGGGAAATCTTAATGTTACAGCATATAAGACATTTTTAAACAATTGCTGTGCTTCCAAACTTGTAGTGAAGACCTACATTTAGATGAGTTGGTCAGGTATCCATGGTACACTATATGGCCAAAAGTGCATAACCATGATGTCAAGAAAATGTCAATTGTTGTTTTGTTTTTACTGTTTTTCGATATTAAAATGACATTTTGCAACAGGTCTTATCTCAATCACCCTGCAATATGTCCGCCATGATTATTTATTGATCAAAACACCTATGACATGGGCAAATGCAAAAACTTACTGCGAGAAAAAAAATCAAAGTTTAGCTGTGGTGAAGACAGCAGATGACTGGAACAGGTTGACTGCTGAGGCAGAGAGGCATGGTCTGGGAGTAACTGGCTGGATCGGACTGTGCATCGAGGTAGGCCGCTGGTTCTTCACGGTTTATTCGCCAGTAACGCCTTTACAAAATATAAATAACTGGGCCCCTGGACAGCCTGATAATTTTGGAGGGAATCAGTCATGTATTGCAATGGAGTCAAATGGAACCTGGTCAGATTATTGCTGCTCAGACCTGAAACCGTTCATATGTGGTAAGCCATAATCTGCATTTTACTTTGTCAGTATCATTGATTAAGTGAACTCTGGCTGTAACCCAACTGTCTAGCCATCAAGTATATATGATGACTGGATTATCTCTGCATTAGTTATCACTCTGACTTCTGCATTAAAGTCTTGCTGACTACTGAACAAGTGCATAAGTATAACTAATGTCATGAAAATGGAAATGTGGCATGCTGCAATTTCTTTTCTATATTCATGTTGTCCTTCACTTTAATCATTTTTTTGTAACTTTATTATTTCACAGCTACCTCTGAAGGGTTTATTAATATCACTTCTCCCGCATTGGACTGGTCTGGGAGTCGGAAATACTGCGCGAGCCATTACTTAGATTTGGCAAGCCCAAAAAATGTAACACAGAACAATTTGATTCAATCATTCGTGTCACCCGAGGGCGCTTCTTGGATAGGCATATTTAGGCCTAATTGGACTTGGGTAAATAAGGATGTTGGGTCTGGGCTTCCTTGGCGTTATGGCTATCCAAATAATGTAGATGGAAATAACAACTGCGGTTGTCTAAATAACAGCTTGTTAGAGGATAAACCATGCAGCAGACAATTGTACTTCTTCTGTCACATCCGTGAGTATTTTGGTTTTTGGTTCATGTTATAAGTCATAAAGCATCCACTAATAAACCATTGTGTCTTCTACAGCATATACAGTGAGACAGCAAGTATTAAAACTGAAGATTCAAGGAGACAATAGTGTGTTTGGTCCTGCTTCTCAGGCAGCCATTTTACAACAGGTAAAGTCATGCAAAGTTGCTATATTTAACTGAATGATAGAAGTATTACAGATGTACTGTATTTATGAACACACTATACATTTATTTATTCCATTTATAGCAATAACAATTCATAGTTACATTATAATCTTGGAACTTCTACAAGCTAATTGTTTCCAGCATCATTTTTCTCTACTATAGAAAAAGAGAAACTAGAGAAACTATAAATTTTGCTGTTCTGAAGGCTTTTTCATAGCAGAAAACCCTAACAATAGAGACTCTTTACCTAGATGTGAAATAAACATCTCCTTTCAGGAGATGTTTTCATGTCCTTGTGTTGTTTAATCTGTATTTCTAGGCTTACATGAAATATCTGTCATCAAATCCCTGTGAATTAGCTGTTACAGTACCATAGAAATGCTAACGCCTAACAAGGAGTGCATTAATATAAACATGCAAACTAAACCTTCTGTGTGAGAAAATTAATCTCCACCTTCTGACTCTTTCAGCAGTGCTGTGTTATAAATGTAAATAAGACATTGTATTATTCAGCAGTAAAATCATGACAATTTTCTTCAGGTCAAGCAGAAACTGAAGGACCACGGCGTAGAGAGAGAGACAAATGTGACCTGGAGGGTATGGCCAGATGGAACAGTCATTCACAAGAAGAGCAAGAATGAACTCTAAACTATCTGCTTACATACCTCTCACCATATAACTTTTAAATTTTCTATCAGGTTCTGTTGTGGTGAAATTTAATGTCATAGAAAAAAACCCAGATTAAATTCAATTTGAATTCAAATTTATTAATTGATACTTAACTAGAATGTGTATAATGAAGGACATTCAAATCAAAAGGACACATAGTACAAAATATAGTTTTGCTAGAAGAGTCTCTTGATTGTTATGGACATTCTGTATAATTATTTTTTCAGAAAGGCACAACCAGGGTCTGTGAACATGATTTGGAAAAAAGCTTTTTGCAAACATTCAATCTGGGATGATCTTGGTCTTCAGATGTGGTTTATAATCCCTAATAATATTCTTAATTACTGTTAGCTGTAGTTAATGTGCTTGCAAAGCACATTCTTATTCTCTTGCATACTTATTATTATTATTATTATAATTATTATTATTATTATTATTAATGTGCTTGCTAAAGCACATTCTTATTCTCTTGCATACTTATTATTATTATTATTATTATTATTATTATTATTATTATTATTATTCCGGACACTTTTTCGGCGCGTAACTTGACCCGCAGCTTTTGTCCTAGACCAGGGGTCGGCAACCTTAAACACTCAAAGAGCCATTTGGACCCGTTTCCCACAGAAAAAAATACCACAGGGAGCCACAAAACCCTTTTGACATCTAAAATGAAGATAACACTGCATATATCGTTTTTCACCTTTATGGAAAGTATAGAAAAAACTGTAGTGTGGTAATTTATGAAATCAATTAACTGCTACCGATTAAAGGCAATTTTATTTCTGCAGGCAAACAAAAATATTTTGAACAGTTTGAACTAACCTTAAGAAAAAAGACGCTGGGTTGAAGGTTACTTTCAAATAAAAATGTTTAATATATAATTGAGTCATTCGTATTCATGACCAGGGCTCTCAAGTTTTGAAGACAGGCAAGCATGACATCTCCAACCCCTCGCTTTTTTTCATTGGATGTTGCGTTAAATCTTTCCCAGATAGTGCTATTTTCTGATTGGCTATTGTGTAGTCTCTTTAACTGAGACGCGCTTGATTCCTGCCCGTTCCACAGTGCGGACTGATACATTTTTGGCGCTGCGGCTTATTAAATATATGATAGTCAAAAAGTTTTTCTGCGTTAGAATATGATGTGCGGCGGGAGAGCGTGAGAAAAGACCCAAATGCGTGACTGTCACTCTCAATGCGTGACACTTGAACGCCCTGCATGACATAAAAAAAATTTAACGTGCCGGCTGCAGCACACCAAAACTGCGCCTGCTTCTGTGTGTCGGATTTCGCAAGTCGGCAGTTATGACGCATATTTTGAGCGACCAAAAAAAATAAATTCTAATAATAATAATAAATTAAACACGGTTTATTTTAATGTTACAAGAGCATCATGATCTTAGAATTCAGAATTAATTTTTTTTAACTAACAAAAATAAAAAATTGAAATTAAATATTTATTTTCCAAATCTACAGGGAGCCGCAGCAGAGGGGTCAAAGAGCCACCCCTGAGCTAAACCAAGTACAGAGACCCTAGCATTTAATGATATCTGTAATAGCTCTTAAATAAGCAGCAGGATTACATATGTTTAAAGTGTACATAAAAGTGAAATGTATATTTTTGTATATTGTTGTATATATGTTCATAATGCAAACAATAAAAATAATCAAAAAGCAAGGTTTCTCAAAATATTTACAGTAAAGTTATTGAGTATAATTTCCATAACAGTCAATTTATTGATTTTTGTATTATGAAAAATCATAAAAAATCAAGAAAAAGACATTTCCCCCAAATAAATGTTTTAGTACATGTATTATGATATCAGTGATGTGTGTTCTGAGTTTGGTGACAGTACAGTGTATTACAGTAAAGTTATTGATTTTTAAATTTTTTGAAAAATCATAAAAATTCAAGAAAAAAACATTTCCCCAAAATAAGTGTTTTTTTTTTAAAAAATCATAAAAATTCAAGAAAAAAACATTTCCCCAAAATAAGTGTTTTAGTACATGTATTAGGACATCAGTGATGTGTGATCTGAGTTTGATGACAGTACAGTATATTACAGTAAAGCTATTGAGTATAATTTCCATAATAGTCAATTTATTGATTTTTAAAATTATGAAAAATCATAAAAAATCAAGAAAAAGAGATTTCTCCCAAATAAGTGTTTTAGTACATGTATTAGGACATCAGTGATGTGTGATCTGAGTTTGGTGACAGTACAGTGTATTACAGTAAAGCTATTGATTTTTTTAAAATATGAAAAATCATAAAAATTAAACAGAAAGACATTTCCCCAAAATAAGTGTTTTAGTATATGTATAAGGACATCAGTGATGTGTGGTCTGAGTTTGGTGACAGTACAGTGTATTACAGTAAAGCTATTGACTGTTTTTTGTGTTCGTTTTTCGAGGTTTGCACTTTGCAGACGGTCCCTTGGGGTCTCTTCAGTGTTCGCACATAGAGAATTATGTATTTTGTCCAACGCGGAGGAAAGCTGATATTGAGGAAGATTAGGTCGAAGCTGCATTCTAGCTGCCTCTCTACATTACTAAGATAAAAAAAGAGGTGTTATTCGTGTAGTAACACCCTTTAGCTCAGGTATTGACCCGGGAAAATCGAATCTGGGAATATGGGGCCAACTTTACTTAAGTACGCAAAAGACCTAGGAACCATGATAGTGAAAATGCTAACCCACATCCTTCAAAATAAAAGTTTGACTACGATACATAAGAATTCTTCCAAAATGTATGATGCTGTGGTCATATTATAGCGTAACAACATCACACTATAGCCTTCCAACACAAGCTAACTTTATGTTGCTGCTGAGACTCTTTTTCTGTGATAACTCATTTTATATTGTAATATACCACTACATGTGTTCTTCTTACTAGTCCAGTGATAACAAAAGAAGTTTTCTTACCTAAGTCAACCAGTTAAATTTTGCAAGATGAGCAATGTGGAAGAAAATGAATATTCACTGTCTGTAGCCTACTCTCTTCAAATGTCTTGTAGACCTGCTGCATTTTTTTTTTTAAAGGCGCATTTTGACAGGAAGTGCTTTTCAATTAAAATTTGCCTGATTACATTAATTTGAGTTCACTCAATATTCTCTCCATTTGGGATTAGATAAATATAATGTTTAACTTTTATTTAACTGCAATTGGTAGATTTTATTCCAAACATTTTTATTTGAAATTTAATTAAATATTTGCCTCAAAATCAAAAACACAATTATATTGAATACATTTTAACCAAAAACATTAATTAAAATCTACATGACCACAGAATCATTTCTTACAGTGTAGGAGTATCTTCTTGGTACAGTATCTTAGTCTCGTACGAGTCTGGTTAGATTTAAGTCAGACATATTTTATTTATATATTCATATCATTTACATATTGATGTACTTAAAACTTTGTAAGGTGTCTCAAATATAGAATTTTATTTTATATTTTATATTTACAAGACATCCTCTTGATACTATCCTTGAGTTATATTGAATGAGTCAGATGTTATATAAAAATTCTCTTTTATTACATTTGATTGAATTTGTATTGTAATTGGCTTAAGTAATTGTCATGTCTCAGGTTGTCTTCATTTACTATGACCGAACAAATAATACAAGTAAACAAAATTGTTCAGGAATGTGATCTTCAGACTTTATGATCATCAATCTGTTGTGGTAACGACAACCTGTTATTACATTAGTTTATATAGAGAGACTTTTTTGTTTTTGTTTTATTTGGAAAATTAAAGAGACACCAGACCAATAAGTCCCAGATCAAAGAATTTAGAGTATAATCTAAAATGTTTAATGAGCAATAAATATCTATGTTTTAATGTTTCTCCTGACCAGGAGGCATGAACTCATTTATTATGAAGTGTAACATTAATAAGGTGGCTTGCAGACTTAGCTGTATTTCTCTACACATCCACACGGTGTCACAAATTCCTGCTGTTTCAAAAATGGTGACTCAATTTCTGCCAAGAATTTCCTTTTAAATCCCCCAGTTTCTGCATGGCAGGTTAAATACAAATGAAAAGCTGCTCATACATCCAACAGAATATAAATAAAATTAGTTACCACACCTTCTCCCAACAGATAAACACAAACAAAACAGTACAATATCTTGAGAAAAGAAAGAAAAGGATAACATTTTTGTTAAAATGATAGAAAATATATTTTATTAAGGTAAAACAAAATAAATAAACTCCTACTGTCAATTATCGCAGGAGCAGGAGATCATACGTGGAACCAATAACAAGCACAATGTTACTTCTACATGAAGGTGACGTGACATATGGAAAAGTACGGTGACCCATACTCAGAATTCGTTCTCTGCATTTGACCCATCCAAAGTGCACACACACACAGCAGTGAACACACACACACCGTGAACACACACCCGGAGCAGTGTGCAGCCATTTATGCTGCGGCACCCGAAGAGCAGTTGGGGGGTCCAGTGCCTTGCTCAAGGGCACCTCAGTCATGGCCGGCCCGAGACTCGAACCCACAACCTTAGGGTTAGGAGTCGGACTCTCTAACCATTAGGCCACGGCTTGTCACTCTCGCGTTCAGATAAACCAACTCAGTGAGATGGAACTCTCAGTCGCTCTCAACAATGCAAATCAATCATCTGCGTGGTAAATTCTGACCATTCCATTGCCCATACGTGACTGATTTAAATAAGTGATTTGGTATTATAATGGCTCAGTGAGACACACAGATGAGCTTCACATTAGAAGTATACTTCAGTGTTTGTGTTTTTACTACTTACATTGAAAAGCTGTTTTTCAGCATACAAGTAAATTCTAATATCTTGCAATTTGGATGAAATAATCGAAGCCTTATTGACGCTACACAAACCTCATTTAAGAAAAAAATTAAAAAAAAATAAAATAAATTGTATACATAAAAAAATTCTCATTACTGTTTTACCTTGTGATGTGACTTGACCTTGTTTGCCAGTGTTGTTGACAACCTGAACTGCATTACTTTACCTATTGTTGTTGTTGTTGTTTTCATCCAAACTTTGTTGTAGCTTCGGAAAGATGGCTACTTCACCCATCTGATTATACTGTTTCCACCCACATCAAGCTCCTCAGAGCTCGACAGAATGCTCTATTCCAGAGCAGGAGAAAACACAGCGCGAGATCCTGAAATTGAAACCGAGTCAGGAGAGAGGGCAAGAGAAAGGGAAATATCAGTCTCTTGCTCTGCTTCTACTAATTCAACCTGTGAACCCCATGATTGAAGCCACCGTGCCGCCTCGGCAGATGTGGGAGACAAACCACGAGGCGCAGCCAAAGCTGAAAATGCAGCCAAGCGGGGTCGGAGATTGAGCAGGATCGAGAGTTGACTGGGCATGCTTCTCCCCCAAACAAACAATGCAAAAGAGTGCATGTCATCCCCCGTGAGCAGGGGCATGGATCCATGCATCTCTTAAAATGCTTGGATTGCAATATACTTCCATGTGCCTAGCTTTTGAAATATATATATATATATATATATATATATATATATATATATATATATATATATATACATATATATATATTTTTTTTTTTTCTCTGCACTAAACAGACAGGACATAATCGACTCAAACATACACAGAGTGCTTCCTGAAGACAAAGAAGCTGGAGAAATGTGACATAGACTTATATGGACTTACTGGTGCATAAGTAATTCTTCATGTGTCCTTCCTGAGCCATTAAATTGGCCTGTGTGCACACAGAGCTTCAGACACAACTTCCTCACAGAAGCGTTCCCATAGTGTCAGCTCTGATGCAGTGTAGAGTTCCCTCAAAAAGGGAACTTATTGTGGAGTGTCCACTATCCGAGTCCCTGAATCCCTGAATGGACTGTTAATATAGAAACAAGAAAAATGTATTATGGTCAAGAACTAGACAGTGCTGTATGAGACAGTACACAGTGTAGTGTAACAAACACTACATAATAAATGTAGTGAATGCAATAAATTTAGCCACATTATTCAGTTATCAGCAAAAAAGACTCTGACAAGAAGGTCATACTGGGATAGAGTTGAGTATTGTGACTGCTTCAGGGAAGATAATTTTGCTGTTGGTGGTGAGATGGAAGCTCTGGTACCTTCTGCCTGATGACAGTAGGGTTTTTAGTTGGTGAGAGAGTTGAGATTGTCCACAGCACTAGTGCCATTGCACATAAAGCAGCTGTTGTAAAAGGCGTCGATGGTGGGTAGACAAACCCAGAATCGTTTCAGCATTTCTCTGAATTTGCTGTAGAGGCATAAGGGCCGAAACTCTCCAGTTCCTGTACCAAACAGTGGCACAGCTGGTCAGGATGCTCTCTACGATCCTCGAAGGTGGTGAGGATGGGAGGTTGGATCCAAGAGTTAGAGGCACTACTAGGCAGTCTTGGCTAGGCAGGAGATAAGAGATATATTGTAGTCTCTAAACCATTCTTTGGGCTGCTCCAAATGCTTCCTATATGATGAACAGATATTGTTGAACACATTAAGTCCCACATCTGAAGTATCATCATATTTGTAGTAGTATTAGTAGTATTGTAGTAGCCCAGTCATGAGTCAGCAACATAAACAGCAGCATGAAACCTGATAAACTGGGGTCCAAGATCCAGTTGCAGAGGGAGGGTGAAAATGGGGCATTCAAAAACATTCAAAAAGTGTTTCTGTCAGTTGCTGTGAGATGACTGATTGACAAGTTGAAGTCTATAAACAGCATGCTCACATAGTTGACCTTTTTGTCCTGATAGGTCAGAGACAGGTCTTATTTGAATACTATTAGTCACTGGTCAACATTGTCTGCAGGTTGCAGGTTGTGATAGACTCCTGACTCAAGATTTAGAGGTGAATTTGTCCAGGCTTTGGTCAACCAGTTTGTGCTGTGATAATAATAATGAGTAGATTTACTCCATCTCATTCTGCAGTCATGGAATTTGTATGCAAATAAATAAGACAAAAGTGAAGGTGTTCAATTTGAGTTATCTTCAAATCCACCATTTGAAGACAAAGTGACTCCATCCATCTCTCTACCCAATTTTCTTGTGTAGCGCTTATCCTAAACAGAGTTGAATAGTTTCAAACACTGTTGTGTCTATGATCCAGGACCTTTTTCTTTACTGTCCACTAGCTTGTTCATCTTTCCTTTAATGTTCCTGTACCTCAGGTTTTGTCAAACTATGCACTGGAGGCAATGATCGTTTTAGTGACAAGTCTCCTCAGTAGAGCTGCCTTCAAAGTAAGGACACCGATTTTACATTTCCCTTTCTTTCCATGCTCTTTGGTTTTGTTCAAATTAGGAAATGCGTGAAAATCAGTCTGTGTCAACAGTATAGTGAAGTCTGACCATTCCATTGGCCATACAGTACATTGCACGCAACTGGTTTAAATAAGTGATTTGGTATTATAATGACTCAGTGAGACAGACAGAGATGATCTCCACATTATGAGTATACTTTAGTGCTTGTCTATTTTTACTAGCACACTGAAAAACCTTTTTAGCAAATTTTATCGGATGACAAGTTGATCAAAAATTTTAGAGGAATTAAACAATTAAAGCCTTGAATCGCATCAATTTTGTATGTAGCACCCCCTGCCCTACTTAGTCGTGTCAAGTCTAAGCTCTTTAGGGTGGGGAGACGGGTTCAATAACTTGGGGTCTCTCGACTAAAGAAATTAAAAATACTCTGATACCTGGACTCTTAAATACACAATAAAGAAACAAACATTCATGAAAACAGTTTTGTATTTATTTTTCTATATAAAATATATTGTGATATGAATTATAGAATGTATATATTTATATGTTTAAGTAAGTAAGTGTAAGTGAAATATGTATGACAATATATAGGTTTTAACAAAATGAATTATTGTCCACTTACTGAATAAACTGAATAAACAATGTAAACAGTTCAAATACTTCACTTTGAAATACACAAAAAACCCAGCAATGAATATGCACTCAAGGAAAATACTTAAGCACTCTTACTGTTAACTAGGGTCTCACCGTCAGTTAATAAGACGAAATCACGGTCATTTAACACATCTCCTGGTTAACATTAAAGCATAAACAAACTAAAACACTGTTTATAAAGAAAACAAATCCATATAACATGCATTTAGCACGAGCGTTTCTGCTTCCGCCACTCTCTCGAACGCGACTCTCTCAAACTCTCTCTCTTTTGATTGACACATTACCAACCAAACACATTGCACTCTCATATGCATGGGTGGGTATAAAATAATAAACATCCAATCACAGAAAAAATAACAAACTAGATAGAAACCAGCACATGTCTTCCAAGTGCATTTAAACCAAACTTTAGTATACACAGAGTTTCTCAACTCTTTCGCCGCCATTGACGAATTAAAGGGATACACACTCATTTTCAGATCACATAAAAAAAAATGTTAATCTCTTTAAACACAACAGTTTAATGAATAGTGTACTTAAACCTTATTATAAACAAATCTTTTCAGCCACAAATATTTGAATAGGGCAGTTATTAAAAAAATAAGCTTTTAAATAAGTATGACTTGAGCTTTTATATGCACATATTCTTAATAAAAGAAACATAACTAGTAAGAGGGTTACACTCTCCCCCTTCTAACTTCTCATGCCCTCATGAGGCAAAGAATTCTACATCTGAACTACTGTTCTGACAGCAGGGCAGGGGTTGGCAAGGACACATTGGCCATGGGATGGCACCATACAGTGTTGCAGACTTTCTTCTTCACTTTAACGGCATCTTCCATATGTACGACCATTCCTTGATGAATAACTGTTAATGGTTTATCGGAGGGTTGGCCCAATTCATCATAGGTCAGTTTAATCAAAGGCTTTACCTCTCTCCGAGATTTGCGGCACACTGAAGGTTCTGTCTCATGTCCTGAGACATTCTTGGGACCATTTTCTCCCCCTCCTAATTCATGACCCCCGGCTACTTCCATAAGTTGATCAGGCAGTATTCCTGGGTCATCTTCTGTCACACAATCTCTTATTACACACTCCTGGCCTTGATCATTGTCCTGACAGACGGTGTCTTTCTCTACTGTGAGCTGAGAAGTCGGTGGCCTACTTAGTATGCTGACAGGATCTGGGCGGTAGTACCAGAGATCATCATCATCACTTTCTGAAGTATCCACTTTCTCACATCCAGTAAGAGAAACATTTTCCTTCACCAGTTTATTTTGTCGCTTTCTAACTGTTCGTGCTCTGGTTACAGGTGGTTGCATAATTTTGTTCGAGTCATCCGAACTAAACAGTCTCACATTGTCTCCAATGGGTAACAGGTGATTTCTGTGAATAGTCCTCTCACCTCCCATTCCACTTTCAGGCCGTAGTCTATATACAGGTAAGTCTTTGAACTTCTCAGTGATAACAAAGATAACAAGAGCAAGTAATAAGGGGAATAACCGGTCGCCTCGTTCTTCGTACAGTTGTACCCATGTACAAGCAAACTTATATGTTGACTCCACTTACTCTTTTGGGTTGGATCCAGGGTTCCAAGCATAGAGAGAAGGGTTCTGTTAAAGCGTTCGGGTTGTGGGTTACCTTGTGGATGGTAAGGTGTTGTCCGTGATTTGCGGATTCCTAACATTCCTAGGAGCTCTCGTATTAGTCGACTTTCAAAGTCCCTTCCCTGATCAGAGTGAATACGAGAAGGTAAGCCATAGTGAACAAAGAACTTCTCCACAAGGACTTTAGCCACGGTCACTGCTCGCTGGTCTTTGGTTGGGAAGGCTTGAGCGTAGCGGGTGAATTGATCAGTTATTACAAGCACATTGGAAATGCCTTTGGAGTCAGGTTCTAGGGTCAAGAAATCAATGCACACTAGGTCTAATGGACCATTGCTGGTAATATGGTTCAACAGGGCAGACTTTGTAGGGAGGGTCTTCCTGGTAATGCAACGACCACAGTTCTTGATGTATTGCTCTATGTCCATGGACATTCGTGGCCAATAGAAACGATCTCTTAGTAACTCAGTGGACCGCTCCACTCCAAGATGACCTGATTCATCATGTAAAGACTGTATGACTACCAGGTGAGAACTTTTTGGGCAGAACAAGCTGAACAAGCTCTTTCCCACACTGGCGTTTACTGACTCTGTACAGTAGGTTGTCCTTAATGACCAGTTTTGGACACTGACGTTGTAGAAGTGCAAGGCTTGGGTCTGAACCTTTTACAGAGGTAGGTGCTCTGCCACGTTCAATGTCTTGTTTTACTACACTTATAATAGGATCTTGTTCTTGTGCCTTCTTTAGTTCTGAATTGGTCAGCTGCTCCATCTGTCCCATTTCCAGTTGAGCAGGATAGGAGTATGCAAGGGGGATACTATCTGGTGAAACACCTAGCTGGTCTACAAGCCTGGTGGATTCATCATCCCGAGGAAGACTGGCCAACTGACATATAGCTTTTACACCAGATTGTGGAATCTCAGCCCATGAGGTAGGAGCATCATCACTGCCAGGTTAACGGGATAGCACATCAGCATCAATGTTATGTTTACCTGGCTTATACTGGAGACGGAAATTATAAGTAGCTAAAGCTGCTAGCCAGCGGTGACCAGTTGCATTCAGCTTGGCACTCGACAGCACGTAGGTAAGAGGATTATTGTCAGTCCGCACAACAAACTGGGCACCATACAAATAATCATGATATTTATCTATGACCGCCCACTTCAATGCCAGGAACTCTAGTTGGTGGATCGGGTAACGCTGTTCTGAGGAACTCAGCTTTCTGCTCGCAAAAGCCACGGGCCGAAGACCTTCAGGATGTTCTTGATTTAAGACGGCACCCAGACCACTCAGACTAGCATCAACATGGAGGACATAAGGCAGGGTTGGATCAGCAAAGGCAAGTACTGGTGCATGTGTTAGACAATGTATGATTTTCTTAAAAGCAGCTGTACAATCTTTGTCCCATCGCACACCAAACATTTCTCTCTCATTGTAGTATTTCTTTCCTTCCAGCTTGCCTCGTCCTTTTGCAGGTGGATAGCCTTTCGTGAGCTCAGTTAATGGTCTTACAATGGCAGAGTAACCCTTAATGAAGCGACGATAGAACCCGCAGAACCCCAGAAATGATCGCAAGGATTTCAAGTCGGTAGGTGTCTTCCAGTGAGCTACCACTGCTACTTTCTCTGGGTCTGGGGCTATACCTGCTGCTGAGACAATGTGCCCCACATACTTCACCTGTGGCTGGCAAAACTGGCATTTGTCTATAGATACTTTTAGACCAAATTCCTCTAGTCGGTCAAGAACTTTCATCAGTCGCTCCTCATGCTCCTCGAGTGTGCGGCCAAATACAATGAGGTCATCAAGGTAGACAATCACTTGCAGGAGGTGCATATCACCAACCACTCTCTCCATAAGCCTCTGAAACGTGGATGGTGCCCCAGTGATACCTTGCGGCATGCGTTCGAACTGGTAGAACCCCAGCGGGCAGATGAAGGCAGTCTTTTCTTTGTCTTCTTCAGACATGGCTATCTGATAGTAGCCACTACATAAATCCAAGACTGAGAACCACTTGCTACCAGACAAACAGTCTAAAGCATCATCGATTCTTGGTGTTGTGTATTGGTCAGGGATAGTGCGGCTGTTCAAGGTTTGATAGTCAATGCACATTCTTATAGCTCCACTCTTTTTTCGGGCTATCACAATGGGAGAGGCATAAGGGCTTCTAGACTCTTTGATAATGCCAGCGGCTAGGAGATCTTTAAGCTGGCGTCGTACATCATCAATATCGGCTGGAGCGATACGACGAGATCGTTCTCTGAAAGGTCGAGAATCACTTAGTCTGATCTGGTGATTAACATCTTTTGCTAGACCTACATCCCATTCTTCGAGGGAGAACACATTACTTCGTTCATCCAACTTCAACCGTAATCTCTCTTCCCATGCTGCAGGTATTGTCGACTCACCAAAGTTAAACAACTCTGGATCGATATGCTTTGAGTTTTGGACTCCAGGCGCCACAGTAAATGTGTCAGTGGGAAATACATGTGCTATTATAGTGCCAGCAGGAATGGAAAGATCTTTGCTTGTTTCATTGTGGACTAAGACTCTAAAATTATTCACATCCACAGCAGAGGAGGGCAATATCACCGGGGGAATGAACAGTCCAGCAGGAAGTGGATCAGCTGATGGAGATTCAATTATAAAGATATCATCTTTTAGTCGCTTTTTGGACTCCACTTTGCACGTAGCATAAAGCTCACCCCGAGACGGGACAGTAAAGTTTCCTGGGCCCACCCAGTTCACTTTCCCTTCTGGCTGATCAGGATCAGAGGTTTTAAAGCTCTGTGGTGTGTGGAAGACTGGAGGAGTTTGAATTCGTAATGTTTGGGCAGTATTTGTCACACTTGTGGGCTTGGTAAGGGCCGTTAATCTCTGGAAGAAACTGGCATTTGTGCCGATTATTACAGGAAACTGTGGAGGACCTTTGGGATCTGGGCAGACTAAAGCAAGGATGGATACGGACTCTTCTCCACCAGCGAGAGACACAGGAAATGAAACATCTACAACAATGTATCCTTTATAGGTATAACTGGACGAACCAAGTCCCCAAATGGACAACCCAGTAAGAGGGTGAATGGGCACATCTGGTAAGCTTTTACCAGATGGTAAGATGGTTATCTGGTAAGAGTACCATGAGTCAAACACAAGAGTGACCTGAGAACCACTGTCCAAAAGAGCTTCACATGACTGCCCACAAATCTTCACTTTAATCCTTGAAGTGGGTCCCACCAAGCCCTTTGGTAGACCATTTGGCTCATAGGTGTGTATGTGGCTATTTTTTGAAAAACAGGTACGATCTCCAGAACAATGATTGTAGTTTGGATCATTTCTCAGTTCTTTAGCCTTCTTCAAAGAGCGGACTAGCTAATTGATCACTTGAGTGGAGTTCTCAGGAGCTTGACATTTCGTAGCAATGTGTCCGTCCTCTCCAGACCTATAGCAAAAGTAATCATCCTTGTTCCTGACAGGTTTCTGTCTAAAGGGAGTTGGGGAAGGCTGTGGCAAGGATGAGGTCTGGCTCATTGTATGACTGTGGCCAACACTTATAACAGCTAGCTGTTGTTGTAACTGCTGGACTTGTTTTTTCAAAGGTTGAACTTCTGAATAATTCTTTGTCTCCTGCTTGTCTGTGGTATTTGTATATCTTATATTTGCCTTGGGCTCTACCATCATGGACGAAGCACGTAAAGCGGTTGGACATCCCCTTTTCAGCTGAGCCCTGAGTTCTTGAATTTCGACTTTGAGCTCCCGTACAACTGATGGACTAATCTTTTCTTCTCCCTGCAGGTGTATGGGCTTTGCCGTGGCAGTGATCTTACGCCGAGTGGCTTCACTCTCTTCAGCCTCACGTATTTCATTCAGTAAGTTCAAGAAAGTAGGTGGTCGCTCTTTTCTCTCCCTTAGTCGCAACTGCAGGAGCATCATGTCTGATTCAACGGCTCCTCGGATCAGCTGTTCTACTCTTGCTCTGTCAACATTGGCTGAAGACAAACCTCCTCTTTGAACGACTTTGGTCAGAGATTTCTCCATCCGTCTCAAGAAATCAGATAAGGAGTCTCCAGGAGATTGGCATAGTAGTCAAAAAGCAAAATATAAGTCTTCTCCAGACTCGGAGGATCCAAATGTGCTTTCCAGGGCTTCCAGATACTGCAGGGCACTGGCATCCGGACTAGAAAGACGAACAGCTTTTATGATTTCGAGTGCTGGTCCCTTCAAACTTTCTACAATTCTCCGACGTTTTTCTTTCTCAGAGCAGTCACATTCTGTTATCATTGTTCTGGCCTGCTCGATCCAATGTTCCACGGTTTCCTCTCCTGCAGGGGTGGGAACAGTGCCTGAGAAGTCGTGTCAAGTCTAAGCTCTTTAGGGTGGGGCGACGGGTTCAATAACTTGGGGTCTCTCGACTAAAGAAATTAAAAATACTCTGATACCTGGACTCTTAAATACACAATAAAGAAACAAACATTCATGAAAACAGTTTTGTATTTATTTTTCTATATAAAATATATTGTGATATGAATTATAGAATGTATATATTTATATGTTTAAGTAAGTAAGTGTAAGTGAAATATGTATAACAATATATAGGTTTTAACAAAAAATTATTGTCCACTTACTGAATAAACTGAATAAACAATGTAAACAGTTCAAACACTTTGAAATACACAAAAACCCAGCAATGAATACGCACTCAAGGAAAATACTTAAGCACTCTTACTGTTAACAAGTTTAGTAACGGGGCAACTGTACACTCTAAACCAACACATATAGTACCACAGTGTAAATTCAACATAAATATTAGTGGGCCCACTCACACAACCCCCCCCTTTGACCTTTGTTTGCCAGTGATGTTGACATCCTGAACCGCATAGATTACTTATCGTTTTTTAATTTATTTGCCATGCAAAGTGTGTATGCATTGTGTTGTTACCTGGGAAAGACTGATTCTTTCTCAACCTGTTGTTTTTACTGTTAAGAATTATTTCCTGAATTTGTTTAATTTTAGAGTACAACTTGTTTACTGTTTGTTGCTTTTTTAAGGCTTTACACATTTGCATTATTTAAACCAGCCATTTGGTCACGATTAGCAAAGGCCTGTTCAGGCATACAGGTCTGTATGTTACACGGAAAACTATGAACACAGAGAGAGAAATGTGTATTATTATTATTATTAGTAGTAGTAGTAGTAGTAGTAGTAGTAGTAGTAGTAGTAACAGTAGTAGTAGTAACAGTAGTATTAGTATTAGTATTAATATCTACAGTAATCCCTCACCACTTCACGGTTCAAGTTTCGTGGCCTCGGTGCATCGCTGATTTTTCAAAAATATTCATTGAAAAATAAAAATAAAAACGGTTTTCCAGGATGCCAGACAAAGAGAGAAGCTCTCTCAGAGTCTTTGTACATACCCAGGGGCACTCAGACAAGACACATGATTGGCTCCAGGCGTGAGATCTGAGCTGAGCATCATCGCATCCTCTCCCAGCTTCTTCCCTTGTTGTATCTCGCCACTCTCGTTCACGCTGTCAACTGTGTCTCATGTATTGTGTTCGAAATTAACTTTTCGTTAAGCCCTTACAATGCCTCCTAAGCGCCGTGCCTCTGCGAAAGATTCCTCTAGTGAGCCCAAGAGGAAGAGGAAGATGATGACCATCACTGAAAAGGTCAAACTTAGGACCAATCCTACTTCGCGGATTTTCACCTATCGCGAGGGGTTCCGGTCCCCATTAACTGCGATAAACGAGGGATCACTGTATAATGTTATCCTGTACTAGAAAAAATTCCTCGTATGTGAAGGACTTGGTAATAAAGACCTTTTTGATTCTGATTCTAATGTAAAAAAATTTTGATTTCAAACTAGTTAGAATGAGTAGTTTCGAGGTTGTATGCTAGTTTACCTCTGAAGTAATCATTAAATGACTGTTTTGAGATTTACATTTGCAGCATTTTGCAGACACTCTTTTCCTGAGCAACTTTTTTTCATACAACTGATCAACTGAGGGTAAAGGGACTTGTTCAAAGGCCCTGTAGTGGGCACTTAATAGATCTGGAATTAAAAATCACAACCTTCCAATCGGTGGTCCAAGCTACCACATCCTCAAAAAACGAAAAGATGTTTATTGAAAAGATGTTTATTGTCTTTTTATTTTATTTGGCATGTACCATGGGTCTAAGTATGCTGGAACATCAAAAGGGGTTTTGACCTCGTAGATACATCATATTAAAATTAAGATCTGTCTTGAAAATTAGACACATTATAAATAGCCTCTTCCTGTTCTTCTGGGCTGCCCTCTCAGTCACTGGAATCACAATAACTTTTAACATCAGTTTCATAACAGCACTTATCCACTCAACATTCCAAAATATACATCACAACATTTCCTTTAATAAAATTTCCAAATATGTTTCTTAAAAAATTGAATGATTAGGCTTATTTTAAGACACGGATTTCATGCTAAATTTAAATTTAAAGCACCATTTAATGCATTTTTTTAAAATGACCAGGTAACTGAAAGAGAAAAAACATACAATGATAGTTTCCATTTACCTATTCAAGGAAGGACTTTGAAGGACCTATGCATTTCCCTTCATTTCCATGGTTTTGGTTTGTTCAAATAAGGAGACTGATTCCAAACAATGTCTTGGAAAAGGAAATGAAATGAAAATCAGTTGGTCATCAATGTCAAAAAATCTCACCCTCCCAATGTCAACAAACTCAATAAAAACTGGTTTGCATTTCTGTAAAGCCACAGTAGCCAGAAAAGTGTTTTAAAAAGGTGAAGACTGAAGACAGTCTGGAGGAGATTTACAAGCTTTTATATTACTACATTTCAGGTATGTTTTGATGTAACTTTTTTGCCTTTGCAGCTCACACTGTGTTAGAGATGTGATGGTATACCCTAGTTTTTAAAACTAAAACAGGAATTTTTACAGTCCGGTAAGGATTTGAGGTTTGCTCTGGGAAGACAAGGTGCTACTGAGCCTTGTTGACTCGGCAGGAGATAAGAGATAGTTTGTTTTCTCTACACCACTCTGTGACCATACTTTCAGTGTTTATGCATGCATGATGGGAAGACTGCATTTAACTTGTTTCATAACTAACCACTCAGAGCACATCATGAAAGGTGTTAGTGTAACTGGATGGTATTCACTGAGGCAGGACATGGTCTACTGACATACCATGTCATTCCATTTAGTGGCAGCTTAAAGTAAAGTTTTTGAACTTTACAATGTTATATCATTTTAATATTTTCTTTGGTTAGACTGTGAATTTATGCCTTTGAACACAGTTCTGCGATGCTGCAAAGAAAAACTAACAGATAATTAACTTATGATTACCTGAAATTTGTTGAGTTCTTATGGAAATGTTAAAACAAGATCAGTTACATCATAAAAATCTTATTGAATTTTACTTATTGATTGTGTTTGTTGTTTTAGTACTTCCCTTCTACTCATTCATCATGAAGCTGAATCTTTTTCTCCTGCGTCTCACTGGTAAGAGCATACTATGTTAATACACCATTTTTTTTCAAGAATTAATTTTTGAGCTCATACTGAAGAATTTTAAAACAGTTTTGGCCAAGTTAAAAAAATGCAAATGTAATGTATATTATATAATTTTTTTTAAGCAACTATTCTCATCATGATGTAAGAAAACTGATGTATTCATGGACAATGGCATGCTATCTAAGTTGATTCATTTCAAACGCTTACTTTTTTCTGTTTTTCTGAGTAAAATTTGTATAGCCCCAAAGTCCTTTAGTATCACTATCAGTTCTTAAGATTAAACAGGAGCAATTAAATAATTTATCAATGGCGATGGTGCTATATAAGTAGGGATGGGACAGAAGGTAAAAGATGCATGTTTGTAGCAGTACTTAAATGCAGAATTGAATCTTAACCTAATATGGCCATTTGTTTATGAAGCTTGCTTTGTCATATTGGAATAGTTTTGTGCTTCTTAGACTCAGTGAGAGGGAAATCTTAATGTTACAGCATATAAGACATTTTTAAACAATTGCTGTGCTTCCAAACTTGTAGTGAAGACCTACATTTAGATGAGTTGGTCAGGTATCCATGGTACACTATATGGCCAAAAGTGCATAACCATGATGTCAAGAAAATGTCAATTGTTGTTTTGTTTTTACTGTTTTTCGATATTAAAATGACATTTTGCAACAGGTCTTATCTCAATCACCCTGCAATATGTCCGCCATGATTATTTATTGATCAAAACACCTATGACATGGGCAAATGCAAAAACTTACTGCGAGAAAAAAAATCAAAGTTTAGCTGTGGTGAAGACAGCAGATGACTGGAACAGGTTGACTGCTGAGGCAGAGAGGCATGGTCTGGGAGTAACTGGCTGGATCGGACTGTGCATCGAGGTAGGCCGCTGGTTCTTCTCGTCTTATTCGCCAGTAACGCCTTTACAAAATATAAATAACTGGGCCCCTGGACAGCCTGATAATTTTGGAGGGAATCAGTCATGTATTGCAATGGAGTCAAATGGAACCTGGTCAGATTATTGCTGCTCAGACCTGAAACCGTTCATATGTGGTAAGCCATAATCTGCATTTTACTTTGTCAGTATCATTGATTAAGTGAACTCTGGCTGTAACCCAACTGTCTAGCCATCAAGTATATATGATGACTGGATTATCTCTGCATTAGTTATCACTCTGAATTCGGCATTAATGTCTTGCTGACTACTGAACTGAAGTGCATAAGTATAACTAATGTCATGAAAATGGAAATGTGGCATGCTTTAATCAAATTTTTGTAACTTTATTATTTTACAGCTACCACTGAAGGGCTTATTAATATCACTTCTCCTGCATTGGACTGGTTTGGGAGTCGGAAATACTGCGCGAGCCATTACTTAGATTTGGCAAGCCCGAAAAATGTAACACAGAACAATTTGATTCAACCATTCGTGTCACCCGAGGGCGCTTCTTGGATAGGCATATTTAGGCCTAATTGGACTTGGGTAAATAAGGATGTTGGGTCTGGGCTTCCTTGGCGTTCTGGCTATCCAAATAATGTAGATGGAAATAACAACTGTGGTTTTCTAAATAACAGCTTGTTAGAGGATAAACCATGCAGCAGACAATTGTACTTCTTCTGTCACATCTGTGAGTATTTTGGTTTTTGGTTCATGTTATATGTCATAAAGCATCCACTAATAAACCATTGTGTCTTCTACAGCATATACAGTGAGACAGCAAGTATTAAAACTGAAGATTCAAGGAGACAATAGTGTGTTTGGTCCTGCTTCTCAGGCAGCCATTTTACAACAGGTAAAGTCATGCAAAGTTGCTATATTTAAATGAATGATAGAAGTATTACAGATGTACTGTATTTATGAACACACTATACATTTATTTATACCATTTATAGCAATAACAATTCATAGTTACATTATAATCTTGGAACTTCTACAAGCTAATTGTTTCCAGCATCATTTTTCTCTACTATAGAAACTAGAGAAACTATAAAAACTATACTATAAAAACTATACTATAAAACCTAGAAAAACTATAAATTTCGCTGTTCTGAAGGCTTTTTCATAGCAGAAAACACTAACAATAGAGACTCTTTACCTAGATGTGAAATAAACATCTCCTTTCAGGAGATGTTTTCATGTCCTTGTGTTGTTTAATCTGTATTTCTAGGCTTACATGAAATATCTGTCATCAAATCCCTGTGAATTAGCTGTTACAGTACCATAGAAATGCTAACGCCTAACAAGGAGTGCATTAATATAAACATGCAAACTAAACCTTCTGTGTGAGAAAATTATTCTCCACCTTCTGACTAATTCAGCAGTGCTGTGTTATAAATGTAAATAAGACGTTGTATTATTCAGCAGTAAAATCATGACAATTTTCTTCAGGTAAAGCAGAAACTGAAGGACCACGGCGTAGAGAGAGAGACAAATGTGACCTGGAGGGTGTGGCCAGATGGAACAGTCATTCACAAGAAAAGCAAGAATGAACTCTAAACAATCTGCTTACATACTTCTCAACATATAACTTTTAATTCTATATCAGGTTCTGTTGTGGTGAAATGTAATGTCATAGAAAAAAACAGATTAAATTCAATTTGAATTCAAATTTATTAATTGATAACTAGAATGTGTATAATGAAGGACATTCAAATCAAAAGGACACATAGTACAAAATATAGTTTTACTAGAATAGTCTCTTGATTGTTATGGACATTCTGTATAATTATTTTTTCATAAAGGCACAACCAGGGTCTGTGAACATGATTTGGAAAAAATGTTTTATCAAACATTCAATCTGGGATGATCTTGGTCTTCAGATGTGGTTTATAATCCCTAATAATATTCTTAATTACTGTTAGCTGTAGTTTCTACTATCTTTCTAATGTCTGTCAACAACCTGGATGTTATGGCTGGATTAATGGAGAGATTTGGGGCCACATTAGGAGTATCTTCTTGGTACAGTATCTTAGTCTCGTACAAATCTGATTAGATTTAAGTCAGACATATTTAATTTATATATTCATATAATTTACATATTGATGTACTTAAAACTTTGTAAGGTGTCTCAAATATAGAATTTTATTTTATATTTACAAGACATCCTCTTGATACTATCCTTGTGTTATATTGAATGAGTCAGATGTTATATAAAAATTCTCTTTTATTACATTTGATTGAATTTGTATTGTAATGGGCTTAAGTAATTGTCATGTCTCAGGTTGCCTTCGTTTACTATGACCGGACAAATAATACAAGTAAATAAAATTGTTCAGGAATGTGATATCCAGGCTTTGTGATCATCAATCTGTTGTGGTAATGACAACCTGTTATTACATTAATTAATTTACATTAGTACATAGAGATTCTTTTTTGTTTTTGTTTTATTTAGAAAATTAAAGAGACACCAGACCAATACGTCCCAGATCAAAGAATTTGGAGTATAATCAAATGTTTAATGAGCAATAAATATCAATAGAAAGAACCAGACATGTTTTAATGTTTCTCCTGACCAGGAGGCATGAACTCATTTATTATGAAGTGTAACATTAATAAGGTGGCTTGCAGACTTAGCTGTATTTCTCTACACATCCACTAGGTGTCACAAATTCCTGCTGTTTCAAAAATGGTGACTCAATTTCTGCCAAGAATTTCCTTTTAAATCCCCAAGTTTCTGCATGGCAGGTTACTTAATTTCACATGATTTTTTGTGTTGGTACTGTAAGTCAGGGTTTAAGTGACAATTACATCTTTTATTCCTGACTGCAATTCGAGGAGCAAAACATTAAATTAGTTACATTTTGGGGTTCTCAAAAAGGACCATTAAATAAATAAAATCACAGTTTTAAACAAAGGACATAAATTGTTTGACCTCTCCCTTATGTTCTATGTTCATTTAAAACTATAACATTTTAAACTAAAATACAAATGAAAACCTGCTCATACATCCAACAGAATATAAATAAAATTAGTTACCACACCTTCTCCCAACAGATAGACACAAACAAAACAGTACAATATCTTGAGAAAAGAAAGAAAAGGATAACATTTTTGTTAAAATGATAGAAAATATATTTTACTAAAGTAAAACAAAATAAACAAACTCCTACTGTCAATTATCTCATGAGCAGGAGATCATACATGGAGCCAATAACAATCAATAACAAGCACAATGTTACTTCTACATGTATAAATATCCAGCTGGGAATGTAGTCTGTGGTGAGTTAACACTTTCACATTAATCAAACACTTGTCACTCTCTCGTTCAGATAAACCAAATCAGTGAGATGGAACTTCACATTAGAAGTATACTTTAGTGTTTGTGTGTTTTTACTACTTACATTGAAAAGTTGTTTTTCAACATACAAGTAAATTCTAATATCTTGCAATTTGGATAAAATAATTGAAGCCTTATTGACACTACACAAACCTCATTTAAGAAAAAAAGATAAAAATAAATAAATAATGTAATAAATTGTATACATAAAAAAGTTGTCATTACTGTTTTACCCTGTTATGTGACTTGACCTTGTTTGCCAGTGATGTTGACAACCTGAACTGCATTAATTTACCTATTGTTGTTGTTGTTGTTGTTTTCATACAAACTTTGTCGTAGCTTGGGAAAGATGGCATCTTTACCCACCTGATTATACTGTTTACATTATTAAAAATGAGTTATTGTTCTGTCATAAGTTATTTTTAATTTTACAGTACAACCTGTTTACTGTTTGTTGCTTTTTTAAGGTTTTCCACATTTGCATTATTTAAACCAGCCATTTTATTTACCAAGCAAAGCCTTGTCAAATAATTTCCTTAAAACCTAAAAGGTTTTTCCATAAACTGTTTGTGTGTTCATTTTCAGTTACAACCTAATAATTAATTGCTGTCTCTAAACTAGTAATTTTAAGACGTCGATTCTGTTCTCATTTTATTTAGTTTGTACGCTGTAACATCAAAAGTCTCAAATGCTGCATGCTTGAAATGGGGTCTTGACTTCTTAGACTAAAATTCTCACAGAGGAAATTTCTCATCTTAATATTAAAATGAACATTTGTCTGTGAAAATTAGACTAATTTTAAATGACCTCTTCCTTGGGCTGTCCATAGCACCTATCCTTGACCCTCAACATTTCTAAATATAAAAATACTAAATATACATAGTAAGATTCATTTAATTTAACACAACTTTTTATTTTATTTTGCTATCTTTGCATATTCGCTGTCTTGCACAACTCATTACAATAACTAATATACTTGCTTCTATTACATTAAGTGTTTCCTGTATTTTTTCAAATGTACAGTACTGTAGAATATACTGTATGTACTGTACTCTGGTTGGTGCTGCTTTGGTGTATTGTCTTATAGCTTTTTGTATTTGTTTGCACTGTCTTTTGTCTTGCAGTGTTTCCACCATGTTGCACAGAGGCACTTTATGTGGCTTGGACTAATTTACTCAGTTTTTGTTCTATGTAGCACTATGTTCCTGGAGAAAAAACATCTTATTTTCTTAAGCCCCATTTTCACCACATTCTACTATATTTAGGCATATTTTAAAGAGAAAAAAAAATTGCCAAGAAACCTCATACCTTGAAGGATTTTGAAGGACATGTACATTTCCTTTCATTTCCATAGTTTTTGGTTTGTCAAATAAGGAGACTTATTACTAAAAAAATGTCTTAGGTAAACTAAATGAAAATAAGCTTGTCAATGTCAAGGACCGATTTGCATTGTTGTAACCCCACAGAAGCCAGTAAAGCTTTTTAGAAAGGTAAAGACCAAAGACAATCACAAGGAGATAGACAAACATCAGTGTTCACATTACTCCATTCCAGGTATGTTTTGGCATCCCAATCTTGCTTTTACAGCTCGCATTTCTTGACTGGTTTAATGTTTAAAAGTTTTCACTTTCTCTCATTTTGCATTTTGTAATAATTGGTTGATGATAAATAAATACAGTTCATGTTGACCGTACTGAATAGAACTATAGACAGTGCTGTATGAGAACGATTACAACACCTGACTGTAAACTACTATGCAGTGTAATAACAGTAAGTTTAGCAGAAATACTCACTTAGCAACCAAAATACTATCATAAAAGAGGATCTTACTAGATTATGTGTTTGAATAGTTTAGGTGAGTGTTGGGTGAGAGCAGGATACTGTGACTACCTCAGGGAAAAAAATTTTTCTCGTGGTAGCTTCGAAGCCCTGGGACCTTCTACCAGATGACAGTAGGGTTTGGAGTGAGTGAGAAAAGCCATCCACAATACTACAGTATTTGTAGATTTGGAAACCCCAGTGATCTTTTCAGCGGTTGGAATTCGCTGTAGGAATTAAAGCTGTCCAGTTCCTGGTCCAAAGAAACTAAATTTATCCTTGTGTGATCAGTATGCATATGTTAAGCATTGTTACTTTGATTTAATGAAACAAAAAATCTAATAAAAAAGATCACAAATTTATATACGTTTATAAAGGTTTTCTTTTTTTTTTTTTACAGTTTGTGTTTTTTACTTTGTGTTCATCATGAAGCTGGATCTTTTTCTCCTGTGTCTCACTGGTAAGATAATTTTTTTGAGCTCATACTGAAGAATTTTAAAAGTATTATAATTTTAAAATTATTGATTTCATGTTTATTATAGTAATTTTCTAAAGCAATTATTCTCATCATGATGCAATATTTGTTCTAAAGGATTTAAAGACAGTGGCATGCTATTATAAGTATGTTGATTAATAAACTTTAAACACTTTTTTCTGTAAGATAAATTTGTATAGCCTTAACGTCCCATGTAGTATTTCTAAAATACAGTTAATTTTTATATGTAATTTTTCACACCTTTAGCAAAAAAAAATAGGAGCAATTAAATAATTTATCATAGTAGATGGAGCTATATACTGTAAGTAGGCATGGGATTAAATGTAAAGGTTACATGTTTAACAGTACTGAAATGTAGAATTGTATCTTTTTAATCTTATATGGCGTGTTCTTCCAATATGTGATTGTCAGCTATCCATTGTGCACAATATGGCCAATAGTATATGATCATGACATAAAGAAAGTCTAAAGTATTTTACTGTTTTTGAATTTAAAAATCTAATTTTGCAACAGTCGTTGTCTTGATCACCCTGCAAGATGTCCGCCATGATTATTTTCTGATTACAACACCAATGACATGGGACGATGCAAACACATACTGCTACACAAACTATGAAAGTTTAGCTGTGGTGGAGACAGCAGATGACTGGTACAGGTTGACTGCTGAGGCAGACAGACACGGCCTGACAGTAACTGGCTGGATCGGACTGTACAACCAAGTAGGCAGCTGGTCCTGGACCATTTATGGGCCACCAATGAAAATAAATGCATCTGACTGGGCCCCTGGACAGCCTGATAATTATGGTGGAAATGAAGCATGTGTCAGAATGAACACAGATGGATACTGGTTCGATAATCCCTGTTCAGACCTGAACCCATTCATATGTTACAATGGTAAGCCATAATCTGAATTTTGATTTACTTTGTCAGTACCATTGATTAAATGAACTCTGGCTGTAACCCAACTGTCCAGCCATAAAGTATAGATGATGACTGGATAATCACTGCATCATGTCACATTCCCAATCACTATTTGCTAATAAGATTGCTTAATTATCCACTAAACACTTGCTGACTACTGAACGAGGGCATGAGTATAACTAATGTCATGAAACTGGCAATGTGGCATGCTGCATGTTCTTATCAATATTCATGTTGTCATTTTACAGCTACCATTGGGTTTATTGCTATCCCGTCTCCTATATTGAGCTGGGCGGAGAGTCGGGATTACTGTGTGACCTATCACACAGATTTGGCCAGCCCAAAAGATGAAACACAGAACGAGGAGTTTAAACAATTGTTGTCATCCCAGGGCTCTTCTTGGATTGGCATATATAGGTATAGTTGGACTTGGGTAAATGGGGATTATGGGTCTGGGCTTCGGTGGCATCCTGGCAATCCAAATAATATTGATGGAGATGACAACTGTGGTTTTCTAAATAACAGCTTGTTAGAGGATAAACCATGCAGCAACCAATTCTACTTCTTCTGTCACATCCGTGAGTATTTTGGTTTTTGGTCAGTTGTGAAAGTAATAGAGCATCAACCCTTAATAAACCATTGTGTCTTCTACAGCATATACAGTGAGACAGCAAGTATTAAAACTGAAGATTCAAGGAGACAATAGTGTGTTTGGTCCTGCTTCTCAGGCAGCCATTTTACAACAGGTAAAGTCATGCAAAGTTAACATTAACTGAATGATAGAAGTATTACAAATGTACTGTATTCATGAACACTCTCTACATTTATTTATACCATTTATAGCAATAACAATTCATAGTTACATTATAATCTTGGAACTTCTAAAAGCTACTTGTTTCCTCACCAGCATCATTATATATCATTATCAGCACTATAAAAAAAGAGAAACTAGAGAAACTATAAATTTCGCTATTCTGAAGGCTTTTTCATAGCAGAAAACAGTGACAATAGACTCTTTACCTAGATATGAAATAAACAATGAACTTTCAGGAGATATTTTCATTTCCTTGTGTTGTTTAATCTGTATTTCTAGGCTTACATGAAATATCTGTCATCAAATCCCTGTGAATTAGCTGTTACAGTACCATAGAAATGCTAACGCCTAACAAGGAGTGCATTAATATAAACATGCAAACTAAACCTTCTGTGTGAGAAAATTAATCTCCACCTTCTGACTGATTCAACAGTGCTGTGTTATAAATGTAAATAAGATGTTGTATTATTCAGCAGTAAAATCATGACAATTTTCTTCAGGTAAAGCAGAAACTGAAGGACCACGGCGTAGAGAGAGAGACAAATGTGACCTGGAGGGTGTGGCCAGATGGAACAGTCATTCACAAGAAAAGCGAGAATGAACTCTAAACAATCTGCTTACATACTTCTCACCATATAACTTTTAAGTTCTCTATCAGGTTCTGTTGTGGTGAAATGTAATGTCATAGAATAAAAACAGATTAAATTCAATTTGAATTCAAATTTATTAATTGATACTTAAATAGAATGTGTATAATGAAGGACATTCAAATCAAAAGGACACATAGTACAAAATATAGTTTTACTAGAAGAGTCTCTTGATTGTTATGGACATTCTGTATAATTATTTTTTCAGAAAGGCACAACCAGGGTCTGTGAACATGATTTGGAAAAAATGTTTTAGCAAACATTCAATCTGGGATGATCTTGGTCTTCAGATGTGGTTTATAATCCCTAATAATTATGCTTAATTACTGTTTTATTCATACATTCATTATTATTATTATTATTATTATTATTATTATTATTATTATTATTATTATTATTATTATTATTATTATTTACATATGAATGTACTTAAATCTTTGTAATGTGTATTTTATCTTCCTATTCCTATTGTTGGAGGTTATTAGCTATTTTTCATCCTTTATACTATTGTCACACATCTGAATAAAAACATCCTCATGAATCTTGACAACTATCATTGTGCAGAATTGAATGAGTCAGATGTTATAAGAAATTTCCTTTTGTTTTGATTACATTTCCACTGTATTGTAAAATATAAATAGATAATTACTTGTCATGCCTTCATAATAGTTGAAAAATTCATTCATAGTTGAAAAAAATGCTGTGTTCATATGTCACATGTTTATTTTGTGGTAATTTTTTTATTATGGGGCAGGGCTACACGTGACGTCACCCGTGAGGAAGTTCCCCTAATTGTTAAGAGTGTTTTGATATGTTACATGTCAATGTTCTGGAAATTTTTTTGATTTTGCAAATTTGGGGCATGGCTGTGGGAAACCCGAAAAGCCAATTTAAACAGTTGTCCAGAGTATCACCATAAAGAAGCTGGCCAAGTTTGTAGATAGCTTGAAAGCTTGCAGAGTTATAAACCTCTAATAATAATTTATAATGGGTGTCTATGGCAAAAAAAAGGCCAATTTGAGACCTGGTACCGTGACTACTGGAACTTGGATCGCTTAGAAAAGTAACAGCAATGAACTTCATTCCAGGATCTACGACATATCTGATTTTGGTGCATGTGGCTCAAAAGCCATAGGAGGAGTAGCAATTAATATTTTTTGTCTGAGAAGAATAAGCAAAACAGAATTATTAAATATTAGTGACATCAATTCCACATACAAACATGCCCCATAATATAATCCCACCCACCAACAATGATTGACAGGCTTGCAAATGGTTTGCATTTGCTTTTGAATTATGTTTTTATAACAAGTACGAAATGCAATTCCTTTTCAATACTGTCCTCAAAATCACTCAAACACAAGAGAAATGCTAAGTTATTTTCTACAACACATCTGGATTTACTGTGGAAAAATCCTCCAGCAAAATTCAAACAACTGAGCTTCAACTACCGATATTGCTTGTTACACAGCTATCAGCTCAATAGACCAATAGTCTTCAAACCATACCCCAGCAAGCAACATGTATAAATATAAAATCAGTGTAGCTTTATATTGTATTTCTCTAAACTGAAGATTTGAAGGACGAATGTTAGGAAGTCGCTGGGTAGGCACCCACTGGTGACACGTTTCCTCCGTGGTGCCCGCTGGCTGAGCCTCGGGACACGACCCAGAGTGCCTGTCTGGGATCTGGCAGTTGTGCTGGTGGCTCTATCAAAGCCTCCCTTTGAGCCATTGATCGAGGTGGCCCTTGGAAGGTGCCTTCGGCCCCCTCACGACCTGTCGTGTTGCAGGCATTCTGCCCTCCTCCATTTACAGCCCCCGAACAGGAGCAACAGAACCGACTGTGTCCAGTGCGAGCACTGGTCACTTACCTCCGCAGGACGAGTCTGTGGAGAAAGTCGGAGCAGCTGCTCGTCTGCTACAGCCCTAATAGGAAAGGTTTCCCAGCCATTAAGCAGACGTTGAGCAGATGGGTAGTGGATGCGATTGTGTCGGCTCATGAGTCCTCTGGCCTCCCCGCACCGCTCGGGGTCCAAGCTCACTCCACCCGGGGTGTGGCAGCCTCTACGGCCTGGTCCGCTGGAGTGGCACTCCAAGACATCTGTGACACTGCGGGTTGGTCCACCCTGCTGACCTTCGTCAGGTTCTATGACCTTGACCTCAGAGCCACACCGGGTTCCTCTGTCCTACGTGCAGGTGCCGAGGCCCTCACTCTCTAAGCAGGGTCTGTTCAGTGTGGCGTGATTGGACACTCGTTCCCATAGCGTTTCGACGCAGCTCGAGTTCCGAAAGGGAACATCTCTAGGTTACGACCGTGAGGAACAAGACGCTGCATCTCCGTGCCACACTCCCTGCATCCCTGCAGCGCTTACCTTCTCTCGCAGGAGCTGCCATGCAAAGTGTGTAAGCAATTGGTTGTAGCTTGGGAAATAACTTTTTCTGCTTCTTTTTGCACCTGATTTTACTGTTTAATTATTTTAAAATGTTTTATTATTCTGTTAAAACAAAAATAATTCCAGCATTTGTTAAATTTTCCAGTACAAACTATTAATGTTTGTTTCTTTTTTTAAGGCTTTCCACATTTGCATTATTTAAAGCAGCCATTTTGTTCAAGCAAAGGTTAATTTTCTTAACAATTGGCAGGTCTTTCCAAAATCTGATTATTTTTGTTAATTTGTAATTAAAATCTAATTGTTAAAATGTAATTGTTTTCTTTAAACTTCCAATTTTGAGATGTCCATTCTGTTCTCATTTCATTTAGTTTGCACCCTGTAACATCAAAAGGCTTAAATGCTGCATGGTAGAAAAAGAGACTTGAACTCTTACATAGCCTAGAATTCTCACAGAGTGGTGAAATATCCAAACTTTATATTAAAATGACACATTTTATATGACCTCTTCATTTAAAATGCAAAACAAGACACGGGACTATAAAAAGTGCAAATACAAAAACATGTGAGACTGTACAGTAAGTCAAGGACAATAATCACAATAGACAATAAATACAGTTTACTGGACATAACTAGGCAGTGCCATGTGAGAACTATTGCAAAATTGACTGTAAACTGTCATTTGCAGTGTAAAAGCAATAAATGTAGCAGAAATATTGACTTAGCTGGTGGAAAAGACTCTCACAAAAGGATCTTACTGGGTTATGTGTTTGGCCAGATGGAAAAGACCAAAATAGACCTAACAAAAGCCATGGAAATGAAGGGAAATGTATATGTCCTTCAAAGTCCTTAACCTGAACAGGAAAATGGAAGACATTTCTATGATTTTTTTAGAAGATTGTGAAAGTGGGTCTTTAGAATAGGATTTTGTGCCCCATATTCATGTTCAATTATCCGGTTATTTTTGATGAAATATATTAAATTGATATGATTAGAATGCTAATGAGTGATATTTGTGAATTAACATGAGCCTAGGTATGTCAACACCACTGGCAAACAAGATAAAGTAACACCACAAGACAGCATTTGTAGAGCACCAGAGTATTATGATCCGCCAGTACTTGAGTCAAATAATCAAATTCAAATAGGCTGTGGAATTTCAAACCATGAATTGAAATTATTTAAAATTTTGTTTAAATAAATAAATAAAGTTATTGTTAATCATTCTGTTATGGTGAAGACAGCCTGTGTTATTACAGTACATTAGTTTATATAATGGTCTGTTTTTAATTATTTGCAATGCATAGCTTGTAAACACTTGGTAGCCTTGGAAAGATTCTTTCTCCATTTTTTGTTTTTCCTGAGCTGTTTTTCTGCCTTTTTATGTTTGCATTATTTAAATCAGGCATTTGGATAGAGCGTGAAAGTCTACGTAGTCCTTGATGTTTTCACGATATTTGCAGCTGAAAGGTTTGGCACTCAGGAGAAACATCAGTCTAGAACATGCTATGTGTATGCAGAAGAGAAAGGTAGAACTCTAAAGAATTATACAGTAGAACATTAAGGAAGAGGACCTCGTGGGAGTCATAGAAATATGGAAAATGTAAAGTCTGAGAATTTTCCCTTTCATTTATTTATATTTAAATACATTTAATTTTTTGATGTATTGAAAAAGGCTGTTCCTTTTATGCATTATGCTCTTGGTTTGTCATCTACCAAGAACATACAAGATCACTCAGATCACACAATTAAGAGTAAACAGTTATTAATGTATTGAGGTTTATTTAAAGATAAAAACAGAATGTACATTAAAACAACAACAAATGTCAATCACTGTAAAATAAGATGTTCAGACATCACAAGCATTGCTGTAACGGTGTTCAGAAATATAGCACAGTGAACAGATTGATATACATTCCACTGTCATATTATTTTAATCCTTTGTTAATTTAATAAGAATATTATATCTTGGGATCTGAGATCCAATGAAGTGTATAAAGAACAATTAAACACATTATAAAATGTTTAAATGCCAAATATATTAGTATTTTGTAACTTTAGGCCAAATCTTTCTTTGTTTTGTGTAATATTAGTAATTTAATGCAAAAAAAGCATTCCCATTCAATATAAAAATTGCTGTAGTTCTAACAACACTACAGCAATTTTTATATTGAATGGGAAACGATAAACTAGTTTAAATAAAGCATCAGAATCCAACTGTGAAGCAAAATCAAAATATGTAGTGCAGACCTTTTTATTATCCAGTTTAATATACCAAAAAATTACTTAAAATGTAGTTACATTCATTATATCATACAGCAAATTATATAGCAAATAATATAATACTAGATATAATGCACTTATATATCTGCATCGTCCAAGACATCTTCTGGTGGTGAATCTATTTTGGTAACACTACCCAGACCAGTTTCTGAGACCACAGGAGAAGCATTCGTTGTTCTCAGAGTTAGAAGGGATGAAGAAGGAGAAAGGTCAGAGGTCATAGCAAAATTATTAAGTCCTGGGTTTCTTGGCAAACATGAATAGTTATACTTGGAGTTAAAGGGCTTTTTCCCAGATGTTTCCATTCTTTGTGGTATCCTAGAAGTTATGTTGTGAAGATTTGGCTTCCAATTTCCAGGTTTGTCCCAGTTATACTTCCCACACAGGTGCATTTCAGGGTAAACCAGATTACTGAAGGATCCTTTAATGATATTTTGGTGCTCAATATTTTGGTAGCTTCTTATGACCTCATCCATCTCCGTCATGTTGACCATGTGAGGCAACATCCCTTCACCTCCTCCTTCTTCTTTGAAATTATACAGACTCTCAACACTGGGCACTCCCACCATTTGCCTTTTTCCAAGGTATGTTTCAACCGAATTGCAGGAAATCCAGTCAAGAGGGATACCTAATTCTGGTTCAGTCATGACAGCATCAGGCTGCTTGAGACATTGGTACTCACTCATGTCATCTTCAGCGGTCTCACCCTCCGCAGAACCTCGTCCACTTGAGCCCGAGTTCCTGAATGAGTCCTTCTTTCCTCGAATGTCTTGACTTAGACCAAAGGTTTCATTATATTTTATAGGGCTACACTTGATATTAGCAGCCAATGAAACATTAGCAGTTTTCCTAAGCTCATTCTTTTTAGTTTTGTATCTCAATATGAGAGCAATTATACTTATAATGAGCAAAAGCGACACTGCTAAAGAAACACTAAGGCTGACAGCCTGGATACGAACAGCAGCACTGGTTAGCGCTTCTGCTGAATTGGAAATATTCACAACAACACGGCAAATGGTTGACCTGGAATCAAGCTTTGGACTGCTTGCTTGAATCAAAAAGTCTTCAACAGCCTCACTCGTGGCTAGGTTGCCTCTTCTATGATACACTGGATTTGAGATATAAATACTGCCTGTGTTTTTGTTGACACTAAAAAATAGTGATGGCTTAACTAAATTGTACTCCACAATGCCATCCATACCCTTATCATAATCCATGGCTGTCACATAACCAATAATTTGGCCCACTATGGCATTGTCTGGCAGAGTGAAATCATACAGCTTCTGGGTAAACACTGGGCTGAACTCATCCACACCTTCAACGTCCACCTGAACCCTCACCATAGCAGCTTGATCTCCTTTGTCTATGGCTTCTACTACAAAGCAGTATTCACTTACTCTCTCATAGTCAAATATTTGTTTGGTATGGATTTCTCCAGTGAGTGGGTCAATGGTGAAGGCCTCGTTCATGTCTTGGTTTCCATTGCCATAGTCCATGAAACATGAGGTCAGAATGGAGTAGGTAAGCAAGCCAAAACTCCCTGCATCTTGATCAATAGCATGGACCATGCAAACTGGAGTAAAAGCAGGTAGGTTTTCTGCTACTGAACAATTGATGGTAGGGAACCTAAAGAAGGGCAAATGATCATTCTCATCAAGCACCGTGATGAATATCACAGCAAAGGACAGTTTCCTGTTGTCTGGATCACCTCCATCTGAGGCTTGAATAGTTAAAATGTGTTTAGTTTCGTCTTCATAATCCAGGGTGCCACTGGCTTCCAGAGTACCTGTTTGATAATTCAATTGGAACAACCCTTTACTGTTACCAGAGATGATGTCATACCTTACAGTGCCATTTGGTCCAAGGTCTAGATCGTGAGCAGACACCAAGACCAGAAAAGTACTTAACTGATTGTTCTCACTGACTTGGACATGGTATTCCAAACTGCTAAAAACTGGTTCATTGTCATTGATATCAAGCACCATGACTGAGACTATGGTTGAGCTGTTTAGCCGAGGCACTCCTCTGTCCATCACAGTAACAGTCAACAAGTATGTCTCTGTGGTCTCTCTGTCCAAAGTGTCACACAGCACTAAATAACCCACAAAACTTTTCTGGAACTCTTTAGGCACAACAGCAGTTTCAATGCAGAAATGCCTCTTCTCATTTCCCCCGGTAATGGTATAGTCTAAGTGGGTGTTTTCCTCAGAATAATCCTGGTCCTGAGCCAGCAGGGTAAGGAGTACATTTCCAACAGGTGTGTCTTCACACACACTCACCTGGTATGTGCTATGCTGGAAAAAAGGTGCATGGTCATTGAAGTCCTGCACCTCTATATCTACTGACATGACACTAGAAAGACTAGGATCTCCTCCATCCCGAGCTTCCACCAGAAGCCGAATGATGCTGCTGTCAGCTGCATGCTTCAGAGGCTTGCTGGTATATATAGAACCTGGGCATAGAAAAGGGATGATAAATATGTTTATATATAAAAAAAAATAATTTATAGCATTGTGTGTATGTGGTTTGAGATATCTATTGTTGATCTAAGCAAGTTTTGTAATGCCTTGCTTTCTATTTGGTGAACATAAATGAAATCTGCTTAGTCAAACAGTTTTGCAAATTTCTGAGGTCCTTTTTGCAAAATCACTGTAACACTGTCAATGTTAGTAAGCTTGAAATTTAGACAAATATTACCATTTTCATGACTAATATAGAAACCAGCCTTTGTGGAGGAGAGAAGCCTGTAAATGATCTTGCCATTCAGACCCGAGTCTCTGTCTGTAGCTGATACAGCCACCACAAACACATCTGCAGGTGTCAGTTCTGGTAACACTACCTGCAATACAGTCAAAGATAAATCTACAAGACAGTAGTGTATTTATACTCTCTAATGTATATTACAAGACGATGAGATATGTTCATCATACAGTTTCAATATACCAAATATATGTGGAAAAAGGGAACATTAAGCACTACCTCTAATCACAAACAAGTTTAAAATATCAGATTAAATACCTGGTAAAACTCTTGAGAGAACACTGGTGCGTTATCATTTATATCCAAAACTTTAATAGTTATCTGTGCTTCCATTTGATGTACTGAATCGGATGCCACTACAGTCAGTGTGTGCAAGATCTGATCCTCATAATCCAGACTTTTTATAGATGTGATTATTCCAGAATAAAAGTCAATGGCAAAGCTGTCATTTGGCTTCTCTGTTTGTGCCAAGCTGTAGGTGATCGAAGGATGAAGATCTGCATCAGATGCCATTACTTGGAAAATAATATGGCCAGGTGGATAATCTGAATATCAACAAAAGTATAAAAGAGAATTTAATTCAAGCATTATTTGTAAAGCAGTACAGATTTAACCTTTGACAAAAACTTTGTCTGATATCTGATTGATATCTTACTCTCAGGGACCACTAGAGGCTCCACTGCTTGTATCACTGGGCTGTTGTCGTTAATATCCACAACCTGGACCTGAACAGTGCATGTTTCCGTAAGAGCTGGATTTCCCCGGTCTTTAGCCTCAACAATCAACCTGTCAGTCAGCAAAACATGTTCAAATGAATACAAAACATGTATAATGATAAGCCATCATGAACAGTACATGTTTGGCATTTAAAGATTAATTTTTTCAGAAATTCAGTGTACATTACATTGACAAAAGAATATCCAAACTTTCATTTCCTGGATTTCTGTAAATTTCCAGGTTATTGCTATAAGTACAATTTTTGTTTTTATTTGTTTGCAAGCAAAAACTCCAATTGGACTGAAAACCAGCACAAACAGCACATCTATGACACCTACAGCATAATGAGTATTAAGGAATACTTCAGCAAATATTGAGTATTGATTAAGAGTGTAATTCTTGAGTATACTTGTAAGAGGAGACCATTTCTCTGTCAAGGACCACACTGGTGGCCAGAATCCCACGTATTGAGTCGATAATGAAGGCGTTGTTTCGATTTCCATCCACTATAGTGTAATCTATCTGCCCGTTCACACCACTATCAGCGTCCACTGCTAACACCTGAGAGGGAAAAAAGGTGTAGTTACTCTTTCTGACTCGAGTCAGACGTAGTGGCATTTGGGATACAGTCATAATCTCCATCATTTAACAACAACAAGCTAAACACACACACACCTGCATGACGTAAGTGTTAGGAATCTGTCCCTCCCACACTGCAGTTCTGTAGTAACTTTGTTTAAACACTGGAGCATTGTCGTTTAAATCCTGTAGAGTGACGGTCACTCTGGCATGGCTTGAATGGCGGCCATTTTCTGCCAAAACCACCAGATGAACCGCGTGTTCCCTTTCAAAGTCCAGCAAATGCTGATCTCTAACTGTTATATCACCTGTGGAAGGATGAGAGTCAATGTGCTCAAAATTATTAATATGTTTATTCACGAGTCAAAAGCATCTTAGGGAACTAAACAAAAGTGTGAGGAGGATTTTAGTATTATTCACGTATCATATCAATCTGTAGAGTAGATACCAGATTAATCATGAAGTATGTTACAGCTTACATTTTTTAAACAAAAATGCATTGAATTTTTAATAATTTAAAAAGGTTTCTGTTTCATTTTTTTCATTCATTCATTCATTCATTCATTCATTCATTCATTTTCTACCGCTTATCCGAACTACCTCGGGTTACAATTTTCCAGAGATGCCAATCAACCTACTATGCATGTCTTTGGACCGGGGGAGGAAACCGGAGTACCCGGAGGAAACCCCCAAGGCACGAGGAGAACATGCAAACTCCACACACACATAAGGCGGAGACCGGAATCTAATCCCCAACCCTGGAGGTGTGAGGTGAACCTCACACCTGTGAGGATTTCCTAGATTTTTTCTGTTTATGTTGGATAACTAAAGTTAAGTTCACACATACAGTGATTTAGTGTAAGTATTCCTACTACTGGTTGCAATAGCAATAACATTCATAAGTAGACAGCGTGACTAGCGTCAAGGCACTCTTCTGTCTTTACTCTCATTGGTAGTCGACTGCATCATATCATATCGCTTGTTTTGCGACTCACTGTATGTAAAACAAAGATGGTTCCCGACACACTAAGGACTTTAGTCTCACCTGTGTTAGCATCGATGCTGAATGCTCCGTTCTCATTGCCGCTAAAAATGCTGTACTTCACTGTGACTTCTGTAGCACTTTGATCGTGAGCAACAACGTTTCCCACCCAGGTGCCTTAATGACAAAAATTTTAAATACTTTTTAACTAATTAATATTAGCTAATTAAAATTAGCTAAAATTAGCTCATGAGTGTGATTAACTTTAATTAATTAATGATTAATTAAGTATTAACCCAACAATCTAGAAATATTTCCAGGAAAAAATTTATTACATTTCATTTTCTAAGATATTGAAGAATTTCTATGAGCAACTTCGGTATAAAAATGCAGTACCTGTAAGGCTGTTCTCAGGTAAGCTCACTTCATAGTGTTTCACTGTAAACTGTAGCAGAGGCTCATCTCCGTTAAGGGTAATTATCACAAGGCAGGTGGAGGTGAGAGCAGGCGAGCCCAAATCTGTGGCCCAAACCTTCAGCGCCTTCGTCCCAGGTATGTTGGCCCTCATTGGAGTTTTCGTCTGCACCTCTCCGGTCCATTGGTCAATCTGAAATTGCTCATCTTCCTCTGTTAACCTGAACACAACAGTACCGTTTTCACCTCGATCTGGATCATGTGCTGAGACCATGGCAACAGTTTGGTTATACCCTGCACTAACCGATGCCCTTATTGGGTCATTAATGCAGTAAGGCACGTTATCATTAACATCCTCCACCTCAACACTGACGATAACGACAGAACTACGTGGACCCTGACTACAGCCGTCAGTCGCTACAGCACGGAGATTGTACTGCGACTGAATTTCCCGGTCCAGAGGTTTCGTTAAATGCACAGCCCCTGTCGAGGAGTCTACAGAAAATGTCCCGGATTCTTCCTCAATCAAGGAGAAGGTGACTTCAGCATTTTGACCTTCATCTGGGTCTCGAGCAATAAGACGAAGAATCTCACTGCCAAGAGGAAGGTCTTCACTAACGATGGCACGGTAGGAAGTTCGATCAAAACCCGGACTGTTGTCATTCTCATCTGAGAGACTTATAGAAAGAGTGGCAGTGGAAGTGAGAGAGGAAAAGCCCTGATCAGCAGCCTTGATGAGGAGTCTGTAATTAGGACGTTTCTCTCTGTCCAGAGAGTTAGTAGTACTGACAGCTCCAGTCTCTGAGTTGATAAAGAAATCTCCAAATGTATCTAATCAACACAGGAGAAAAGCAAAACAAAAAATATATTATTTTGACAAAGTTTATATATAATTCTATTATTTGCAAGAATGACATCATATCTGATCCACATAACAAAACAAACTTTACTTCCCAGAATTCTCATCCCTATAATAAACATATGAGCCCCGAATGAACCCCGCTATGTCTTCTATTTCCACTATGTAATTCCTAAGTCTTCGCTAAATCTTGCTTGTGTACACACTTTTCTGGTACTATTTTTGGCATTTTAAATTCTATTCTTTGATTGTCTGTTTCACCCAATAAGCCCTGCACAGTTGCTGAAAGGAAAAAAACTACTGACATTTCATGCTAACTGGGTAGAGCTAAACTATCAGAAAGCTAATATTATATTATTCACATTTTATCAGATGACTCCAGAATCATTTTAAAGCTTGCTAAACTTGTCATTAAGAAAATGCATGAACATAAATAGTATACTCACTCTCTATAGAATAGATCACCGTTCCGTTGATCCCATCATCAGGGTCAAAGGTCACAGCAGTGTGAATGACCCCTGGAGGGAGATTCTCCGGTATAACAATATGGAGGAATGACTGGGAGAACTCGGGCGGATTGTCGTTAACGTCGAGCACAGAGCAAAGGACTGTAGTTGTGCTGGAGAGAGCAGGACACCCAGCATCCTCTGCCTGAACTGCAGATCAGCCAATCAGGTCAGTTAGGTCATGTGATGAGCACAATGCAGAGGTAAAGTCCGAATAAGGAGAAGCAGATATATACTGATACTATACTGATTACCTACAAAATTGCAAAGAAACTCAGACTTTAATACGAGACAGACTTTAATATTAATACTAAACAGTGGGAGTGAAATTTTAAACTCTCCATATGGTGTTTAATTCTGACCCAATGATACTTACCTCTGAGAATGAAGCTGTGCTGCAGCTCCCGGTCCAACCTTGTGGTGGTGCTGATATGACCAGAGTGTGAGTCAATGCTGAAAAACTCATAATCAGCACCAGGCAAGAGGCTGTAGCTAATATTAGCATTCTCACCTGTGAGGGAGAGAACAAACACGTATAAACACCTTTCCAATCTATCCATCCACCCGTCATGTATCTTTCCTCCTTTGCTGTACCTGAATCCAAGTCCAATGCTCTGACTGTAATCACTGCTTCTCCTGGCTCTCTGTTCTCCATCACGCTGGCTCGGTAAAAGTTGTGTTCAAACAGTGGAGTCTCATCGTTCACATCCACCAACAGCACAGTCATGGTCTGAGTGGACGAAAGAGACGGTGTCCCACCATCTGAGACCTGGACTGTGAGCCCAAAAGCATGCTGGGATTCATAATCCACAGAGGAGTTCAAATACAAGTGACCTTGCAGGGCATAAGAAAAGAAAAACGATTGAAAGAATGCTAATTATTACCAAACTTGTCAAAACTTTACTCATTAATAATCATCATCATTTAATAGTTGATGACAAAAAGCATATCGTAAAATGTTTCTTGAAAAGCTAGTGTCCTATGTGTCTAAATAATTATTCTAAATGGTTCAAAATACCCATGAGGCATTTCGGCATCATTTGGGAAACATAAAAAAACACCTCAACATGTACATGAGCAAGATAAAAAAATTCTGTGAATGTATATCCATAACACAATGCAGGATTTTACCTGATCTCTCCAAACGAAACACTCCAGCTTCATTTCCAGAGATCACACTGAAGCTCACATGACTGTTCACTCCTTCATCTTCATCTCTGGCCAGGAAATGATGTAGAAGACTCCCGACTTCTGTGTCCTCTGCTATGTGAACCGTTTCATTTGAAAAAAAGGTGGGGCTGTTGTCGTTGATGTCTGATATGAACACTTGAGCCGTCACAGAGTCGACATGTGTGCTGTCGCTGGCGGTAACAACAAAGGCAAAACTTTGATTGCGCTCACGATCTAACAGCGAAGTTGTTAAGACAGCCCCAGAGTCAGGGTCAATCCTGAAAGGCAGCTCCTTTGCAGTGAATTTCGGGTCAAAGGTCAGCGTGTAACGGACAGCACTGTTACGAAGAGTCCCATCACCGTCGACTGCTTTGAAGACGTACACTACGGTTCCTACGGTGACATCTTCCTGAACACTGAACACCACAATGCTGTTGTTGCCAGGGAAATTGGGGGCGTGGTCATTTACATCGTCAATGCTGACAGACACTAAAACAGTGGCATTAAAATTGGGATGAACTTCGAAATAGTACTGCTGATTAGTCTCGTAATCTAAAGGCTTTGCTAGATAAATGTTGCCATTCGCTGGATCAGTAGTAAAGTGAAAACTCCCATCTCCGTTAGCCACAGTGTAGCGCAAAGGCTGACTGCTTCTCCTGAAAACTCCAAGCGAGCCAATCAGAGATCCCACACTGGCATCTTCTCTGACGGTTAAACATCGGAGGCCCAAAAATTCACGACTGCCCACTTTGTGACCTTGGACATGAGCGCAAGTGTGGACCTAAATATTTTTTAATTAAAATTAATTAAATGTATTACAGGTAATTTTTATTTCAAATAAATTTGCATATATTTATGTGAACGCTGAAGCTTTACCTGTACGTGCACAATCGCCGTCTGCTCTACAGGGATAGCACCGTTGTCCGTAGCAACCACCCTGATGGTGTACCTCCTCCGGTGATTACGATCGAATCTTGTTGTAATCTTGATTTCTCCACTCTGACTGTCAATCTCAAAACGACCAATTACATCATCTACAGGGAAAGAAAATAAGATTAGGGTCAATACCTAATATTTTCCATTTAATGTGAGTGACGTGACATATTGCTATGTACGGTTCCCAGCCATTTTTTTTATGCTGCGGCGCCCGGGGAGCAGTTGGGGGGTTCGGTGCCTTGCTCAAGGGCACCTCAGTCATGGCCGGCCCGAGACTCGAACCCACAAGCTTAGGATTACGAGTCAGACTCTCTAACCATTAGGCCATGACTTGCCCACGACCACGAATTGCCCACGTCTTGCTGCGGTAGTTAATCTGTCTGCCCACACAAATACATTTTTGGACTTTTGGAATTTTGGATGCTTTAGATTCGTTATGTTGTTTTGTCAAGTTTATAAAATAATGGGAACTTGGTGCTATTCTAGAAAGCTCTATACATTCGTGTGCTACATTTACAGCTGACTTTAAGTGAGGTGTAGTTTCTAATTTATCTATAAAATATTTGAACCTCAAGATATCTGATACTGTCTTCCATGTTGACATTAAAAAGACAATTTGCGACAAAATACTTATAATAATAATAATGTATGTCTGAATATATTTGAGATGTTAATAAACACCAGAATACAAGCCATGAATGTACTGCAGATTTACCTCCTCTTAGAGAAAATGTAATCGTCCCATTTTCTCCTGCATCCAGGTCCTTAGCAAACATGTTCGCTATCACAGAACCGACAGGAAGGTTAGCACAAACCTGTAAAACAAAGAAAACACATTGTAATCAATACTGCAGATAAAACCGGATACCTCTGAGATATAATCTGTACTGAATCTGTGTCTTTAGTATTTATGTTGATGTACTATGATAAAAACAAGTAACAGGCAAAATATCTTTGTTACGCTCATTCTGCTACACTGCCTTCCCTCTCGTCATGTAACAAATATGACCAATTTATTAACTGCATTTCATTTGATATTCAAAAACACAGAATGTACTTTGATTTCCTGTGAGAGCTACAGTGAAGTAAACGTTGTTGACCTGCAAGCTGAGCTCCTGGTGTGTGAACTGAGGTGGATTGTCGTTGATATCGGTCACAGTTACGTAGACGGTTGTGGTGGAGTTCAGGCGAGGATGACCGTGATCGGTCACTAAGACCCTTAGTGTGTGATGAGGTTGATGCTCTCGATCCAAAGCCACCCAGTTAATTAGCCCTCCTGCCAAAAGCCAGAAAATAACACAGGACTGAAATAAACATTATCCAATGCCCAACTTGAGATGATGTGTATCAATGATTACCCCGGGGCAGCCATTTTTAAAGCGAAACAGTTTATTGAAGGATGGATTATGGGGTCTCACCAGTTTTAGAGTCGATGCGGAAGTGTTTGGTGTCAGACAGCAGGATGTAGGACAGCTGTCCGTTTTTCCCAGAATCTCTATCTGTAGCGTTCAACTTTCCCATCAGGCCGTGCGGGTTCAGACTCTCTGGGACGCTGAAAAAGTATCTTTCTCTACTGAAAACTGGAGTGTTATCATTTTCATCCTGCACTGAGATGATGACGATGGCTGATGCACTCATTGCTTCATCACTGCCTCGAGCTGTGGCACGAATGTGAAATCTGTACATCTTCTCTGACTCGTAATCTAGACTGCGGGCCACAAAGATCCAGCCGCTCTCCGGCTGTATAAGGAACGGCAACGTTGTTGACAGTGGATCTATAGAGTAGCTGAGAATTCTGGCTAAAGGTGACCCAGTCTGTGATTTGATCCCATGGGCACGCACTTGGATAACACGAGTGCCGCTTTGAGCGTTTTCTCCAATCTCGACTTGGTAAATTAGCGTCTCGAAGGCTAGCATGTCCTTCATGTTCACTGAAGGGTCAAGCTCCACCGTAAGGCTCATTGAGGAGCTTAATGATGGATTTCCTTTATCTTTGGCCACCAGGTTAAGCTCATATTTCTGTAGAGTGTCTTCTGTAACACTGCTCTTGAGCGTTAAAGTCCCAAAATGAGGATGAATAGAGAATAACTGACTCTCAGGATGCAGAGAGTAGCGAATCTGCCCATTAGCATCGCTGTCACTGTCATGAGCATGTGCTACGTAGACCGTCGTCCCAGGAACAGCTTTATGGGATAATGTGATGAGATCGAAGCTCAGTGGGAAGACAGGTGGGTTGTCATTGATGTCTGTGATGATGATGTGGACGTGAGCGGTGCTGTAAATGTCCTGAGTATTGCTGTAAGCTTCAACAGTGAGAAGTGCACTTGGTAGGGACTCGTGATCTAGCGAAAAGTTGGTGTAGATCACACCAGTCTCGGAATCCAGAGAGAAATACCCCTCAGGGTTACCCGAGGAGATCCGATACATGTGAGCATCCACCAAATCTGCAAGGGAAGATACCATTAAAAGAAAAATATAACTCTCCAAAGTTCTTGTTAGCTGTGTCTCAAATAACAAATGTTTAGTGGTGTTAAATGTGAACACACTTCTAACTGTTTCCTTGCTGATCCTTTTCATGTGATATGTAGATGATGTGCTTCAACACTGGACAATTCATCCTTCCATTTATTTTCCAATTTGTTCATTGGATTTGCAAATTCCTCTAGATTTCTGTAAATCTGCCACATCTTTTCTAACAGCTAGCACGAGCTGCCTTTGTCTGCATACATAAGCTCAAAGATCACTGTGATTGGCTAGTTTTTCCTGTTCATTAGCATACAGTACAGCACTTACCCCCTGAGATTTAATAAAAAATTTCCTGACAATGCCACAACTTTGTCATCTTTTATGACAGGCAATGATTATGTGATCTAAACTCACCGTGAGGTTTTACAGCCTGCACTTTCCCCACCGAGGTGCCAGGAGGAGAATCCTCAGACACAGAGAAGCTGTAGTAGGACTTTTGGAAGAGTGCAGGGGCGTGGCCAGCGTTCAGAATGTTTACAATGATGTCAGCAGGTCTCGGAGAAGCCACGCCTCCTCCATCTTGGGCGGAGACAGCGAGACGCACAGTGCCAGAGCTGAGCTTAGAGAGACTGGAGGAGATGGAGAGTGTACCTGCAGACCACACACACACACACACACACACACACACACACACACACACAACAACAAAGTGTGTTTTTTTTCACAGTATTATATAAGCTAATAACTTTTTTCCACATCCTGCATTTTCCTCTCCAATCTTTTATACCCAAATGTCGATTTTGTCATTGTTTCACCTGAGGATTTGTTCACAGAGAAAAATGACGCGTGGTCTCCATGGAGAAGCTCGTATGAAACCTGTCCGTAAATTCCCGAATCTCGATCTGTGGCAAAGACGGTGAGGATTTCAGCGCCTGTCTGAGTGTTCCTACTCAAGCTTGTGGTGTATTTCTCTGGGTTAAATACAGGGGTGTTATCGTTCACATCCTCAACATCTACATGAAGATACATCTGTGAGCCGAGGCCTCCCTAAAGAGGAGGACAGAAAACGATCAACAGGACCAATGAGTTTAAAATGTCCCTCACTATATAAATAAAAGAAATAAATAAATATTAATAATAATATAATAAGATTAATAATACAGTCTGTCTACATTACACTCACTTGGTCTTCAGCTTTTACCAAAAGGTCAAAGTTCACCAGGCCTTCATCGTGATCGATGTCACCGGACACACAGATCTCTCCGGTAATGGGGTTGATGTGAAACAGGTTGTTTGTGTATTCAGTGTTAAAAGCATCTGAAAAATCGTAACGCACCGATCCAAACTCACCACCATCAGCATCCTCAGCAGTTACCTACACAACAAAAAGCTCATCAATCAAAATAAGACAGAAGAATTAAAACAGAGAAAAAAATCATCTCTGTCTGAATATCATGTTACTGCCTTTGCATCTTTCTGTTGTTTCACTAAAAATTGACAGAATTCAGTCATTTCTGGAACAAAATATAAGACGCATTGTTAGTCGTGTTTGGTGAGAAGTTCTAAAGCACTTTCGACAGGATTCAGGAGCTCGTTCTTATACGTTACGGGTAACGATACACACTTGTTCAGCTGAATATAACAATAAACTAATAAAAAAATGTGAAATTTAACAACAAAAACATAGTCATTGATATGGAAAGGTTTTCTATGAGTAGATGTTTATTTAACATTGTTTAAAGGAGTCTCCAGTATTTTATTCTGCAATAATAATCTTTATGTTCTATACCAAACCTTATATTCTTGCTACAAGGTTTAATAAAGCCACAATGATAACTTCTCCTTCGTCACGTACATTTTACAGCTGCTTGTCTTTCCTACTTTGTTATCTCTCGCGTCGTTTAGCTCTGCATTCGGCAGCGTTTGATTCTTTGATCCGTTCCTGCAGTAAATATGAGATAATGGATTTTATGGCCTGTGTGGGTCACGGTGTGGATTTAACTTTCGGTCAAAGTCTAAAAGCTATAATACACATAGCGTGTGAAACTGATACTTTAAACAGAGCTGGACCAAAAACAGAAATGCTTGTGTTTCATTAATTTAAAAAATTATTATTATTATTATTATTATTATTATTATTATTATTATTATTATTATTATTATTATTATAAATGATCTAATTACTACTTTTATTATTAAAGTCACCAAATAAAGCTGCTAAAAATATTATTCTTTCATACTATAATTAAAAATAATATTCAGTGGACATGCACTGTATAATATTATAATATTACATAAAAAATGATTATAACAAATAATTTTTAAAAGATTTAAAGGTATTCTGCACCTACAAATTATTATAATGTAAAAATTAATCATTTGAAATATTGTGACAAAAACTACGATTATTTTAACCTTGTTGAATTTCAAAGGAAATGTCAAGGGAAAATACAACAGATATCAATAAGTCTATTAGTCTATACACTTCTTAGAATATTAGAGGCTTTACGGTTTATTGCTGCTGGTCTTCAGGCCGAAATGGGGCTTTTTTTTAAGGCTAAGGGAATCATGAATAGCTACAAATATTAGTTGATCTGAGTGAAAAACCTTCAGTTTTTTTTATAGGCATGCATACAGTGTGATTATTCTAGCATTGTTTTGCTGTTTGTTCCAGAAAGACAGTGCCAGGATTCATGTTGGTCTCTCTCTCTCACACACACACACACACACACACACACACAAACACAAACACACTTTCCACCTTGCAGTAACACTGCAGTCTTTGTACTGAGCAGAGTAAACATTCACGCTCTTCAGTCGTCAGTTAGTGATGTCTCCTGATTCATAAAGAACTCTGTTCTCTGTGTGTGTGTGTGTGTGTGTGTGTGTGTGTGTGTGTGTGTGTGTGTGTGTGTGTGTGTGTGTGTGTATGTGTGTGTAGCACTGACACTAAAATCAGTGTGTGTGATGTTGATATGAGTGTATCAGGTACAGCGGATTTTGGGGTCTTTAATGCTGTATGTGTTTGCAGACATATGTCCCAAATAAAGTGGTGACTTTATAAAAAAAATTATATATATATATATATATATATATATATATATATATATATATATATATATGCTTTAAAATATTTACCTGGATAAAGCAGCTTCCGATGGCGAGATGTTCCCGAATGGTGATGTTGTAGATCTGCTTTTGGAACACAGGGCTGTTATCATTGACATCCTCGACGTAGATGCTAACGGTAGCTGTAGAGGTTAAAGGGGGAAAGCCAGAGTCCACAGCAACCACCAAAAACACCAGATCTGTCTCTCGCTCTCGGTCTAAACCTGCAGCAGTGCTGATGATACCAGTCAAGGAGTCAATGTTCACCAGAAAACTTTGATCCGACTGTAAAATCCAGTATGATATCCCAGAATCCTCATCATCATCATGGGCCTTGACCTGAATCACTGAGCTTCCTTCAGGAGCGTCCTCAAAAACGTTAGACTCATAGATTTTTTGCTCAAAAACCGGTGCATTATCGTTCACATCAGAAATTCGTAGAACAAACGTCCTCTCGCTTCTCAAAGGAGGAGAACCGAAGTCCGAGGCAATGATGGTGAGCATGTACTGATCATTCTCCTCCTTGTCAAGTGCACCTTCCACACATAAAGCATACACAAACGCATCTACAGACTTTAAGATGAACTTCCCTTCCCCACCTTCGAGGAGCACGCTGACTTTGTTCATTTCTCCCAAATCAGGGTCTGAAATGATAATTCTGGCCACGTAATCTCCATAACTGGCACCTTCAGAAACCTCTGGAACTCCACTTTCGCTCAAAAACACGATGCTGATATTGGGGCTGTTATCATTTACATCCAGGATCTTGATTTCCACAAACACGCTGCTAGATTTTGGAGGAGATCCCTGATCCTGGGCCATCACGACCAGCTCAAAAGACGAGCTGGTTTCGTAATCCAGAATCTTATTCACACTAATGATACCTGTATTTTTGTCAATAATGAAAAACTCACCTGAGTTGCTCTGGAGTCGATTGATCTCATATCTGATGAGGCCGTTAGAGTCAACATCCAGGTCGTGAGCGTTTACCTGACATACAGGTGATAAAATGGGGGTATTTTCCAAAATAAAAGCTTGATAGTCGGTCTGATCGAACACAGGAAGGTTGTCATTTTCATCCAAAATGTTAACGTTTACTTGTAAGTACCCATTTTTTGGTGGTACCCCACCATCAAAAGCCTCAATGGTAAGATTGTAGAAATCCACAGTTTCTCTATCCAGCTCTTTCACAAGAACCAAATCCATACTCTGGACGTTCAGTTTGAAAACCTTCTCTGGGATACTTTCCAAAATTCTGTAGCCTTGAACGCCAAATCTGCCTTCGTCTTGATCTCCTGCAGCATCCAGGTGAAATGTTGTCCCGGTTGGTGTCCATTCGGACACGTTCAGCATCACGATTCCTTTAGGAAACGCAGGTGCGTGATCGTTCACGTCTTTAACCACCACGTGAACCTTAACCACCTGTGCACTCAAACTTGTAATGGAAAATTCATATATGTCTCTGCGTTCACGGTCCAGAACTACAGATGTAGAAATAACTCCTGTCTCTGAATCTATTTTCAGATCACGGAAAACATCTGAGTCTGTGCTCTCGGATATGAAGAACCCGCTGCTTTGTAGACTAGGAGGAAAAGCAGCTCTTACATCCCCTACTCTTGTTCCTACAGGTAAACCCTCCTCAATAGACACGCTCAAATTATACACCTGTGCCCATGATTTTACACACAGCAGTAACAAAAGGAAAAAAGTTTGCAACAAAATCCTTAAACAATGCTCCATTGTTTTCTACCATGCAGAAAATAATTCACAATAATTTTAGATTTTATTCCTATTTCTGGTAAAAAAATAAAAAAAATAAAAAATTAATAGAACTTGAATCTTGCACTTATCACATTCTATCCTGTGTAATTATTTATTAATACCTTTGATTCTAGTATGTTTCGTAGCACTAAGCAGACTTTTAGGTACGAACCGCATAATCCACACCGAGACGCGCCTGCTTCTCTGATTCGGGCTCGACACCAAAGAATCGAATCTCTTATTAATGAATCGAGTCCTAAATTATGGAGTCGATTCTATTCAGTGTACGTGATTCGTGTCAAGTTCGGCTCAAACCTCGTGAACTAATTTGATGATTTGTCACTGTTTTTTGAAAAAGGACCATCAAAATACAGAATTCTGAAGAATACAAAATACAGAATTTTATTTGAAATTGTTTTATTATTTTACTTATTTAGTATTATTTTACTTATTTTATTATTTACTTATAAATAAACACGTAATCCATCTAGTGTTAGCTCATTACTAACATTATTGTAATTAACATTAACATATATATATTTATTTTTTTACAGGGTACATAATTATGGAATTTCTTAATGATACGAGGTTTGTGCCAAATTTATTTATTAACTAATCGCACCTTTCATTTTGAATACTGCTCGCATGTTGTACCACCAGTGTCCACTAGGGGGATCACGAGAGCTCAGGTTAGAAAGAATAAAAATAAATAAATAAATGCAGAGCAGTTATAACGACATATGTCATGTTAATGACAAAGATAATGGTAACGTCTATTATGTCGATACTCCAAGTATTTGATCTAAATATACTGTATTATTGATGATCATTTAAGTACAAAATCCATACATTTTATTTAGAATATAGCTCGCATGTTGTACCACCAGTGTCCACTACGGGGATCACGAGAGCTTATATTGGAACCAACAACTCATACCACCTAGTGGACAGAAGTGGTACTACAAACTCATCAAATGCCTGTACACCTGCATTTTCATATAGAAAATCTCACTATAATCAGAAATAATATAATCCATAATAGTAATAATTTAAAAAAATGATAATTTAGTGCCAATATATCTCACACTTGATTATTGATATTGAATTGAACTCTTTTTTTTTTTTTACTGAATTTATCCTGATTTATCATCACTTATTTCAGTGGACAGTCCCGTGTTTATTTTTCTACAAAACTATTTACGTTAAATAAAGCAGCAAACAATTTTAACTCCCTGCAAAATGAGCTTTAATGGCCTTCCTTAAAAAATAAAAAAAACATGAACAGTGATGAAGGCAAAACTTATTTATAAACAGTAAGAAAGAATTTATGTTCCACATTTAAACCACTTTTAACTGGGTATAACAGTTTTCAGAGTTTCACTGTTTAAGAATTTTTTTTATTTTATTTCCATCACTACCACTGATTTACAAAGCAATAACAAAAAAAACAAAGAAAAACAATTTTGCAGCAACAGACTAAGAGCTGGCAATGACGTGTTACTGCAAAGATGTATCGGGGGGGAAAAAAGTATAATGGTGTTAAAAAAAAAACTGTGTTATAAAAAGATATAATACAACGTTGACATTAAAATCTTTTCCTTTTTAGAATCTCAGGCTTCCAGTTGACCGGGTGGGTTTCCTCCGTCTGAAACACAAAGATAAAATTAATCAGATGCATAACAAGCAAAGCAAATATTCTATAATGTCAAACTGTTTTAATACTAAATAAATAAAGTGCAGTCTCACCGCTGTGTCATCCTCCTTGTACACTTTGATGGTTTTATCCGCCTCGGCTGTGATCAAGCGGCTCTCGGAGTGATCGAACACGCAGGAGAAGATCCCTGACTCGCTGTCCAGAGAACCGGGCTGCACGGCAGCGTGGATTCGCTGAAAATTATACCCCGTCCTCCAGTCCCACAGGTGGATCGTACCGTTATCGGCTGAAAAGGGGCGAGGCAAAGAACAGACGAATGTTAAAAGATGTTAGAAATGATATTTTTAACTTCTGAGATTGTGCATAATGCTCGTGAGAGGAGGGGGAAAAAAGGCACACCTCCAGAAACAAGAACTCCATCAGAGTTCACTGCGAGCGTGTTAATGATGGCGTTGTGTCCTGACAGATTCTGGATAAAATTCCCATCTGGAAATTTCCACTGCTTGATGTTGTCTGGAGATCCCGAAGCAAATGTGTATCTGCATTAAAGGAGAAGGGGGAAAGCGGTTACAGCACCTGAAAGCTGTCTTATGTCCATAACTAAATGATTTATTCATGATGGTTTTGCTTACATACACACTATTAATAATAACCATATAAAGACTATTATTGTCAGGTTAAACAAAGAAACCTAAGTAAGGATGCTTACTGTCGGGGATGCAGCACCACTGCTCGCACAGATTTCTTGTGATTGGTGAGCGTGGCTCTCGTCTTCCCTGCGATTAGATCCCACAGTCTAATAGTGGTGTCGTGGCTCCCTGTAACACCACAGCAACAAAAACAACCCATTTAATAAACTTCAGTGTCTCTGCATTCTGTATTTATACATCTAAACAAAAACAGCCAACTGGCTACAGTAAAAGAGTGCACTGTGTGTGTATTTGTCCACCTGTGATTATTTGAGGCTCTGCACTCTGACACTTCACCGTAGCAACCGTGTTGGTGTGACCAGTCAGTGTGTGGGCATTAGCTTTGGTTCTAATGTCCCAAACCTACAAAACACAAAATATATTTCCTCCCTTGTTACAGGCTCATTAATAACTAATGACAGAGAGAGAGAGAGAGAGAGAGAGAGAGAGAGAGAGAGAGAGAGAGACAGAGACAGAGACTCACTCTGGCTGTAGCATCACGACTGCAGGTCACCAGGACATCAATAGTGGGATGGAGGTCCAGGTCGTAAACAGCACTCAGGTGACCGTGGTAGTGACGAATAACCTGCAGACACAGAGGGGAGTTACAACAAGTGTGAGCAATAGAGTTTAATGTTATACAGCTGGACCTCTCTGCTGTGTGTGTGTACCTTATTGTACTCCAGATCCCAGCACTTGACCTGTTTGTCCTCTCCACAGGAGAACAGATACGGGCTGCGAGAGCTTATAGCTACTCCTCTTACTGTGCTGATGTGACCAGTTAGAGAGAGCTTCAGCTTCCCACTCGCCAGATCCCAGATCTACACACACACACACACACACACACACACACACACACACACACACACACACACACACACACACACAAAATGATGCATAAGAAACCCAACAGAACACACAGATCCAAAAGACTTTTTTGCTAAAAACCTTAAATAAATCCAAAACCCAATGTGTGATTTATTTTTGTAAACATTATTCAGAGTCCATACCTTTATTGTCCTGTCTGCAGATCCAGTAACAAACCACTGGTTTCCAGGCTCCACTGCTAAACACCTGACCCAGCCCAGATGGCCACTGATCACCTGCCGCACACACACGCATACAACTAATGAACAACATCAAGCATTAACCTATAAGGATTTAAGAAGACATTTTTTAAAGTCTATTTTGTCAGACATGCATTAGTGCCCTAGATATTTAGGTCACCTATCTAGTGGAATATATGACCATCTAGATCACATTAACTTTTGTTTAAGGTAGAGATTAACTACTCGCTCTCTCTCATTACCCGGTAGAGTTTCCATGGTGGATGCCACTGTGGTTTTGGCATTGTTGGAGCTTTGCGTGGGATCAGCACTGAATTCTTTGTCCCTCCTGCTTCCATTAGCGACTGCACACAAACAGAACTCAAATGAGTGACGCATCATGGTGAAGAATCCTAGATATTATTATTACATTTATTTTGTCAATGTGCATATTGTTTCAATAAATTAGAACAACATGGGCTGTTCACCAGTGTGTGTTGTGGTGGTTGGGATCGTTCTGCTGCCCCGGCATGTCTGTGAATGTCTCCAACACTCGCTGCAGTTCGAGCCAAGTCCTGCCTGCAACACACATGCGCAGAATAAGACATTAGGCTTTCTACAGGAAGACTTTCCAGGAGTGTGTGTGTGTGTGCGCGCGCGTGTGTGCGTACCTTGCTTGAGACGCAGGCAGAGCTAGTGCCATGGAGTGAACTGCGGCTTCGCTGGGCATCTTCTGCAGCTGAGTGTCAGCAGTGAGAGCAACTCCTAAACAACATTAGCACACTGTGTTAAGTTTGTGCATAGCATTAATCTGTAAGGTTGAGCCATTAGTCTCAGTGTTCAGGACCTACCCGGGGCAGATGGGTACGGGTGCGGTCCTGTGATGAGGTACTCCGGATCACTCTCTGAGAAAAATACAGGAAGACTCTTTTTTAACAGTCAAATTTCTCTTTGTTAAACACCAGCAATGATACAGAACTTTCCAAACACAGATCATGAGTAAAACCAATACAGTGAAGAATATTTGTGCTCACCGGCTGACGTGTAACCCGAGCTGTTGTACAGATCCATGGCATGTGGAACTTTGCTTTTCCCTTCTTTCAGGACAGGCATGTGCAACACCGGGCCGTAGTCCCCCCTCAGCTTAACGGCCATCTTCAGCTTATGACTGCGAAAGAATAGCACAAACACACACACAAACTTATCAAACCTGTAGATTTATTTAAAACATCTTAAAATGAACATTGTCTCAAATCACTCAGCATGTAAAATTAACATTTTAAACCCACCTCTCTTCATCCAGAGGGACCTGTTTGGCGTGATCGGACACAAACATGTCGTGGCTTCGTTTCAGAGACCTGAAGACCAGCGTGTGCACAGAATGTTTCTGCACCTCCTGAATGTAAAAAACAAATGAAACAGATGAAGTGAGAGAAATTCTAGACATACAATAATGTGTAAAGGAATTAAATCTTTTGTAACGTGCATAACATCCTGATGACACCTGTAACACTTTTACTTTACTGTGTCTTATATTGTTAGAATTATTATTCAGAAGCCCAGCGGACTATCTGGCATTTCAGACACCTTTGTCCAGAGTTACTTACAATTAATTTCATTTTATACAACTGAGCAAGTGAGGGTTAAGGGCCTTGTTCAGGGGCCCAGCAGTGGCAGCTTGATGGAACTGGGATTTGAATTCATGACCTTCTGATCGGTCCAACACCTTAACCAGTAGGCTACCACTAGACTAAGCGCTCACAGTTGTGTGCAATTACTGAAGTCTCTCTATACAAAGCACAGAAGCTTATATGTTCTGTAACCCGACAGAAATCAAGGTGTAGTTTTTCCTGCAACAATAACATGAGTGCAGATTTCTATGGAAAATGAATCCTGAGTCCTGTGATTGAATGACTGAGTGTGTGTGAGCGAGAGAGAGAGAGAGAGAGAGAGAGTGTGTGTGTATATATTGGACTACATTACATTCTGCAACACCTGGATTGCCCAGGGACATATGCCTGGATTCTGTATGTCAACTTCAGTTCGGCTTTTAATACAATAATTCCGGAAATTCTCCACTCCAAACTCCTAAGGCTCACTATACCCCCTTCAATCTGTCAGTGGATCACCAGCTTCCTGACAGGAAACAACAGGTGAGACTGGGAGGTGTTACCTCCAGTATTCGGACAATCACCACTGGTGCTACTCAGAGATGTGTCCTCTCCCCACTGCTATTCTCCCTCTATACTAATGACTGCACTTCAAGTGACCCAACTGTTAAACTCCTGAAATTTGCAGATGATACTACGCTCATCGATCTCATCCAGGATGGCAATGAGTCTGCATATCAGCAGGAGGTAAAGTTCTGGTGCTATGGTGCAGTCAGAACAGCCTAGAGTTAAACACCCTCAACACTGTGCAGATGATAGTGTACTTTAATAAAGACCCCTCAACACTACTCCCCCTTACAATATCCAACAGCCCTGTGTCATCTGTGGGAGTGCAACATAAACTCCATCATCAAAAAGGCACAGCAGAGGATGTACTTTCTACGCCAATTAATGAAGTGTGGTCTTTGGTTTGGCAAAAAAACTCACCACTGATCATCTGTAGATATTACACACACTAATGCTGCTGTATATTGTACAAAAAGCATAATATTACACAATACTGTTATTTGAACTACCGTGCACTCTCATACTTTATGTACATAACTGATCAGTTATTTCTGTATTTATATGTAATACTAATAATATCTATTATATCACATCTGCATTGTCTTGTATAGTACAGTGTTATTTACGTCTGTACTTGTGTACCAAACAGCTGGAACCAAATTCCGTGTGTGTGTGTGTGTGTGTGTGTGTGTGTGTGTGTGTGTGTGTGTGTGTGTGTGTGAGCGAACGAGCGAAAGAGAAAGAGAAAGAGAGTGTGCGTGTGAGCGAGTGTCGGAGTGTGTGCGAGAGAGAGAGAGTGAGTGAGTGAGTGTGTGTATGTGAGAGAGGGGGGGGAGTGTATGTGAGAGAGGGGGGGGAGTGTGTGTAAATAAAGTATATAAATGTATAAATTGTAAATGAATAATGATTTATAATCTGTACATTAACACACAAAACTCTTCTATTCTGAACTATGAGACATTTCCGAAGCGAGCTGATACTATTCTCACAACATGAGCTAACGGTGCTAACTGCACTAGCTAACTGAGCTAACAGGCTAAAACCCGGTGTTCTAACTCTCACTAAATCCCAAAAACATGTTTTAAACCCGTAATGAAACACACTGAAACGAAATAAAAGCCAAACCTCCGTCATGTTTGCTGACTTTCTCCTTCTTCAGCTTTAACTTTAGGCTAAAATAAAGAGAAATCACACCGCACGCACAAAAACACAACACTCCGGAAACGAATGCCTTCCACTTCCGGCGCGCAGTCCACGCTCTCTTCCTATAGATATCGTTGGTTTGTTTCAGTCCTTGGTTAACGACCGCAGCTAATCCATGTTAGTTACCTATTAGTTTGTGACAGTTAGGAAAACCGACAATGTTTATAGATTGATTCCAAAGCTCTTAATAAGGACATTAAAAATTGACCTATGCTTTTTTGCTTAAAGGTGAAAAGACCCAACTTTATGTATGTTCTGTAAGATTCCCTTATCTGTCAAACATATTTTATTAGATTGTCCTGGAACACAAGCAGAATGCTCTTATGTCAAGTTACTTCACTTAAGGACATATTTAATGACATTATACCTGAAAAGGTTTTGGATTTTTTTTTATCGTATGTTAATTAAAATAAAAAATTGTATAATATGCATTAGTGCCCTAGATATTTAGGCCACCTATCTAGTGGAATATACGACCATCCAGATTCCATTAAATAAATTATATTTGTGTTTTTGTAGTTGTATTTTTGCCATGAAAATAACTTTGATTGCTGACATGGTATTAAATATAATCTGAATCTGTTTGTAGATTCCCAAGTTTTAAACAGAGATGTCAGCATTATATTTTAATATAAAAAAAAGTAGATTATCTTAATATCAAAACCTTAAATTTTCTCTGGACTCAATGATAAATACATGTCTGACTGTTGGAACGAACCAAAAAAAAAAAAAACTAGAAAATCGCATTCATTCATGACGATTTATGGTGATTTTATTTCCGTTAGACCTTGACCTACATTGACGCTGATGCATTAAGAGGAGGGGGTCCCCTGTTCCAAGATGGCGGCTCTATTGACGCATTCGTTCCAATGAACTGCCGTAGCCAAGGCGACATCTAGGTGCATATATCTATGGCTCTGGCTAAGCTAATTAGCACTTTTACAAGTTCAGGGCTATCAAGTGTCACGCATTTGGGTCTTTTGTCACACTCTCCCACCCCACATTTATTTCTCACGCAAAATAGCTGACTATTTTTCATATATTTAATAAGCCGCTGCGCCCAAAATGTATCAGTCCGCACCGCGGTCTCTATGGAACCGGGCAGGAATCAAGCGCGTCTCCCCAGGAGTTCTTAGTCGAGCCTGGCACTTATTAGCCAATCAAAAAAGAGGCTACACAATAGCCAATCAGAAAATAGCACTATTGTATCTGGGTAAGATTTAACACAACAACCAATTTTAAAAAAACAACATTCATTAGAGAGGGTATTTTCGATGGTCAAGTTCAACACGAAACAGCTTGTCTCTGGACGAGACATTGTCCTCAGTCATGACACTAAAAATGTCTGGGCTTGAGCCGAATTGTTTTAAATAGGAACAACATTACAAATGATAAAGGAGTCCAAAAAGGCAACAAACACACAATAAACACCAGTCATTCACTCTCTCTCTCTCTCTCTCTCTCTCTCTCTCTCTCTCTCTCTCTCTCTCTCTCTCTCTCTCTCTCACACACACACACACACACACACTTAGCGAATCAGAATTAGAATCAGGTTTATTGGCCAAGTGTGTTGATGACACACACGGAATTTGATTCCAGCTGTTTGTTACTCTCAAAAGTACAGACATAAATAACACTATGCTATACATTTAGCTCGGACTATACAAGACAAGACTATACAGACGATATATGACAGGTCAGTACATAAAGTGTGAGAAGTGCACGGTAGTACAAATAACAATATTGTCAATATTATGCTTTTTGTACAATATACAGCAGCAGTAGTGTGTGTAACATATACGGATGATGTAATGACTGACAGTTCTGATGAAGCAGTGAATATAGTTATGGTGTGTTGTTTATCAGGGTGATTGTCTGGGGAAAGAAACTGTTACTGTGTCTGGCAGTTTTGGTAAACAAAGCTCTGTAGCACCTGAGAGAAGGGAGGAGCTGAAAGAGGTGGTGTCCAGGGTTTGAAGGGCCAGTAGTTATTTTTTCCTGCTTGCCCTGGTTCTGGTTTTTGTATCGTACAAGTCCTGGGGGGTGGGCAGGGGGGCAACAATTATTTTTTCTGCTGTTTTTACTGTGTGTTGCAGTCTGTTACTGTGTCCTGTCCTGTTTTGTTGCTGCTCCAAACCAGATGGTGCACAGGACAGATTCAGTGACTGCAGTGTAAAACTGCATCAACAGCTCCTGTGGCAGACCGTACATCCTTCATTGATGTAGAAATTACATACTCAGCTTTGTCTTTTTGATGATGGCGTTTATGTTGCACTCCCATTTCAGGTCTTGGGAAATGGTAGAACACAGAAACTTGAAGGTCCCCACAGATGACACAGGGCTGTATTGTGAGGGGGAGTAGTGTTGAGGGGTCTTTCCTAAAGTCCACTTTCATTTCCACGGTTTTGAGGGGGTTTAGCTCTAGGCTGTTCTGACTGCACCATAGCACCAGAGCTTTACCTCCTGCTGATATGCAGACTCATTGCCATCCTGGATGAGACCGATGAGCGTAGTATCATCTGCAAATTTCAGGAGTTTAACAGTTGGGTCACTTGAAGTGCAGTCATTAGTATAGAGGGAGAAGAGCAGTGGGGAGAGGACACATCCCTGAGTAGCACCAGTGCTGACTGTCTGAATATTGGAAGTAATATCTCTCAATCTCACCTGTTGTTTCCTGTTTGTCCGGAAGCTGGTGATCCACTTGTGACAGATGGCAGGAGGTATACTGAGCTTTAGGGGTTTGGAGTGGAGAAATTCTGGAATTGTTGTATTAAAAGCCAGCTTCTTTGGCAATGAATGTTTGTGGCTTACCCTCCTTGTGGTGGGCGTCAAAGATTGTGGAGGGTGTCAAATATTGTCTTCTGGACAACTGTCAGATCAGCAGTTTTCCCCATGATTGTGTAGCCTAGTGAACCAAACATTATATCAACATATGAACCTTAGAATAGTAATGATTAAAGACGTTTTTTGTGGGGGGAAATCACATCTCCCTATGAATGAGCTGTTACTATGGAAACTAGTATGTATTGGACAGAGTGTGTTAATACTGATAGCTGATAGACTGCTGTTATAGAAAACTAATCAACACCACCTGACCGATCAGAATCCAGAATTCAATGTATGCATCAAATGTAAATTATGTTCTAAACACAGTGATGTATCGCTAAGTTAGTCATGAATCAAGATTCTTAGGTGATTTTACTCAAAAGTCAAATCCTGTGCGTGTGTCTGTTTGAAAGTGAAAGTATAAGAGGAATTTTACTGAGCAATTGAGGCCACTTGTTGCTTGTAGACATCACAGCACTGGTGTATACTTTTGGCGTTTCTATAGTAACAGCTCATTTGTATGGTCTCCATGCCACACAGAGTCGTGGAAGGAGTCTCCATGAAAAATGTAACCATAAATGGATAAAAAGTACATTATGTCCTTCTTTGTTGAGTGGTGTAAGAGGAATATAACACTTGTGTAATTCTTGTAGTCACATTACTGCCCTGTCTGTGGCAGTTTGTGTCTCATCCTCATCTGTCTTTTTGCACACAGGACATTGTGGCCGGTGCAGCTCAATGGGAAAAGTGTAGCCATGTACCGCATCGAGGGTGATTTGAAGCGGACGCACAAAGTGTCCCTTGGAGGGGCAAGTAAGAAGGTGTGCTGCCATGCCTCGTCCATCACTTCCTCCTGAGCAGAACTCAGTGTTTTCTCACGTGTGTTAACGAGCTGGTTTGTTTTGTAGGAACAGAAAGCGTCACTTCTTCACCAGACGCAGGAGAAAAGATGCAAGCGAGAGGTTTGTTTGTGACTTGGGATGAGAGTAGTGTATGTCACAATCATGCTCATTTCTCTTCTCTTCTCTTCTCTTCTCTTCTCTTCTCTTCTCTTCTCTTCTCTTCTCTTCTCTTCTCTTCTCTTCTCTTCTCTTCTCTTCTCTTCTCTTCCAGGATGAAAGGACAAGACTGGAAAACGCAATAATCATCCAGTCTTACATTCGAGGCTTCCAAGAGAGAAAACGTCAAGTATGGGAAACGTACTAGGAGAAAAAGTGGTCAAAAGTATGTGCACCCTGACCATCAAACCCATATATGGTTTTTCCTCTTGAAAGCACACAATTGTATAGCATATTTCTGTAGGTTTTAGTGCTACATTTTTCCTTCACTGGAGCTTAAACACGCTCCGAAATCTATAGGAAAGCTGAAAGCCTTCTCAGAAGATAAGAGTGGAGCTTATCAGCAGTTAAGGAGAATTAAATCTGGAATCATATGTTCATCATATGGGTGAAATGGTCAAGGGTGCACAGACCTTTGGAAATACGGTGTTATTTATACATATATTTGGTTTATATATAATTATATATATTTCCCCTATTTTATTAAAATATGTTTGATAAGCCTGCTTTATTTGTGTGTGTGTGTGTGTGTGTGTGTGTGTGTGTGTGTGTGTGTGTGTGTGTGTGTGTGTGTGTGTGTGTGTGTGTGTGTGTGTGTGTGTGTGTGTGTGTGTGTGTGTGTGTGTGTGTGTGTGTGTGTGTGTGTGTGTGTGTGTGTGTGTGTGTGTGTGTGTGTGTGTGTGTGTAGTATAACATTCAGAGGAGCCATTTCGACCGCTGTGTGTGTGAGAGTTCTGGATCCACACTCCCGGACTCTAGTCTGCTCACCCTGCTCATCCACAGCTTGCTCTTCTTCTACGACAACAGCAAGGACACACCCCGGCTGGTGAGCACACACAGGCATACACACCCACACACACAGAAGCACACGCCTCATAATAGCTCACAAAGCACCTTTCCAAAGCTTTACACAGTAACTGTAACATATCACAGCAAGACAGATTATTTGATCTAATAATATTAAACGTGTGTGGCTACTGGATTAAATGTCAAATCACAGCTTTATATTAAATCTTCAAATATGTTAATAGTTTTATAGAAACAGCCACTCACAGGAACTCGTACAGACACACACGCTAAAACTAATAGTGAACAGGTTGTTGTTATTTAATAAAACCTACAAGCTCGTCTCCTGTGAAACTCAGTAATATTCTGTGGTCCATTTGAAAGTGATGGACCTGATGTTCTGTAAGCTTTCTAACAGCATCAAGCTGCATTTCTAGATTCAAGAAAGATTAAAAAGTAAAGAAAAGGCACAAGCAGTGTGTAAATCCACTGTATTAAAGTAATAATGGTGCCATGACCCGGATGTCCTCTATCATCGACTCTTAGGTGTGTTTCTTGTTGCAGATCTGGCTGTGTCAGAATGTAGTGAAGCATCATGCTCAATTTGTGAAACTGCTGGCCGGACCTGAGAGAAACATGTGCGTGTTCCAGATCAAGAGGCTTCTTGGACACTGCTGCAGGTGCCAAAACTTCTGTGTGTATATAAGGGTCTATGTATGCTAGTGTATGAGGTTCCACCAAACAAGGTTCTTTACAACTGAGTGGGTAGATAAACAATGAAACGGACATAAACAGCAACAACAAGAAGGACACAAACAATCCAAAACTTTCATCAGTCAAATTTTCATTACAAAGAAGAAGCCTGTCCTGGGAATGCTGGGGAATTGGGAATACTCCTTGTATAGGATGCAGTCCATGTCAGAGCAACATGTATACACACACATACACACACACACACAATCTCGTATTGGGGTGGTTTAGGGTATCCAATCCAGCTCCTGACATGTTTTTTGGGAGGTTGGATGAAACCAGAATTCCCAGAGGATTCCCCTCATAATGCAGTATTCCAAACTGTGGATTGAAAAACCCCAATGTGAGCAATCTGATGTGATTTGTTCTGTTTGTTTGGTGTGTTTGTGTCAGACTCCTGCAGCTGTGTGAGGATGAAGGTGTGAATGTGGCTGTCCCCATGCGCATGCTGGAGGTGTTTACCTCTGAGAGGACCTACCTGCCCCCTCTGCAGGACAACAGTGCAGCTGCTGCGCTCACAGAGCAGGTTTTGCACTATATGGTTCAGAAAGGTACTTTGCCCAGTCCCACTTTTATTCCAAGCCTCAGACACAATGAGGCTTCTTCCATTCACTCGTCTCCCTTCTCATTTTCCTTCTGCAGGATACTACAGGATGCTGTACATGTTGGCCAATCACAAGTTCCCGTCCAGTCTGGATTACAGCGATGCCCCCTCGCATCCTCTGGCACACACACTACTGGAACATACACTCAAACCACTGCACTTTATGTACAGCTCCTGTCCCAAGGGTGCCAGGTACACACACAGATTGCCAGACAGTTTCAGATATTTTATATGACTCAGATATATTGATAGATTGTGTGTTAGATTATTGTGTGTGTTTACTGTGAGCAGTGAAAGAGTGTGTGTGTGTTTGAGTGGTCATGTTTGCACAGTGTGTGGTCTCTGAGTTCCAGTGTGAGAGAAAGAGCTTCCACACACACCTCCTACTGTTTGTTCATTTTCTTTCTCTCACCCACACACACACACACACACACACACACACACACACACACACACACACACACACACACACACACACACACACACACTCATGTGCAGGGAACGAGACATTCGTAATGTTGCTGTGTATACTAATTTGTCCCCATTCTATTTGTTAAAGGGAAATAAGTCCTGATCTTCATTAGTCCTGTTCTTATGTCTGTGAATTGTCCCTTCGTGAGCTGTTTGAAGTCCTCTACACCTCTCTCTCCCTCTCTCTCTCTGTCTATCTCTCACTCATAGGCAGTTAGTGTTCTCAGCCTTTATAGAAGACTTCATCTCTCCTCCATTCACTGAGCAGATGTTTCACTTCTTCGTGCCAGCGCTGGCAGACCGAAGACTCAGTTTCCCGTTTCAAGACTTCCTGTTCTCCCTGCAGGCCACCATCTCCTTGTTAGACCAGGCCCAGTGTCATGCCCCATGGCTCTTCTACTTTGTTCTGTCACTCGGAGAAATGGGCCTCGGTGAGCTGTAGTGTGTGTCTTCCAAAATCCATGTCTGCTGTTGTGTCTCCGTACTCTGGTTTTACTCAGAGAGAGTGTGTGTGTGTGTGTGTGTGTGTGTGTGTGTGTGTGTGTGTGTGTGTGTGTGTGTGTGTGTGTGTCTGTGTGTCTGTGTGTCTGTGTGTCTGTGCGTGCGTGTGTTAGACTCTCTATCAGAAGAAGGGCTGCTGTTGTATCTGAGCTCTCTGCAGGCTCTGCTCTCTCTGCTTCCTGTGAGTGAGAGTGACACCAGAGATGACATTGCAAGAGACTCTGAGAATGAAGATAACTCTACAAAACCTGTAAAGGTACACACACAGACACAGACACACACACACACACACACACACACACACACACACACACACACACACACTTTTCTGTTTACACATCAGCCTTGTGATTAGGTCTCACCCTCGTGTGTGTGTGTGTGTGTGTGTGTGTGTGTGTGTGTGTGTGTGTGTGTGTGTGTGTGTGTGTGTGTGTGTGTGTGTGTGTGTGTGTGTGTGTGTACGTACTGTACAGGATGACAACAGGATGTCAGTGCAGTTGATCACACAGCTGTGTTTGCAGAAGTTGGACTCACTGCTGCAGATGAACTCTCTGCTGTCCCTGGTGTTAAGAGACTCAGCCAGCGAGGATGTCTTCATCATGATGGCATCTATCTGCCACACCCTCCTGGTGCAGCACTGCATGATGATGCCCAGAGTCAGGTTGGCACATGAACATATGTGGTATAGGCTGATATTAACAGAAGGACCAGTTGACCTTTCCTTTCATCATGCAAATGGTCTTTTTGGCATTTCGTCTGGGAGGTTATTTGGGTCACGACACCATGAATGTTGACCATCATATCAGCAAAATCATCTCAGCCATGTGTAATGGGTAGAAAGGATCAATCTGGTAACAGGACATTGAGGCAGATGAGATTTAAGGCCTACACAACACCCAGCAAACTTTACATTAACATTTCCATAACACTGATTAGACTCGCACTGGAACACCATGTTATCGGTGATGGATGGGTGAGTGGCTGCAGCCAGTGCCATTGTTTTTAACTAGCAGAGAAAAAAGTGCTTGGTTTAAAAACATGCATGTTATAGTAAAAAATAGGTTTTTTTACTTTTTGTGTCTTTACAAAGAATGAACAGGAAATCAAACAAGGAGATTTCTGCAGATGTGCAGTCTGTTTAAGACCCTAAACTCCAACAGAATCTGTTCAATAGAAATCTTTTATATGGAAGAAAACAGCTTGAAGATTGTAATAGATGAATCCAGGAGTTCATTCATTCATTCATTCATTTTATACTGCTTATCTGAACTACCTCGGGTTACGGGGTTTCGGGTTTTTTAAATTATTATTATTATAATAATTTTCATTTAATTTATTATAATTTTCTCCTCTCCAGGCTACTGTCCAGTTTGGCCTTCAACACTCGCTTCCTCAGACACCTGTGGCATTTGATAACGTCCATGAGAACCAAAATGAGAACCAAGTGAGTGTTAGCACTGCTGACATCATGCCTCGAGAAGCTCCAAACACAGGTGGATAATTGTGTGTGTGTGTGTGTGTGTGTGTGTGTGTGTGTGTGTGTGTGTGTGTGTGTGTGTGTGTGTGTGTGTGTGTGTGTGTGTGTGTGTGTGTGTGTGGGGTCAGATCTTTGGTGCCATTGCTGCAGCTGATGTCTCATGGCTCTCCCATGTCTGCTGAGGACTCGAGCAGGATCATTCCTCTCCTCTACCTGTTCAGCTCCTTGTTCAGCCACTTGCTTAACTCAATCCAAGACACAGAGTTCTTTGGGGAAGCCATGGATGGTAACGTTGCACACACAGACACACACACACATACACACACACTCAGAGTGAGGGAACTTGTTCTCTAGATATGAAGCTGTAAATGGATAAAAGTATGACATAATGTCTAGTGAATAAACCTGTCACTGGAGTAGAAGAAGACACACCCACTCAGGGACGTGTTGTTATTCAGGGTGTCATACTCAGCCTACGAGGGTGGAACACAACACACAAGGCATCAGGACAGTTCACTTTTTAATAACAATGCTTTTTTAACCAAAGCATAAATTTTCAAAGAAAAGAAAATTCTCAATTCACGGCAAGTTACGGCACGATGCTGTAAAGGCAGTAGTCTGTAAAATGTCGCTGTAAAGAGGCAGGGCAGGCTTCACTGTCACAAGGGTGATGAGAGTAACAATCATGTAGCTGAATATTTGATTCTCTCAACAGCGCAACAATATGTTTTTTTTACTGAATAAACACTGAACTGAACTCTAATCACTGTAGTAAATTGTCTTTCTTGTTGTTTGTTGTTGTGCAGGTCAGAGGCAGGCGTCCATGATGCCATTCTCTCTCCCTGAGCTGGTGACTCTGTCCTGCTGTTTGCGTGACGTTTGTCTGGGGATCATCAATCTGGCGCATCCCGAGACTAGGTGCGGCCACAGCAAGGAATATGCAGCCGGGTTCCGCAGCATCGGTGTCAAAACCAGAAGCCAAGTGAAAGAGGGCATCGTACACCACTGGGTCCAGCTGTTCAAGGTCACAACACAGACCACATGACCTTTACAGTGTTATCATAAACATCACATCTTTTTCTGTCTCACTCTCTGTTTCTTTCTCTCTTTTTGTCTTACTTTCTCTTTCTTGCTTTCTCTCTTTTTAATTTCTCTCTCTCTCACTCTGTAATCATTCTGTAATCTCTCCCTTCTGCATATTGTGCTTGAGTGATGTTTTTAACAAAAAGAACAACTAGCTGCCTCTCGTTAGCTAGAAACGAGCCTCTGAAAGCAGCACAATCATTTCCAAAATTAAAGGCGGGATCTACAGCCGGCCAACCGGCCGCTGTCCCCGCCCACGCTAATGTTTGCCTGGGGCGCACACTTGTCCTTCCACTGTTTTCAATCAACCCTTTTGTCCCGGCTATACATTTAATCGAAAGAAGCTAACTGAATGAAAATGATCAACTCAGCCCGTATTAATATTGCTTTTGGAATTCTGCCTCTTGGCTGTGTTTGGAGAAGCCCATTACGGCCTGCACTTAACCTGATAACCAGCACTTATTTCCCAGGGTTTTCTCCTCTGTCTGCCTCCGCATATATATATATATTGGGAAAAAGCCTGTTTGGGTGATGCCTGTCTGCATCATTGTGCAGTATGGCACTCTTACAGAGCCTTTGAAATAGCTGAGCATTATGGGTAAATTTGGGCTGTCATCAGAACCTCTTTCACTTCTCCAGGATATTAGGGTTTAGAGGTAATTAAAAATAAAAGCAGACAGAAGAGTGAACATCGGTGCCGTGTGTGTGTGTGTGTGTGTGTGGTTAATTAGGAGTGCAGGCCGCTCTGTTACAGCTCATCTGTCTTCTCCATCCACCAGCAATTGGCCACTAATGACCCTAATGCTGCCCTTTTATCTCTTTAAGCCTCGATTGAGGCGATCAGAAGGTCGGCTACTGAACAAAGCACATAATTTAAAACTAGGGTACGTGTGTTTGTATTATGCACAGTTTTTATTTTTGTTTTTCATCTCAGGTGAGCGTAAACCTAGTGAAGATGTTGAGGGCGAAGGACATCAGCAGGCCGTACTGCCCCAAGGATCACTGGCTGTCCGACAAGGTCTACATCTGGCCTGATAAGGTGCAAACACTCGCCATACGTCTCTGTTAACCAAAGAAATCCAGAGAATAAACAACAGAGCTGCATTCCGATTGGTCTGATTTTTCACGCTATTTGTTTTCTTGCTGAACATCTCAACAGCCGTATCTTATTTTGTTTTTTGTTCTAAACAGGTCTCTCTGCTGTACGTTGTATGGTGTATGCACCAGTCCACTCTAACTGGTGAGATCCTGCTGTGTTTATCAGTCTTTTCTGATAATTCCATGACGAGTTAAATTAAACTCACTTCGATTCAAATATATTTGTATAGCGCTTTTAACAATTGGCATTGTCTCAAAGCAGCTTTACAGAACATAAACATAATGCAAAAGGTTAATATAAAGAATAATATAAAGATTAATATAACACAAAAATTCAAGATTAATATTAGATCTATCTAAATTTGTATTTATCCCCAATGAGCAAATCTGAGGTGACTCAGGCGACTGTGGCAAGGAAAAATCGGAGGATGCTGTAGTTCCTCTTGTTGACATGTACCCAAATTTCCCCTTGGGGTTAATAATAATAATAATAATGCATTTTATTTCATGGCACCTTTCAGAACACCCAAGGTCACCTTACAAGCAATATACAGGTCACTGCATAAAACAAAACACATAAACAAACAGCATATACATATAAAGTGCATTTAAGTCTTAATAAAAACATGTTATAAGAAAGCCTGTATAAAAAGATAAGTCTTAAGACGCGTTTTAAAAGTCAACAAGCTCTCACTATTGCAAACATCGAGGGGAAGAGAATTCCATAGGTGGGGGGCAACATAACTAAAAGACTCAGTTAAAGTCAGTCTGCCCATCCATCCATCTGTCCATCCATCTATCCATTTATCTGTCTGTCTTTTGACAGGTCACAGTTTGTAATCATCTCTGCTTTGATTGCTAATCGTTTATCCAGTACAGTCACTCGTTTTGAGATGTCAGGTCATATTTTCGTGTAAATCAGCACACTATCAAACCGATCCCCAACACCACAGTGGATCACTATTCTGCACTGCAGCCCTAATAAGCACAGCTCTGAGAGTGAGTCTGTGGCCTGAGTGGATTGAGTGAGTATGTATTAGCCTAATAGCCTGCTTGGGTGTGTCTGGTGTGAAAACTCCCCAATAACAGTGTCTTGTTCAATTCTCTTAAAACGTTAATTAGCCTAAGGCAGGTCACACTTGGTCCCCTGTTTGTCTGAAGCTCTTTCATTTCCCTAAATGGACATTTGCTTTGTTGATGAATGGCAAGCGCATTGTGCTATAACTCTCTCTCTGAGATGGTGGGTTGATGACCGGATCAGACAGACAGATAAGAAGGCTTGACTAATTGAGCAGAATAATTGTACAGTATTAGCAGCATAGACAAATGATGTTTCTCTGCTGCTGTTCTTGCACTTTCTATCCCCCACATTCAATCTCCATTAAACAAGACTGAGCTTCAATCCCAAACAAACGTCCTCGTAATAGACCCAGCAGACAGCTGGACAGACAGCGGACTACAGACTTAATTATATGTGAGAAGCATACAGGACAAACACAGAAACCTATGAATTTTACCTGAATATATATTACATTAATGTATTTACTCAGCTCCAGAATTATTGGCACAATTTGTGAACAGGTGGGTTTACAATATGATGAAGATATCTCAGTGGTTAAGTTTCTAATCCTATCATCTAAGTCATTTAAACTAGAAGGAAACTTCACCTCCTGGAAGTACTCCATCACCATAGAAGCCACATGGGTATTTTTGAAGATCTTTTTATGGAATCAAATGAGGATATTTTTAATGGATTATTCAACGGATTTCTTATAAATAAGATCTTGTGTCTTAATTAATGGAAAATATTAATACATACGTAGATGGTTAAATAATTATTTTTTTTTTGCTTTCTTTCTCCTCCATGATTTGCTTGGATTAGCACGGCCTGTTTTAGGTGAGAGATACCGGACCATCCTCACTGAGCTGCCCTTTGTCATACCCTTCGAGGAGAGAGTAACGGTATAGAAATCTATTTCCCAAGTGTTGGTGTACCAATTTATTTAATTATTGAATTTAACCTTTAGAAAATACTTCCTGTATTATGAGGACTCCTAACGATGCCACTTGGTTCATTTCTTGTTAGAGGAAAAATGATTGCTTATGCAAGAGATGACAACAAACCTTTACTCTCTGGTTCTCCCTGTCTCTTGCAGATCTTCCAGAGGCTGGTGTATGCCGAAAAATGTAATTTACAGTGGTACAACCATCCCTGTGACCTGATCAGAGTCACCATCCGGAGGAACTGCATCTACAGGGACGCATATGACAAACTGTCTCCAGAGAAGGGTACGACCAAACACGGCTCTATCAGACTGCTCCAGTGAGCTGTTGCTATAAAAATGGTTTTATACTTATACAATTTTATTACTTACTTGTACAGATGACCTGGAAGATATGTAAAAAAAACAAAAAAAACAAAACAGCAGTGGATTAAGCCATAGCTTTAGCAGATGTATTTAAAAATTAAACTGAAACTCCTCTTAGTTATTTTATTTTACCATTAGAGACATTGGGATAAAAAACCCTAATCTTATCTAAAGTACCTTTAACTTGGCAGTGCTGGTGTTGAGCAGTAGCTCAGTGGGTGGACTGAGTGGTGGAGTAGAATTAGAGTTGTAGTTAATTCTAGTGGTCAAATTTGTAATTCTGTTGCAGCAGCTTGTACTAAAAAGGTCCAGATTTCTGTTACCCAAACTTGCAAACACACTTGCAGGAAATTTTGCAGTGATCCCTTTGTCTTGCCTAATGACTGTAAAATCTCTTACTCCTGGTTTCAGAGCCCAATCTAAATATGACTGTCCAGGTGCACATGCTGAACACTCATGGCCTGGACGAAGCCGGCATGGACAGACAGGGGATCTTCCGTGAGTTTCTCAGCGAGCTGCTCAAGTTAGGGTTCAATCCAAACCTGGGCCTTTTCAGGACTACAAGCGAGGGTCTGCTGTACCCAAACCCCACGGCCGAGATGCTCTTCGGAGAGAGCTTCACACGCCACTACTACTTCCTGGGCCGGATACTGGGCAAGGTGCGTATGTGGGAGGGGCATTGGATTGGATTAGTTCAGAAATCTGGTAGATTTTATGCATTTTGCATAGGAGATCAGCATTTTAACATCAGCACATGACATAATATAACATATTAGCTAATCAAGATATGAGTCTGGAAAGGTTTGCCATGCCCCCTTTCTCCCATCCCATAGGGTTTCTTACCTGTGCTGATGATCAAGGCTTAAACAAATATTTTTCATTACTCTCTAAATATCTTCCAATCTTCCAACACCTTTAACATTAGTTCAAGTTCAAGTTTCTTTATTTGTCATTTCATGACATGTTGAGACATGCAGTGGAACGAGATGTCGTGTCTCACAGGTTAACAGTGCAACATCCATACAGACATTAAACATAAAACAACGAAGCAGGGGTCGGCAGCTGCAAGTGGCTCTTTCATCCATCTGCTACGGCTCCCCGTAGATTTGGAAAATAAATATTTAATTTAAATTTATTTTATTTTAGTTTGTTAGTTTTTTAAAAAATGTAATTCTAAATTCTAAGATTATGATGCTCTTGTAACATTAAAGTAAATCGTGTTTAATTTTTTTGTCGCACAAAATATGCGTCATAACTGCCGACTTGGGAAATCTGACACACAGAAGCAGACAGATTTTTGGTTTGTCATGCAGGGCTGTCAAGTGTCACGCATTGAGTGTGACAGTCACGCATTTGGGTCTTTTGTCATGTTCTCCCGCCACACATTGTATTTCTCACGCAGAAAAACGTTTTGACTATTTATCATATATTTAATATGCCGCACCGCTGTCTCTATGGAAATGGGAAGGAACCAAGCGTGTCTCCCCTGGAGTACACTATTGTATCTGGGAAAGATTTAACGCAACAACCAATGAAAATTGGGGTTGCGGGGGGGGGGGGGTTTGGAGATGTCACGCTTGACTGTCTTCAAAACTTGAGAGCCCTGGTCATGAATACAAAGAGGACTCAATTGGACATTGAACATTTTATTTGAAAGTAACCTTCAACCCAGCGTATTTTTTGTTAAGGTTAGTTCAAACTGTTCAAAATATTTTTGTTTGCTTGCAGAAATAATATTTTGTTTACTCGGTAGCAGTTCATTGATTTCATAAATGCAACACACTACAGTTTTTTCTACTTTCCATAAAGGCAAAAAACGATATATACAGTGTTATCTTCATTTTAGATGTTAAAAGGGTTCTTTGGCTCCAGGTGTTTATTTTTTCTGTGGGAAACGGGTCCAAACAGCTCTTAGAGTGTTTAAGGTTGCCGACCCATGGACTATGCCATCAGTACAAATAAATACACAAACAAAATACATTCAAGCAATAAATATAAGTATGAAGACCCTACAATGCTTCCTTGATATTGTACACGTACAACAGGAGGCATTGAAAGTCAAGCAGCTGCAAGTTGCAGTGTGCAACATGAGCATGTCAACATTTAAACATTTTTGATGTGTCAGTGTGCTAATGTGTCAGGTGGGTCACGTCACAGGAGGCCTGTGTATTGGTCAATTTTATCATAAAGAGAGTCAATGAGACACAACATATGGAAAAAATCAAAAAGACAGTCAAAAAGTTGACTTGCTAAAAATTAGTTTTAATTATTTGCAGAGCCCTCTGGATGAAGGAAACAGGGAGATAATTAGCTGTAACTTCAGGCCCGATCTAAGCGACACATATTATAAGTGTCTGTTATTTATGTTTAACCAGCAGAGCAGAACAAGTCAAAAAAAAAAGAAATGGATTTCAGATATTGAATTTATGATGAGGCCCTGAGTTTTACCTAATGGTCTTATTCTGTACATATGAACCAGCTTGGCCTCAGCCAATCACATGCATTTATGTGAATTGTTTAGCACAAGGCAGCTCATCAGACAACCTAGCTATGGGGCTAGCTATGACCTAGCTACAGGGCTACATGACTAGCTACAGGGCTAGCTACATGACTAGCTACAGGGCTAGCTACAGAGCTGGCAATGACCTAGCTACAGGGCTAGCTACATGACTAGCTACAGGGCTAGATACATGATTAGCTATAGGGCTGGCTATGACCTAGCTACAGGGCTAGCTACATGCCTAGCTACAGGGCTGGCTATGACCTAGCTACAGGGCTAGCTACATGACTATAGCTACAGGGCTGGCTATGACCTAGCTACAGGGCTAGCTACATGACTAGCTACTGGGCTAGCTACAACCTAGCCACATGTCTGGCTACTGGGCTAGCTGCATGGCTTTCCCCTTTCTGGTCTGATTAGTGAAAACACAACATGGCATGTTTGGGGAAAAAAGTTGACAAAAACATGTTGAATGTTTACAGATGAATATAGAGAACAATATGCATTTATTCTGCCAAAATTGAAAAAAAAAAATCTTTTCAAATTCAAATATGTTAATATTTGAATCAAAACCCAGCTGCTTAGATCTCATGTATTGGCATTAACTAATGCTTAAGGGATAAGAGTTAAAAGGTAGCTGTAATTAGTTGTAGTTGAATCTTCCTGGTGTGCAGTTTACAGTGCTAGACACCTGCTGGTGTTAGTTAGCAGAGCGTGCATCAGGCTAGTGTGGTGTGAGACTGCAGTAATAAAGGCAGAGTTTGATTATTGTGGAGTTGGTGTGAGAGCAGAGATCTGGTGATAAGGCACAGTATTGTGTTGACCAGCTCTTCTGGCTTTTATCAGCACTGGATTAAACCAAGAAATGAGCAAATGATGATGATTAGATTGGAAAAGACAACAAAACATTTTTTAACATCTATTCTCACAGGTTAGCTTCAGTCTAGACTGGATTTCAACAGTTGATTAGATACAGACTCTGTTTTTCATGTGTGTTCTGTTCATTATCCTTTCATCTGGATTTTTATCGGGCTATTATATTTTCATCTCAATTTCTGTTTATGTTTTTTTTTATTTTTATAATAAATTTTTTTTAACATTTTTTTCTTATCTGCTTGATCCTTGATCAGCTTGATCATTTCTGTGCACTGTAGATAAAGGTTTCTTTACTGTTTTCCTTCGACAGCCGTCAGCCCACATTTTTTCCTCCGGGTCATTTCAGTGTGAAGCCACAGCTAAGGGGAATTAAGAAGACGGTGTCGAGTGCATGTTGATTTGTTTAGAAGGTTAATGATCCGTGTCTCTCTGTGCTTCCTCAGGCTCTGTATGAGAACATTTTATTGGAGATGTCGTTTGCCAGTTTCTTCATGTCCAAGCTGCTCGGGACCAGCACTGATGTGGACATTCATCACTTGGCCTCGCTCGATCCCGAGTTGCACCGGAACCTCCTGTTCCTCAAGAGCTACGAGGGAGACATGGAGGATCTGGGGCTCAACTTCACCGTCGTCAACAATGACCTCGGAGAGGCTCAGGTTATATATCTCTTTCTTTCTGTGTTTGTCTTTTGCTTTCTGTCTCTCTCTCTCTCTCTGTCTCTCTCTCATTTTGTATGATTGAGCCTCTCTGACTGTGTGACCAGCAGATAAAGCACATAAGCACGTCTCCCTCTCTCTCTCTCTCTCTCTCTCTCTCTCTCTCTCTCTGAAGCTATTATCCTCAACACATCTGCTCATTGTATCTGCATTATATTCATATAACACAATAACACACTTTTTTGTATCCAGTATACTGGTTTTAATGATTAAACTGCTGGAATAAAGGGACATTTTGTTGTTATAAAAAAAATTAAAAAAAACCTTCATTAGACCATCTTTTTTTCTTTAATTCTCACTCTGTCTGCTTTTCTAGGTGGTTGAGCTGAAGCCAGGCGGGAAGGACATCCCGGTTACCAAAGCGAACTGCATCGACTACATCCATTTAGTGGCCGATTACCGGCTGAACGAACAGATCCGACCTCACTGCCTGGCATTCAGACAGGGCCTGGCCAACGTGCTCAACCTTGAGTGGCTGCGCATGTTTGACCAACAGGAGATCCAGGTACTGCTCAACCAAGCTTTCCTTTATTCTACCAGAAATCTTCCATCTACTTTGAGTGCAGCATTAGCTCGTTCCATTAGCTCGCTCCATCAAAGCTTTCGAACATTAAATTGGCTTCAACGCAGCCTCATAAAAGCACCCAAACACGACAGGACCAAAGATGAACCAAGAGAAGAAATAATGTTTGTCAAAACTGCAGAAAATGATTAAATAGCAATAATACAATTATAATGAGCAAAACAAATGATGGAGAAATTTAATTATTTCAAAAGAAACAAATGAAATAAATTTATTTATAGAAAAATAGAATATAAAATTTGCTCTAAATATATGTATTGTGATTTCCTGACATTAATATCCCCCTTATTGTCCCACAGAATTCTTCTTTTCATGTTAGTTTATAATTTTATCATGAGTCATTGATGATTCACTTTTCAGCATCATAAATATGACTCGTGTTGTAAATCATCACCACCGGCATTTATCTACAACAGACATTTTTTTTTTTACTGTTTAAAGTACATTAAAAATACGTTTATAACTAGTGGAGTTTTATTAACGATGAAACACTCAAAAGTCAAACAAACTGTTATATCAAATAAAGTTAAAATTCACAATGGTACCTTAGTAACACAGTGAGCATTGATGTCCCTGTGTCATGATCAGCACACCTGCCTCACCTCCGCACCCACAACGGAGAGAATCGTCTTCGGAGTACTAAGCGCTCCCGGACTACACTTCCCACTGCACCCCGCTCAGCCTAATCAGGGCACCATTACACCCTGGCTCTTGGGGTGCATTGTGGGATTTTTCCCCTGATCCTCACCCTGAGTACTAAACTGGAGTGGACTGAGACACACACACACACACACACACACACACACACACACACACACACACACACACACTTGTTGTTCATTTGACTTGACAGATTGGTTAGGTTTGGGTGGGTCTGTGGAGCATCTTGAACCCTACTGGTTGTACAGTTAAATGCATTATCAGTCTGACTTCCTGTTACAAAAAGGAATCACCATCACTATACAGAATCATTTTACTGCATTGGATATGGTGTTAAGCACTTTGTGTGTGTGTGTGTGTGTGTGTGTGTGTGTGTGTGTGTGTGTGTGTGTGTGTGTGTGTGTGTGTGTGTGTGTGTGTGTTCGTGTTCACGTGTTCACGTGTCCACACTCTCACAGGTTTTTATCTCTGGTACTCACGTGCCTATCTGCCTGGATGATTTGAAGAAATTCACTAACTACACAGGTAACACACACACACACACACACACACACTCACACACGCGTTACTTAATCTGAGCACTTCAGTTCTGATGACTCGAGTCACACCACAAACACTAACACTACATAGTGAGTGCGTCTGGGGTGAGTGAATGTGTGAGTGGGTGAGCGAATGTGTGTGTGTGTGTGGGTGAATATGTGAGTGAGTGTGTGTGTGAGTGGGTGAGTATGTGTATGTGAATGGGTGAATGTGTGTGTGAGTGGGTGAATGTGTGTGAGTGGGCGAATGTGTGTGAGTGGGCGAATGTGTGAATGAATGAATGAATGAATGAATACGTGACTGACTGAATGATGAATGTGACTGTGCTGTGCAGGAGGATACTCGCCCACTCACCCAGTCATCAAGATCTTTTGGGACGTGGTGGAGAATTTCAGCAATGAGGAGAAACGCAAGCTGCTCAAGTTTGTCACCAGCTGCTCACGTCCTCCTCTGCTGGGATTTAAAGTCAGTATACACACACACACACACACACACACACACACACACACACACACACACACACACACACACACACACACACACACACAAAAAAAAACAACAAAAAGACTTGAATACATGTGTATACACATTTTATATGTACATACAGTGGTGTGAAAAAGTGTTGGCCCCCTTCCTGATATTTTATTTTTTTGTATGTTTGTCACACTTAAATATTTGAGATAATGAAACAGATTTACACATTAGTCAAAGATGACACAACATGCATTTTTTAAATAAAGCTTTTTATAAAGCCAAACCTACTGTACATGTAAGTGGTTGGAGGGTTTTCAAGCATGAACCACCTTTTTAAGGTCATACCACAGCGTCTCCAGAGATAAATGTTCCTAGCTTTCTAAAATCTTATGATGCACCTTGAGAAAGGAAGGGAAGGGACTCTTCCATCCCATCAGCCTCATGAAGGATTAAGATCTACAGCTCTCAGAGGGCTGTGTTGCTGAACTGCTTCACCTGACAGGAAAATAAAATAAGAATCTTAGACATGCTGCTATAACATGCACTATAAAAATGTTTGGTCAACGTCGGACGGAAGGAAGGACAGGGAAAGGGACTGGAATGGATAGGATAGGAAAGTAGAATATAAGGAGGAAATGGAAAGAAGGAAGGAAGGGATTCAAACTGAAGATGTGCTGATTTCATTGGTCTGTGCTGATCTTCAGGTGATGAAAGAAATATGAATCTTGGAAATAAAATACGGAAGAAGGTAGGGAGAGAGGGAAATACAGAAGAAAGGAGGGAGGAAATGAATAAAATGAGGGAGGAAATGACAGAAAGGAAGTAAAATGGAAGTAAAACAAGCAAAGAAGGGAGGAAAGAAAGGAAATGAAGGGAAAAGAAATGAGAGGAGGGAGGAAAGTAAGGATAAAAGGAAAGGAAGGATGGAAAGGACGAAGGAAGAAGGGAAGGAAGGAAGAAAAAGGGAACCATGTTTCCTCCTAGCTGCTTTCATTTATCTTGCACAGCAGCTTTGTATTTGTATACAGAATTGAGATGTTACTAAAACTAAGGAAAGATCAGCTGTGAGATCTGTTGGTACTGTACTGTTGTTTGAATCTATCCTCTCCATGCTCATGTGTCTGATGTGTTGTCCTATGTGTCTCCAATTCATCTTTAGGATCTCCAACCTGTCTTCACTATCCATAATAAAGGGAAGCATCTGGAGTACCTTCCCACCACCAGCACCTGTGTAAACCTTCTCGTACTGCCCGAGTACTGCGACCGGCAGCTGATGGCAAGCAAGTTACTCTATGCCATCAATTCGTCCTCGGGCTTCGAGCTCGTGTGAGAGCCGGTGGGAAGCGGTTGCTGCGATGACCAAACAGGGGGTGGGATTTTTATTCGTAAATGTGAAACGAAAGGAAACAGAAAGCTTGACAGCTTTGACGGGCTCAGACACTGAGGCAACCAGGGACACTGAGATTTAAATTTTAATAGTGAACTCAAATGAGGAAGTGACTGTACTGCTAAAAAAAATAATAAAATAAAGTAGTTTAACCCTAATTGGTACTTCAAACATAGCTGTTTTTTTGTTCTAAATATGTTTTATTTCTTCCTGCACTCCTAGTTGGCAGTAAGCAAATGATCTAGTTTGCTAAACAGCTAGCAGCTACTATTTTTATTCCCTGTTACATTCCTAATGAGTCACTTCAGCTCGCAATGCCTTCTGGGTAATGTTCCACTCCTGGACCTTTCATCTAAGCAGCTTGGCTTCACCTGGGGTTTGGAGGCTTTGTTTTTAGAACTTTGAAGTTTACGATGAAGGTTTGGGGCACTAATACTGTGTGTGTTTGTTCACACAGGGATGGACAAATCAGCAGCCCAGGACTGGTATATTGTACGTCTAGTGTTTTGGATGTAAAAAGACTTTTTTCAGGAATCAGTTAGCTAGCTCTTCTCTCACGTCGACCTAAACATTCTGGCGAGAATTTAAGAGAAGTCAAGAGTCATGTCAAGAAGCTTTTATTGTCATTTCAACCATATGTAGCTGTTGCAGTACATAGTGAAATGAGACAACATTTCTCTCTAGTACCATGGTGCTGCATAAAACAAAGACATGGCTAAGGACTTAGGCTAAGGCCTCGGGGGTTTCCTCAGGGTACTCGGGGGAAATATAGAAATCCTTTGAATTAATATATATATATATATATATATATATATATATATATATATATATATATATATATATATATATATACCCCTCCCCCATCATTCAGAGGTGATGCTTCACTGTTGCTTTGAAAAGTGTATTGAGAGAACTCTCTCTGAACTGTGCACGCGCGGCGCACACACACACACACACACACACACACACACACACACACACACACACACACACACACACACACACACACACACACACACACACACACACACACACACGCCCAGCTACAATAATGTATCATATTAATTTGAAACAGCAACCCAGAATATTTGTCACAAGCATTGATTAAAACAATGATGACAATAATCACATGAAAAAAAACTAATTAAATTCTGGACCTTTGGCAGTGAGGGGGGTTCGTTCAAACCACCCGAACTCCCCCTGCTGTGGGGTTCTAAAAATGTGTCAAAACCGCCGCCAGCTTGGAACAGGGGTCTTGTACTTCAAATCCATGACAATTTGTGCTGCGTTTGGATGTTCAAATGAACAAAATCTAAATACTGGACAGCAAGGGATTACATTTCACAAGTAAGAATGTGTTTTCTGATATTGAATGTTACGAAATTATATTTCTGGTTACGTTGGTTTGTTTCAGTCCTTGGCTAACGACCACAGCTAATCCATGCTAGTTACCCATTAACTTTATTCATTAAAGTTCATTAAAAATTGACCCATGGTTTTTTGCTTAATCTTAGGGTCTTAGGCAAGCATAGGTACTCAAAGGTACTTTTCCACATAGGAGCTAACGATATACGCCTTTGTCATTCAAAGATTAATAAGAGTAATATTGTAGAGGTGTGTAAATTAGCGAAGGCGATGTCCGATGCTGTAGTATGCTCTGGATTAATCCCAATGTGGCATGGTGAGATTGTGTGATTACACACAAAATGCGTAAATTTTGCATTAACTCCTCAATTGTAAAAAAAAATCCATTGATGGAAAAACTTGTTAATTCAAGTAGTCAGCTGACTTCATTTCTTGGGAACATAAAGTTGCTGAACCTGGACCTGACCAACCCTAGATCTTTGCCTCATTGCTCCACAGTCCAATTGTTATGTTCTCTAGCAAACTGAAGCCTGAATCAACTCAGTGCATCAGTTAGGGATAAATAACTTGTTGAAATCTGAAACATATTAATCACTACAATATTTAACTAATAGTAAGAACTTACCTGTCCAGATGGATCTGTTAAGTAAGTCTGGCTTTCAAGAAAAGTGTTGATTAGGTGCTAATTAAACATGAATTATTGTGCTTAGCTCTCACGTCAGAACCGAAATGTTAATTATTCAAGTAAATATTAGTCTCATGTTGATCTAATAATATTGTATTGATAACAATTTTAATTATTTTTATAAACCTAGTTATATCATTCATCCTTCTATTTTCCCTCCACTGTCACTGAAATTGTATTTGATGGTCTGGATTAGATGAAGTGTTGAGCCTTTTTTTTACATATGAAAAAAAATGCTGTTCGTAGTTAAAAGGCAGCCACTAACCAAGCAGAGACAAATGAATTGTTGTTCACTGACACTTTATTCTTTTTCTGTTCCTTTTTCTGTGATCTCGTAGCATGTATACAAATAATAACAGAATAAAGGACAGAGAAGAAAGCCAACAGAAGGGAGAATATAACATTGAGTGAACCAAGTCACTTTGTCATCACAGAACAAAACGATTGATCACATTAAACCACATTCATGCTTCCATGTCGCTGCTGAATGAAAAATAGAAAACCAGGCAACATTATGATGCTGAGGATTTTTCAGACACAATAATGTAACAATGTAAATTCAGTTGAATGCTTTTCGTTAGTTAAAGATTGTCTTCTCACAGATCCAAATAAACTTATGATGACAGGGATAATCAGCCCAGGTCCAGATAGAATCAGACATTTCACCTGTGATAACACAGTTCTCATCTCCACTATATTTGTTAGGTTCACCACGTCCCCAGTACCTGAAGGAGAGAATCAAAGGATCTGGTGTGTTTTATTTCAGTCAGTCAGTAACTAATCACCATAGGAACATTTCAGTTCAGTGATTTCTTACCCAGTGGTCAGTGGTGTATCATCCGGCCACTTCCACACTCCCTCAGAGTCTCTGTCATTTAGACCAATCCAGGCTTTTCTGCTGCACCGCATTTTACTGAGGAACTCCTGTCAGGGTTGGAATAAAATATTAGAATAAATAAGTCTCTCTCTCTCTCTCTCTCTCTCTCTCTCTCTCTCTCTCTCTCTCTCTCTCTCTCTCTCTCTCTCTCACACTCACTCACACTCTCACTCACTCACCTGTTCCTCTCTGTTGTTTATGATCACCAGGCCTGCTCCTCTCTCACTGCAGTCCTGTCTGCTCTCAGGCCAGCTCTTAGCTACATTAGAGATGTAGTAAACACTGGTGCTGAAATATATCCATTCTGGATCCAGAGAATTTCAACATTAAAAATAATATGCAGTCAGTGAAATTATTAAAGACCTCAGGCCTAGCTTATTAAAACCTGACATTCACACAGGTTCACACAGTAGGAGAATACTAACCAGTTTCCATACACATTTGCTTCATATTATTACATGTATCCAGCGTGATTGTTTGTTAGCAGCTAATAGTTTATTTTTTATCAACATTCCAAGACTTTTGATTTCACTTCCGCCTCATTACAGAGTATTGAGATGGTGTGAAATCAGATTAAATTGTAAAATTAGATTAAATTACATAGAAAAAACAACATAAAACCCATCAATGCCCATCACACTCTGCTTTTAGACACATGTGGAATAAAAGTATTGCTTAACTAAATTATTAAGTTACTGTATGGTAAACATTGCTTACCCAGTTTAGAAAACCTCTGGAGCTCATTTTTATCTCTCTGTAAGTTATTTCTCTCATTAGTCAGGGTGTTGTAACTGGTCTGTAACTGGTCTCTCTCTTTAGTCAGGGTGTTGTAACTGGTCTGTAACTGGTCTCTCTCTTTAGTCAGGGTGTTGTAACTGGTCTGTAACTGGTCTCTCTCTTTAGTCAGGGTGTTGTAACTGGTCTGTAACTGGTCTCTCTCTTTAGTCAGGGTGTTGTAACTGGTCTGTAACTGGTCTCTCTCTTTAGTCAGGGTGTTGTAACTGGTCTGTAACTGGTCTCTCTCTTTAGTCAGGGTGTTGTAACTGGTCTGTAACTGGTCTCTCTCTTTAGTCAGGGTGTTGTAACTGGTCTCTAACTGGTCTCTCTCTTTAATCAGGATGTTGTAACTGGTCTCTAACTGGTCTCTCTCTTTAGTCAGGGTGTTGTTTCTGGTCTGGAACAGATCTCTCTCTTTATTCAGGGTGTTGATTTCAGCATCAAGTGTGTTGAATTTGATCCACAGAATTGTGATTGCAGTCATCAGAAGAACACACAGCACCAGCAAACACACTGCAGTCAGTCTGTAACATCGGCTTCTTGTAGTCTCTCCTCCTAATGGAGAATTGACACAGAGCTGTGTTTTTTCATAATACTTACAAATCCACAACAGAAGAATAAAAAAGAAACATATTTAAAACAGAAAAAACACACATATAATGAGTTATTTAGTGACCCACTTTATTGTCCAATTTGACCAATTTGTCCAAAATCAATTTGAACTACGTTTTCAAAATAAACTTCTTAATCGAGCCCAAAACAATCTATTTTGCCCTATCTTTTTCTTCCTCTAATGGACTCCTGTCCCTGGCCAATCAGATCCCTCTACATTCGGGCAGAACCGGACAACTTGTGTACCAAGTTGTGAATAAATGCTCTGTGAAAATGGCACCACCTGGATTGGCCTCAGTAGCTCTGTCTGCCTCAGTAGCTCTATGTTGTAATGCTGAGCTTTGAGTTGATGATTCCTTAAACTAAGGAAAGCCTTGATCTGTTTTCTGTTAAATGAAATAGTCTAGAAAAGTACTGTCTTAAAATATCAGTCCTAAAAAGGGGAAGTCTGCATTGAAGTGTTGGTTAGGCTTGTGAGGGACTGTATATTAAAATCTGAAATCTGTTAATTCACCCCAATTCACTCATACCCTGAGGTACTATGGAATGTACAAGCATGTAAAACTAACCTTTCTGAACAGTCTATACTGTTATAACATTTGTATACATGAAGTGAACTCAAATCCTAGTATCATAAGAATTTTCTGCATTCTAAGTCCTTTCTTTTGTTATTTTGCCTGTTTTAATTGTTGCTGAACCTTTTGCTTCCCTCATTATTTACCCCTTGTGTTACTGTTTTGAATTGTTTGCCTGTTCTTTATAAGTGTTCCATTTTACCGTACACGGATTCTACTCAGCCTTCATTACAGGATACTTCGCCAATTGAAGTCAAAGGAAGGAAGGAAAGAAGGAACAGGGTGAAACGGGATATAGGAGGTAAAAAAATCGAGAAGAAAAAAAACGGGACATGGGAGACAAAAAAAACTGTCTTAAACCGAGGGCGCAAGTTTTGACTGAATACACCGTCAAACTGTAACCACCGCGCGAAAATACAAAAGTAGAACTGTCGGTACTGAATAGTACCGATTAAATCTGCGTGTTTTAGTTTTAAAGAAATAGTTCACCAAACATTTTTCATATGACTTGCATGATCATTTTATTTTTTCAATAGTATTATTAAAGTGGATTAATTCATTTTATTGGTAAAAATGTAATGCTAAATGAGCATGTGAACTTCATTGCAAGTTACTCTGCCTTTATGTTGCCTTTAACTTAAGTTATTTATTTATTTATTTATTTATTTATTTATTTATTTGTTTGTTTGTTTGTTTGTTTATTTATTTATTTATTTATTTATTTAAGTTTCCTGTTGATTGCCTTCTGCCATGTAGTGGAATTGTATGATTTGCTTCTTTACATCTGAAAAGAGGGCACAACTTCTTAAGCACTATCGCATAATCCATACTCAAATTGTTCCAATACCATGCCTCCACTCAGATTGCCCATGTACATTTAAGTCATTCAATGCACTGAAAGTACATCTTTCAAAAATCCATCCCCCACAAAGAAGTGTGTTATCAGGGAGGTCTAGTAATGGTGTAGTATGTTACAAATGCCATGTTTGTGATTTAGTGGAGCTATGCAGTGAATCTAATTATTTTGCCGATTTGCGTACTCATTTGAGGAATAATATGAAAGTGCAATGATAAAGAAAATGTAGTTGTCTTTATTGTATAGTCTGTGTATGATCGTTAACCTCATTCTCTGTTTTTCATAGTCATCTGATGTAACTTGTGTGCACACTAGAGTACTTCATGGCCTTCCAATCCTCCTGGGGGATGATTCTGTGGAATTTTACAGGACATGCTTTGTAAGTATATGTTGGTGTTTACTTCTTTGTTATTTGTGCTAATGCTAAATTGTGTATTAGGGTCCATTAGAATATAGATCAGATGAAGAGCACACAGTAGTTATTTGTCCTTTGACGTAGCCAGCATCTCAGCGATCACTTTCAATGTGCAGAAAAGTCATTCAAATGTAGTTTGATGAAGTGACAATAATACTAACAGTGGAGGCTAACACGGAAAAGGATAAATTGTTGAATAAAGTTTGTTTTTCTGCAAGCAACGTATTCCTGTGACTTCAAGATTACATTTGAACAACTATGATCACATGGCCGGTTTTAGCAATGTCTTTACTATCTTTCTGGATGTTGAAAGTGAAAATGATGTCCAAAACTGGGCAGGGAAGCTCAAGATATCACAATTGGTATCTTGTGTAAAACAATATAAAGGTAATTAATGCCAGAATTTACATTTTACAATCAACTTTCCCTTTAAAACAAGATCACACTTTCTTATGCTTCATGGACACTGTTCCATGTTATGGAGAAATTACCACTTGTTACTTTTCTCTGTTTAGGATTCAGATGTGATTGTAGACCTGAGTGCAGCTGATGTTGGCCTGCTCACAGTTTTACCAGAAGACATGCCTGCCCAAACTCCACATGCCCTCAATTTCGACTCATTAAGGGCAATCATTCTCGAGGGAAAAATTGTGGTTGGTGATGTCCCAAACTTGCCACATGCTGTATGTCTTCTCTTTGCTTTGCTCTATGCCCTAAATTTAGACTACCCAAAGACAACGAGAAGCACATTTGATGCTACTCAGAGAGTATTTCTGTCATTGGGAAGTAAGAATCTCAAGCCCAAACTTCAAACTCTATTTCATCAGAAATAAAGGGAGGGACATTACACAGCACAAGATTTTCTTATGTGGAACTGATGAAGAATCTCTTTTAAGTTAATCATTGCACCTATACTCTCACTCTACTTTCACACTCACTCACCCACCCCCCACCCCCAGTCTCTCTCGCTCTCTCTCTCTCTCTCTCTCTCTCTCTCTCTCTCTCTCTCTCACACACACACACACACACACACACACACACACACACACACACACACACACACACACACGGGTATGCACATACTCACTCATATACACACACTCATAACAAATGTAAATAGTTCACGACTTTAAACAGAAATGTTTTGCATTAAATGCAAAAAAAAGGTAGAGAATTAAAGATACACCTGGTCATGCTAGCGGTAACTATTTTACACATCAAAATCAAAAACAATAACAGAAGCAATCAGTTTCATTATTGATAAGGGATTGCCTGTGTATGTGTTCCTCATTGTTGCTTTCAGAAAACATTTTTTAAAAACTTAAATAGCCATTTAGTAAAATTTTTACAGATATTTGATACTTTTGGGTGGTTAAATCTTACACAACTAATTAAAATTAAGTACATCAGTATGTATACAAATAATTTTGAGTGTGAGTGTATTTTACCTGAGCTCTCAGATTGTTTGAAGCTTCTGGCTCTTTTGGTCTGCAAATTGTTCTCATTCACATTAACATCTTCATATGAATGCTCAATGTCACAGGAATCAGCTCTATTATTTGATTCAACTTCTACATTTTGATAAATCTCCTCACTCATCTCCATTCTTCTCTTTACAGAAATCCTGATCTTTTACTGCTGTAGTTATCAGTAATTATAAAAGCACTTGTACCAACCGGTATATGATGTCTAAAACTACAATCAGAGTGGCTGATTGAAGGCTGTCTGACATGACCAGTTGTGTTGCAGTTTCCTGTTTAATTTATTTTAAGACTTGCAATAGACCACAAAAATGACCAATGTGTTACAGACATACTGAAAAAGGCTTTAATGCATATCTCCCTACATTGTCATGAAATTATGAGAGCTACACTTGTTGGAGAGGTGGGGCTTATCGTGCATGTCAGTCACCAGCCAGAAGCAGCCAACACGAAAGTAGCATCTTGAGAGAGAAAAAATGCTCTGAGCTGTGACTGTTGGCCTTTAAATCATGTGAAGTGGTGTGTGCATGACTAATTGTGAGTGGTACTAAACATTTCCTGACAGTTATAGTAGCTGTTCTTCAAGTCCTGATCATGTTTAGCAGGCAATTGCTGTTACTGTTTACTCCGAGTGATAGTACTAATTCTAAGCTTTGTGTGTGTTTTTACTAGCAGTAAGCTGTGAGTTGATGCCTATCTGAGTTATATCTGATTAGTGCATTCGGTGTCTGAGCTGCATAACTGATGTTTGCCTATGGGGTGTCGCTCTAGGATGGGTGCGTATGAGGCTGGGAGGGGGAAAAAAATCACAGTATGCTCACTACAAAAATCTAGACTACACCACTGGTTATATCTGATTAGTGCATTCAGTGTCTGAGCTGCATAACTGATGTATGCCTTAAGTAGCCCGTCGGTTATGCTTATGTGAAATGCATAAGTGCATAGTGTTTGTTAGAGCCTTATTTGTCACCACATATATGTTTATTCCTACTCTTTTCTTTTATAGAACCACGCCACCGTCGTCAGCTCTACTGTCCACTATGGCAATTAGTGCAATTCCTAAATGCAAGAATGTAGGGAAAACACAGTTTTATAGAACACACTGGACTATAACCAAAACGTAAACAAAACACGAGACACACACGGCACGGTTAACCTGACATGACATGACATGACATGACATGACATGACATGACATAATACAGAAACATGGAAATGCGATGAGGAAACACCTGCCAGCCCGCCCTCTGGTGGTCAAGCTCCTGACACACACAGACCTTGAGCTATATATGACTTGGATTCTTCCTCACTGCCACTCTCAGCATACATTTTTGAAGACCCATGTCTGTTGCCCTGAGAACCACACTACTGCTCCGTGTGTGCTTGGGAAGTGTTCCCCTCCTTAATTAAAGACAAATTATAGACTTTTTCTTTTCGATTCCTCATTTCATTTAATTTTCTAAGCGATCTGTGTTCCGGTACTTCCAGTATCGGGTCTTGTTTTTTTTTTTTTTTTTTACATACAATCCCATTCAAAACTTTGGAGGTTGATAACTCTGAAAGCTTTCAAACTATCTACACCAAATTCTGCCAGCTCCTTTAGGGGATACTCTGAACAAAGTTTTAAATTGGCTTTTCGGTTGTCCCGCAGCCCCATCTGCGACACTGACATGTGACATATCAAAACACTCAATGAGGGGAATAACAATGAATAACAAGGAGGGGAACTTCCTCAGGGGTATTTGGATGACATCAAGTGATGTCACCTGCAGCCCCACCCCCAGAATTACAAAATTACCACAAAATCAACATGTGATTTTGCGTCACAGGTATTTCGATGATGCTCAACACTCAGCCAACATCAAAGTTTGTCATGACGAAATTTACAAATCTAGTTTCAAATTCATTTTAAACTTTAATTGTATATATTTTTTATTTTTATCCATATTTATTCTTTACCTGAGCTCTTAGGTGGCTTGAAGCTTCTGTCTGGGTCTGTAAATTGTCCGTATTCACATAAACATCTTCATATAAATGCTTGGAATCAATTCTGTTGTCTGCAACAACCTCTACATCTGCATAAATCTCCTCAATCTACTCCATTTTTCTTTACAGTAAGCATGATCTTTCACTGCTGTAGTTATCAGTTCTTGCAATCAATATATAATCGTAAAACTTTCAGAGTGTCTGCCTGAAGAAACACTGCCTAAGTGACTGGGTGTATGGGTGTTGTTGTCAGGACTCAGCCTGGACTTTGGCCATGTGCACTTGTTTATGTTGTCCGTCACGTGTCTGCCCCGCATTTGTCCGCTCCTCCCGTTTCTACACACCTGTTTCCCATTGCCATCACCTTGTCTATTTATCTGTGCCACGTTGCCTTGTGCAGCACGGAATGTACTGTTGTCTTGTCCTGTCTCTAGTCTGTGTCGTGTTTCGTGTCCTTTTGTTATTAAACCCCGTTTATTTTGCTATCCTGCGTTTGGGTCCGTTTTTATCCCGCGTTCATGACAGAAGATTCCGCCGCCCCAGGACCCAGTAGGATAGCTTTAGCCTCGACTGAACAATTGGGAGCATTTTCTTTTTTCCTATTGGATTTTTTAGGATTTTTAATTTTTTTTCCCCTGTACTTCGTAGTTTTGGTGACATCGGTCCGCATTTTTTCAGTGAGGGACGCCGATCCGCATCTGGTTTCTCCGCGGGGGGCGCCGCCTCACTTCCTGGTTGCGGGCCATGTCACCAACCTGAGTTTTGTTTTGTTTTTTTGGAGTCCTGTGACATCGCCCCACACCGTCATTGGGGGCCGTCGTTTCACCTTTGATTTTTCTGGGGATTTTTTCTGTTCTGTGGAGGACTCTCCCCCCCCCGGTGTTTTGGACTTGTGTAGGGGGGGTGCGCTCGGCCCTTCAGCTCGGCTGTGGACATCGCTCGGCCCTTCAGCTCGGCTGTGGACATCGCTCGGCCCTTCAGCTCGGCTGTGGACGTCACTCGGCCCTTCAGCTCGGCTGTGGACGTAGCTCGGCCCTTTCTGGCTATGCTGCCGTGTGCCTTGCTCCCCCCACCTGCCTCGCCGTGTGCCTTGCTCCCCCCATCTACCTTGCCGTGTGCCTCGCCCCCCTCCTGGAACTTGTCGGGATTTGGCGCTTCAGGAGCTGCACTTCTCAGAGGGGGTTTGTACTGTCAGGACTCAGCCCGGACTTTGGCAACGTGCATTTGTTTATGTTCTTCGTCACGTGTCTGCCCCGCCTTTGTTCGCTCCTCCCGTTAATACACACTTGTTTCCCATTCTTCCTTGTCATCACCTTGTCTATTTATCTGTGTTGCGTTGCCTTGTGCAGCACGGAATCTACCATTGTCTTGTCCTGTCTCTAGTCTGTGTCTTGTTTCGTGTCCTTTTGTTATTAAACCTCGTTTATTTTGCTATCCTGCGTTTGGGTCCATTTTTATTCCGCGTTCATGACAGTTATGTTCAAACTCTATTTCCTATTGTATTTTTATAATGTTGCTGAACCTGGACCTGACCAACCCTAGATCTTTGCCTCATTGCTCCACAGTCCAATTGTTATGTTCTCTAGCAAACTGAAGCCTGAATCAACTCAGTGCATCAGTTAGGGATAAATAACTTGTTGAAATCTGAAACATATTAATCACTGCAGTATTTATCTAATAGTAAGAACTTACCTGTCCAGATGGATCTGTTAAGTAAGTCTGGCTTTCAAGAAAAATGTTGATTAGGTGCTAATTAAACATGAATTATTGTGCTTAGCTCTCACGTCAGAACCGAAATGTTAATTATTCAAGTAAATATTAGTCTCATGTTGATCTAATAATATTGTATTGATAGCAATTTTAATTATTGTTATCAACCTAGTTATATCATTCATCCTTCTATTTTCCCTCCACTGTCACTGAAATTGTATTTGATGGTCTGGATTAGATGAAATGTTGAGCCTTTTTTTACATATGAAAAAAATGCTGTTCGTAGATAAAAGGCAGCCACTAACCAAGCAGAGACAAATGAATTGTTGTTCACTGACACTTTATTCTTTTTCTGTTTCTTTTTCTTCGATCTCGTAGCATGTATACAAATAATAACAAAATAAAGGACAGAGAAGAAAGCCAACAGAAGGGAGAATATAACATTGAGTGAACCAAGTCACTTTGTCATCACAGAACAAAACGATTGATCACATTAAACCACATTCATGCTTCCATGTCGCTGCTGAATGAAAAATAGAAAACCAGGCAACATTATGATGCTGAGGATTTTTCAGACACAATAATGTAACGATGTAAATTCAGTTGAATGCTTTTCGTTAGTTAAAGATTGTCTTCTCACAGATCCAAATAAACTTATGATGACAGGGATAATCAGCCCAGGTCCAGATAGAATCAGACATTTCACCTGTGATAACACAGTCCTCATCTCCACTATATTTGTTAGGTTCACCACGTCCCCAGTAGCTGAAGGAGAGAATCAAAGGATCTGGTGTGTTTTATTTCAGTCAGTCAGTAACTCATCACCATGGGAACATTTCAGTTCAGTGATTTCTTACCCAGTGGTCAGTGGTGTATCATCCGGCCACTTCCACACTCCCTCAGAGTCTCTGTCATTTAGACCAATCCAGGCTTTTCTGCTGCACCGCATTTTACTGAGGAACTCCTGTCAGGGTTGGAATAAAATATTAGAATAAATAAGAGTCTCTCTCTCTCTCTCTCTCTCTCTCTCTCTCTCTCTCTCTCTCTCTCTCTCTCACTCACTCTCTCACTCTCTCACTCACCTGTTCCTCTCTGTTGTTTATGATCACCAGGCCTGCTCCTCTCTCACTGCAGTCCTGTCTGCTCTCAGGCCAGCTCTTAGCTACATTAGAGATGTAGTAAACACTGGTGCTGAAATATATCCATTCTGGATCCAGAGAATTTCAACATTAAAAATAAAACAGTCAGTGAAATTATAAAAGACCTCAGGCCTAGCTTATTAAAACCTGACATTCACACAGGTTCACACAGTAGGAGAATACTAACCAGTTTCCATACACATTTGCTTCATATTATTACATGTATCCAGCGTGATTGTTTGTTAGCAGCTAATAGTTTATTTTTTTATCAACATTCCAAGACTTTTGATTTCACTTCCGCCTCATTACAGAGTATTGAGATGGTGTGAAATCAGATTAAATTGTAAAATTAGATTAAATTACATAGAAAAAACAACATAAAACCCATCAATGCCCATCACACTCTGCTTTTAGACACATGTGGAATAAAAGTATTGCTTAACTAAATTATTAAGTTACTGTATGGTAAACATTGCTTACCCAGTTTAGAAAACCTCTGGAGCTCATTTTTATCTCTCTGTAAGTTATTTCTCTCATTAGTCAGGGTGTTGTAACTGGTCTGTAACTGGTCTCTCTCTTTAGTCAGGGTGTTGTAACTGGTCTGTAACTGGTCTCTATCTTTAGTCAGGGTGTTGTAACTGGTCTGTAACTGGTCTCTCTCTTTAGTCAGGGTGTTGTAACTGGTCTGTAACTGGTCTCTCTCTTTAGTCAGGGTGTTGTAACTGGTCTGTAACTGGTCTCTCTCTTTAGTCAGGGTGTTGTTTCTGGTCTGGAACAGATCTCTCTCTTTATTCAGGGTGTTGATTTCAGCATCAAGTGTGTTGAATTTGATCCACAGAATTGTGATTGCAGTCATCAGAAGAACACACAGCACCAGCAAACACACTGCAGTCAGTCTGTAACATTGGCTTCTTGTAGTCTCTCCTCCTAATGGAGAATTGACACAGAGCTGTGTTTTTTCATAATACTTACAAATCCATAACAGAAGAATAAAAAAGAAACATATTTAAAACAGAAAAAACACACATATAATGAGTTATTTAGTGACCCTCTTTATTGTCCAATTTGACCAATTTGTCCAAAATCAATTTGAACTACATTGTCAAAATAAACTTCTTAATCGAGCCCAAAACTGGGAGTACCAGTGCCTCAAGGAGGCCTTCATGAAACGTGAAAAGGAAGGTGAAACCCAGCTATCCCCTTATCGCCCATGGGACTGCCCCATAGAGCTCCTGCCCAACACCACCCCACACAAGACCGAATTTGACTGTAATGGCTACCAGAAGCCAAGGCGATGGAAGAGTGCATTGAGGACGCTCTGGAAGCTAGCTTCATCAGGGCCACACCTCACCAGTGGTCTCTATAAGTGGCTCATACAACGTTTCACAACCTCACCTATTTTACATAACCCTGACCCCGATCTCCCATTTGTTGTCGAGGTAGACGCCTCCTGTTGCGGGATAGGGGCCGTGTAGTCTCAAAGATGGTAGTCCAGGGAAGCTCCACCGATGTGACATTTTTTCCTGTAAACTGACCCAGGCAGAGGCAAATTATGACATGGGAAACCAGAAACTCCTTTCAATTAAGGAGGCACTTAGCGAGTGAAGTTACTGGTTAGACACTGGTTATATTCTAGATTCGGAAGGTTCTTCATAGTCATTATCTACTGCCACTTTGCACATGTATACTGCGATGTAAATATTGTTGTAAATATGTTTAAAGCTACAACTGTGTCTTTCATATCTGCAATCCTATGTTTATTTTAACTTATTGTATCTATATTTAACCCAAGTGTTTGATAACACACCAGACCTCCTGGTAGTGAAGGCTGTCCATCCCCACTGTCCAGCTAAAATGGCTTAACTTTTGGCCCAGTTGACCTTAGCAGATGATAAAAATATCATCTTTTAAAATATCAATTAAAATATTTGTTTGTCTGTGATGCCCTACCATTACCACCAGGTCATCTGCATATGCTGGGAGACAAAGAGAACATTGGATTGTGGTATATTCAAACAACAAAGCTGACTTCTCAGTTTATATAAGAGGTTCAATCACTACACAACACATCCTTATCTGATACCTCTGTATACTCTCAAAAGGGCACATAAACCACATAGAACTTCAGTTCCATTCAGATAATGGCGATAAAACCTGTATTGAAACAAAAGGCTTCCAACACCATCCCAGTCAAAAGGTTTTTCCTTATTTAAAAAAAATAGATGAGAATGAGAAAAATGAGATTATTGTGGCCTCCAAATGATGGAGTTTCATTATCCCTATCCCCAGACCTTTCAGAGATTTAACAATGTCACTTATGATGTGATTTTGAATGAACTGTTGACAAAATACTTTAATTTGTGTTTTCGCCTTATTCCACCTCCGTTGTAAAGAACCTTCTCAGATTTAAAGCATAAATATGTGGCAATATTTCTAGAACTGGAAAGACAGATTGAGGGGCCAATGCTGATGGATGGATGGATGGATGGATGGATGGATGGATGGATGGATAGATAGATAGATAGATAGATAGATAGATAGATAGATAGATAGATAGATAGATAGATAGATAGATAGATAGATAGATTGGACAGACAGACAGACAGACAGACAGACAGACAGACACTATTAGAGTTGAGTAGATAAGTGCCAATACTTTAGATTTGGGGAGATAGTGATTTTCCATAGCCACGTCTCCACTATCTACATTGGTGTACTGACTGGTGTTTGTAAGTGATGGCTCTGCACCTGTGCCTGCCTTTGCTAATCACATTTAACTCCAGCATCACTCCAGAAGTCACTCTGCTTTTGGCAGCTGAAAAGGAAATTTACTGGCCTGGAACAGCTAAACAGGACCTCTCCCTGTCCAGTTCAGCCAAGCCGAGCATCCTAAGGCCAGATCAGTTAAGCAGGGCCTCACCAGAGCAAGTTTAGACAAATAGACCAGTCTGGATTGCAGACTGCACTTGGAGTCACTCTCCATAGCCTCTGATGCAGCAGCAAATCCAGGGCCTTCAGCAGCCATCCAACCTCTAGCTGCAGGGAAAATAGCCCTAGCAGGCTCAGCTGTGTCTTGTCCTGGGTGCTCAGTAACTGACTCTCATTACAGATACAGACAAGATGCCCTTTTTTAAATGCATTTAAAACAGAAGATACAGTAATGCTGTATTCAAAGCATTTAGTTCTTCCATACATTATGTAAAAAAAATGTAACAAACGTACTCCTACAAAGCACTAGATGTTGATTTCAGGCACTTTTCCCTAGAAAGCTGTATGACAATTATTTCATCAGAAATAAAGGGATGGACATTACACAGCACAAGATTTTCTAATGTGGAACTGATAAAGAATCTATTTTAAGTTCATCATTGCACCTATACTCTCACTCTACTTTCACACTCACTCACCCACCCCCCAGTCTCTCTCTCTCTCTCTCTCTCTCTCTCTCTCTCTCTCTCACACACACACACACACACACAAACACACACACTTGCACACGGGTATGCACATACTCACTCATATACACACACTCATAACAAATGTAAATAGTTCAAGACTTTAAACAGAAATGTTTTGCATTAAATGCAAAAAAAAAAGGTGGAGAATTAAAGATGCACCTGGTCATGCTAGCGGTAACTATTTTACACATCAAAATCAAAAACAATAACAGAAGCAATCAGTTACATTATTGATAAGGGATTGCCTGTGTATGTGTTCCTCATTGTTGCTTTCAAAAAAAACATTTTTTCAAAACTTAAATAGCCATTTAGTAAAATTTTTACAGATATTTGATACTTTTGGGTGGTTAAATCTTACACAAGTAATTAAAATTAAGTACATCAGTATGTATACAAATAATTTTGAGTGTGAGTGTATTTTACCTGAGCTCTCAGATTGTTTGAAGCTTCTGGCCCTTTTGGTCTGCAAATTGTTCTTATTCACATTAACATCTTCATATGAATGCTCACTGTCACAGGAATCACCTCTATTATTTGATTCAACTTCTACATTTTGATAAATCTCCTCACTCATCTCCATTCTTCTCTTTATAGTAATCCTGATCTTTTACTGCTGTAGTTATCAGTAATTATAAAAGCACTTGTACCAACTGGTATTTGATGTCTAAAACTACAATCAGAGTGGCTGATTGAAGGCTGTCTGACATGACCAGTTGTGTTGCTGTTTCCTGTTTAATTTATTTTAAGACTTGCAATAGACCACAAAAATGACCAATGTGTTGCAGATATACTGAAAAAGGCTTTAATGCAGAATATTGAGTTGAGCTGAACTCTTGATTTTCACTTCCTCACACATTGTTGACCAGAGAGCTCAGACTGACTAGGCCTAACAGCACTGAGTCACTTTTACTAAGTTTATGATTACAATAAACATCTTTTCTTGTTTACATCTGGCCTACATCATCGCCTACATATGTCCTATGACACCAATTGTAATATTTTGCAAGGCTTAATACTTTACTTTGGTTATAGTATTGTAAGGAATAATACCTTAATTATTTTTACTAAGATTTTTCACAACAGGGAGATATGACACTTCTGCATACAGTTTTGGAACAAATTGAGGGTGAGGAAATAACACAATTTTCATTTTTGGGTGAACTTTACCTTTAAGAGCTACATTTAGCCTTAAATGTTATATGAATATGGGACCTGGAGCACAGGTTTTATCAGCTGACTGTCTTTTGTTGCTTATAATAAATTGGAATGTTGATAACACATAACCAGTCTTTAATAATGCTCTCAATTACATATAGATGCATATTTTATGCATTAGTGAGTGTGATGGTGCCTATGGGGTGTCGCTCTAGGATGGGTGCGTATGAGGCTGGGAGGGGGAAAAAAAATCACAGTATACTCACTACAAAAATCTAGACTACACCACTGGTTATATCTGATTAGTGCATTCAGTGTCTGAGATGCATAACTGATGTATGCCTTAAGTAGCCCGCCAGGTAATGCTTATGTGAAATGCAGCACCATATTTAAGTGTGTAGTGTTTGTTAGAGCCTTATTTGTCACCACACATATGTTTATTCATACTCTTTTCTTTTATAGAACCATGCCACGATGGAGTGCTCCGTCGTCAGCTCTACTGTCCACTATGGCAATTAGTGCAATTCCTAAATGCAAGAATGTACGGAACACACAGTTTTAAAGAACACACTGGACTATAACCAAAACGTAAACAAAACACAAGACACACACGGCACGGTTAACCTGACATGACATGACATGACATGACATAATACAGAAACATGGAAATGCATCCAACTTTGCCACATGAACATGCAACAATGACTCCCAAAATACAAAGACAACAGAACAGGCATATATAGGACATCTAATCAAGTTTAACAGGTAAGGATTAAGTACCGGCCCACATCAACACAACACAGTGTGAGATGAGGAAACACCTGCCAGCCCGCTCTCTGGTGGTCAAGCATCTGACACACACACAGACCTTGAACTATATATATGACTTGGATTCTTCCTCACTGCCACTCCCAGCATACATTGTTGAAGACCCATGTCTGTTGCCCTGAGAACCACACTGCTGCTCCGTGTGTGCTTGGGAAGTGTTCACCTCCTTAAATAAAGACAAATTATAGACTGTTTCTTTTCAATTCCTCGTTTCATTTAATTGGGAATTTCATTTAATTCATGCTTCCATGTCGCTGCTAGAAAAACAGGCAAAATTATGATGCTGAGGATTTTTCAGACACAATAATGTAACAATGTAAATTCAGTTGAATGCTTTTTGTTAGATAAAGATTGTCTTCTCACAGATCCAAATAAACTCATGATGGCAGGGATAATCAGCCCAGGTCCAGAGAGAATTTGACTTTTCACCTGTGATAACACAGTGCTCATCTTTATCGTTAGGTTCACCATGTCCCCAGTACCTGAAGGAGAGAATCAAAGGATCTGGTGTGTTTTATTTCAGTCAGTCAGTAACTCATCACCATGGGAACATTTCAGTTCAGTGATTTCTTACCCAGTGGTCAGTGGTGTATCATCCGACCACTTCCACACTCCCTCAGATTCTCTGTCATTTAGACCAATCCAGGCTTTTCTGCTGCACCGCAATTTACTGAGGAACTCCTGTCAGGGTTGGAATAAAATATTAGAATAAATCAGAGTCTCTCTCTCTCTCTCTCTCTCTCTCTCTCTCTCTCTCTCTCTCTCTCACACCTGTTCCTCTAACTGGCGGCTTTCAGCATCAAGTGTGTTGAATTTGATCCACTGAATTGTGATTGCAGTCATCAGAAGAACACACAGCACCAGCAAACACACTGCAGTCAGTCTGTAACATTGGCTTCTTGTAGTCTCTCCTCCTAATGGAGACTTGACACAGAGCTGTGTTTTTTCATAATACTTACAAATCCACAACAGAAGAATAAAAAATAAACATATTTAAAACAGAAAAAACATCCATATAATGAGTTATTTAGTGACCCTCTTTATTGTCCAATTTGACCAATTTGTCCAAAATCAATTTGAACTACTGTACGTTGTCAATATTTTCTTCTTAATCGAGCCCAAAACAATATATTTTGCCCTATCTTGTTCTTCCTCTAATGGACTCCTGTCCCTGGCCAATCAGATCCCTCTACATTCGGGCACAACTGGACAACCTGGACAACTTGTGTGCCAAGTTGTGAATAAATGCTCTTTGAAAATGGCACCTCCTGTATCTGCCTCAGTAGCTCTATGTTGTAATGCTGAGCTTTGAGTTGATGATTCCTTAAACTAAGGAAAGCCTTGATCTGTTTTCTGTTAAATTAAATAGTCTAGAAAAAGTACTGTCTTAAAACATCAGTCCAAAAAAGGGGAAGTCTGCATTGAAGTGTTGGTTAGGCTTGTGAGGGACTGTATATTAAAATCTGAAATCTGTTAATTCACTCCAATTCACTCATACCCTGAGGTACTATGGAATGTACAAGCATGTAAAACTAACCTTTCTGAACAGTCTATACTGTTATAACATTTGTATACATGAAGTGAACTCAAATCCTAGTATCATAAGAATTTTCTGCATTCTAAGTTATTTTGCCTGTTTTAATTGTTGCTGAACCTTTTGCTTGCCTCATTATTTACCCCTTGTGTTACTGTTTTGAATTGTTTGCCTGTTATTTGTAAGTGTTCCATTTTACCGTACATGGATTCTACTCAGTCTTCATTACAGGATACTTTGTCAATTGAAGTGGATCGTAACCTGATTTTCTATAAGTCTAACAAAGAACTGACCCAATGACCACCCCAGTTTATTCGCCATTGTTTCCAACGACAGCCCCCACCCACACCCACACCCACACACACAAACACACACACACACGCAAAACCAGGTGTTGCACTATGTCGGTGGAAAGTCCCAACATCTGTGTACAGTGAACATTCTCTGGGAGTACCAATGCCTCAAGGAGGCCTTCAGGAAACGTGAAAAGGAACGTAAAAACCAGCTATCCCTTATTGCCTATGGGACTGCGCCATAAAGCTCCTGCCCAACACCACCCCATCCAAGGCCCGAATTTGACTGTAATGGCTACCAGAAGCCAAGGCGATGGAAGAGTGCATTGAGGACGCTCTGGAAGCCAGCTTCATCAGGGCCGATCTCCCCTTTGTTGTCGAGGTAGACGCCTCCTGTTGCGGGATAGGGGCCGTGTTGTCTCAAAGATGGTAGTCCAGGGAAGCTCCACCGATGTGACATTTTTTCCTGTAAACTGACCCAGGCAGAGGCAAATTATAACATGGGAAACCAGAAACTCCTTTCAATTAAGGAGGCACTTAGCGAGTGAAGTTACTGGTTAGACACTGGTTATACTCTAGATTCGGAAGGTTCTTCATAGTCATTATCTACTGCCACTTTGCACATGTATACTGTGATGTAAATATTGTTGTAAATATGTTTAAAACTACAACAGTGTCTTTCATATCTGCAATCCTATGTTTATTTTAACTTATTGTATCTATATTTAACCCAAGTATTTGATAACATACCAGACCTACTGGTAGTGAAGGCTGTCCACCCCCACTGTCCAGCTAAAATGGCTTAACTTTTGGCCCAGTTGACCTTAGCAGATGATAAAAATATCATCTTTTAAAATATCAATTAAAATATTTGTTTGTCTGTGATGCCCTACCATTACCACCAGGTCATCTGCATATGCTGGGAGACAAAGAGAACCATTGGATTGTGGTATATTCAAACAACAAAGCTGACTTCTCAGTTTATTTAAGAGTTCAATCACTACACAACACATCCTTATCTGATACCTCTGTATACTCTCAAAAGGGCACATAAACCACATAGAACTTCAGTTCCATTCAGATAATGGTGATAAAACCTGTAATGAAACAAAAGGCTTCCAACACCATCCCAGTCAAAAGCTTTTTCCTTATTTAAAAAAAAAGATGAGAATGAGAAAAATGAGATTATTGTGGCCTCCAAATGATGGAGTTTCATTATCCCTATCCCCAGACCTTTCAGAGATTTAACAATGTCACTTATGATGTGATTTTGAATGAACTGTTGACAAAATACTTTAATTTGTGTTTTAGCCTTATCCCACCTCTGTTGTAAAGAGCCTTCTCAGATTTAAAGCATAAATGAACTAAATTAGAGGTTTTTAGAATAGCGTATAAGGACAGTATGTCCAGCTACAGACAGGCTCTAAAAGCTGCTAGGGCTGAGCACCTGAGCAAACTCATAAAAAATAACCAGAACAATCCCAGGTTTTTATTTAGCACAGTGGCTAGTTTAACAAAAAAACAGAAATCTGAACACACTATTCCATCACAGTGAGGACTTTATGAGATTCTTTACTGATAAAATCGAAAGTATCAGGAATAAAATAGGTGACGCTCAAAATATGAGAGCAACTAGTGACCCAGTCTCACTTAAGGCTCTAGACACACAACTACAGTGCTTTACAAGTACAGGACAGGAAGAGTTAGATAAACTTGTTCCCACATCTAAATCAACAACTTGCTCACTAGACCCCATTCCAACTAAATTACTGAAAGAAGTGTTACATAAAGCTGGTGAGCCTCTTCTTAATATTATTAACTCCTCGCTATCTTTAGGTTACGTCCCTAAGTCTTTCAAGTTGGCAGTCATTAGGCCACTCATTAAGAAACCTAATTTAGATCCAAATGTACTATAAAATTACAGACCTATTTAACATCTTCCATTTATGTCTAAAATACTAGAAAAGGTTGTGTCTGTCCAACTGAGCTCCTTCTTACAGGAGAACAATATCCTCGAAGAGCTTCAGTCAGGTTTCAGGCCCCATCACAGCACAGAAACAGCACTTGTTAAAGTTACAAATGACTTGTTCTTAGCTTTACACCTTCTTAGCTTCGATATTATTTTGTAGAATTAAATGGTGAATCCTCCAGTTTATTATAAGTTAATCATGGGGTCCCTCAAGGATCAGTTCTAGGACCTCTGCTTTTCTCGATATACATGCTTCCATTAGGGAACATCATTAGAAGACATGGGATTAGTTTCCACTGCTATGCTGACGATACACAGCTATATATCTCATCAAAACCAGATGAAATAGCCAAAGTGTCCAAATTAACTCAATGCCTTAAAGAGATAAAAGACTGGATGAGTTGTAATTTTCTGTTGTTAAACTCTGATAAGACAGAAATACTACTTATAGGCCCAAAAACCAGTACACAGAAACTTTCACAATTTAACTTTCACTTAGAGGGATTTACCGTTACTAGTAGCTTGACAGTGAAAGACCTGGGTGTTATACTAGACAGCAACCTGTCTTTTGAAAATCATATCGCCCATACTACAAAAACAGACTTCTTCCACCTTGGAAATATTGCAAAGCTGAGAAACATCCTGTCTGTATCTGATGCTGAGAAGCTAGTTCATGCCTTCATGACCTCTAGACTGGACTATTGTAATGCATTACTAGTTGTTTAGCTCCCATGTATCTAACTAGCCTTCTAACACGTTACAATCCTTCACGCTCTCTGAGATCACAAAACTCAGGACTTCTGGTAGTTCCCAGAATATCTAAGTCTACTAAAGCATTAGTGGTAGAGCATTTTCCTGATAGTGTTTGGGGCTCAGACACATTTTCCCAGTTCAAAAGCAGATTAAAAACTCACCTCTTTAGTCAGGTGTACACACACACACATAATACATCCCATAAAATTATGCACCAATACTTTAGACTTGCACCTTTTTTATGAACAGCAATTATGTTAATCCCCCTACACTGCTTCTCTCTTTCTACCCATCCCGAGGCATCCAGACATTGTACCAGCTCCGATCGTCTTCCGTGCAATGAAGATTTTGGACCTCCACTGAGATGAGGCTAACTCTAAGAAAATCCTGAGACATCTACAGATCTACCAGCTCCAGTTGGACTCTATGATACCAAGAGGAGATCTGAACTCTATGTTATCCTTACACCAATTCAACACTCGTTTGACTGTATTTGTAATCTCACCCCCAGTTCCACCCATATGAGGATGGGTTCCCCTTTGAGTCTGGTTCCGCTCAAGGTTTCTTCCTTACCAAATTAAGGGAGTTTTTCCTTGCCACTGCTGCCTGAGTCCCCCCATACTTGCTCATTGGGCATAAATACATACATACATACATACATACATACATACACACTGTGAACTATATATATCTTAATTTTTTACTATATTAATTCTTTTTTTCTCCTTATGTTCAACTTCTGTTCTATGTTTATGTTCTGTAAAGCTGCTTTGAGACGAAGCCCATTGTAAAAAGCGCTATACAAATAAACTTGAATTAAATTGAATTGAATAAATATGTGCCAATATTTCTAGAACTGGAAAGACAGATTGAGGGGCCAATTCTCATGGATTTGATTGGATGGATGGATGGATGGATGGATGGATGGATGGATGGATGGATGGATGGATGGATAGATAGATAGATAGATAGATAGATAGATAGATAGATAGATAGATAGATAGATAGATAGATAGATAGATAGATAGATAGACACTATTAGAGTTGAGTAGACAAGTGCCAATACTTTAGATTTGGGGAGATAGCCATTTTCCATAGATACGTCTCCACTATCTACATTGGAGTAGTGACTGGTGTTTGTAAGTGATGGCTCTGCACCTGTGCCTGCCTTTCCTAATCACATTTAACTCCAGCATCACTCCAGAATTCACTCTGTTTTTGGCAAAGGAAATTTCCTGAAAAGGAAATTTACTGGCCTGGAACAGCTAAACAGGACCTCTCCCTGTCCAGTTCAGCCAAGCCGAGCATCCTAAGGCCAGATCAGTTAAGCAGGGCCTCACCAGAGCAAGTTTAGACAAATAGACCAGTCTGAATTGCAGACTGCACTTGGAGTCACTCTCCATAGCCTCTGATGCAGCAGCAAAAACATTATATATATAATGTTAGATGCATTGAGACAAGTGTTAACAGAGATAAGGTGGTTTATTGGGTTTATTGAAGTACTCAGTACTCAGAACTCTGAGAATTTGAGAAAAACAAGAAAAAGGGAACCTGTCCTTTAGGAGAGAACAGAAGAACTAAGGCTTAAAAATAAAAATGCATGTGCAAACAAGACAGACTGAGGTCATAATCTAGCAAACTTAAGGAGTCAGCATAAATAGATCTCCACATATATGCAAAACAATATTATAAAATACAAAAGCTTAGCTTAGTAATAGTGCAGTACACTTATACTAATCATAAGTATAAGTCAAAAACCACTAATATATGATCCGGTTGATTCTGAACCAGAAGGTTATTTTAATCAAAAACCCATATCCTAACATATGATCATAAACGTATGTCATAACCATATTCTAAATCAGACTAAATTAGAACTCCTATACCATAGGTGATTGTAGGTGATAGAGTATCATCATTGATCATTTTATATGTAGAGATGTGATTAATGTAGGTATTATTATAGGTGGATATCTCATACATAGGTTTTTGTGTATGTCACGGTTGTCGTATTCATGTGTATGTATGTGTATACGTATATAGGCGTATGATCAGTGGAAATCATATACAGACAAAACATAGAAAAAGATAAGACTCATTGTAATTGTATAAAGGGAGATCGGGAGATTGGTCCACGGGACGTGTCTTCTGTGTGATACGTGACAGGGAAGCGCACAAGAAGTTCTCTGGAGCACATTTTTAACAACAGTTTTGACAACGCAGCATGTTTTTTAATAATAAGGCAGAAGTACTGCAACAGGATTTTCAGTCACTTTTCCCTAGAAAGCTGTATAACAATTATTTCATCAGAAATAAAGGGAGGGACATTACACAGCACAAGATTTTCTTATGGGGAACTGATGAAGAATCTCTTTTAAGTTCATCATCGCACCTATACTTACATTACTGACAAGGGATTGCCTGTGTATGTGTTCCTCATTGTTGCTTTCAAAAAAACATTTTTAAAAAACTTAAATAGCCATTTAGTAAATTTTTTACAGATATTTGATACTTTTGGGTGGTTAAATCTTACACAACTAATTAAAATTAAGTACATCAGTATGTATACAAATATTGTTGAGTGTGAGTGTATTTTACCTGAGCTCTCAGATTGTTTGAAGCTTCATGCCCTTTTGGTCTGCAAATTGTTCTCATTCACATTAACATCTTCATATGAATGCTCACTGTCACAGGAATCAGCTCTATTATTTGATTCAACTTCTACATTTTGATAAATCTCCTCACTCATCTCCATTCTTCTCTTTACAGTAATCCTGATCTTTTACTGCTGTAGTTATCAGTAATTATAAAAGCACTTGTACCAACCGGTATATGATGTCTAAAACTACAATCAGAGTGGCTGATTGAAGGCTGTCTGACATGACCAGTTGTGTTGCAGTTTCCTGTTTAATTTATTTTAAGACTTGCAATAGACCACAAAAATGACCAATGTGTTACAGACATACTGAAAAAGGCTTTAATGCATATCTCCCTACATTGTCATGAAATTATGAGAGCTTCTCTTGTTGGAGAGGTGGGGCTTATCGTGCATGTCAGTCACCACCCAGAAGCAGCCAACACGAAAGTAGCATCTTGAGAGAGAAAAAATGCTCTGAGCTGTGACTGTTGGCCTTTAAATCATGTGAAGTGGTGTGTGCATGACTAATTGTGAGTGGTACTAAACATTTCCTGACAGTTATAGTAGCTGTTCTTCAAGTCCTGATCATGTTTAGCAGGCAATTGCTGTTACTGTTTACTCCGAGTGATAGCACTAATTCTAAGCTTTGTGTGTGTTTTTACTAGCAGTAAGCTTTGAGTTGATGCTTATCTGAGTTATATCTGATTAGTGCATTCGGTGTCTGAGCTGCATAACTGATGTATGCCTTAAGTAGCCCGCCGGTTATGCTTATGTGAAATGCAGCACCATATTTAAGTGCGTAGTGTTTGTTAGAGCCTTATTTGTCAGCAAACATATGTTTATTCCTACTCTTTTCTTTTATAGAACCATGCCACGACGGAGTGCTCTGTCGTCAGCTCTACTGTCCACTATGGCAATTAGTGAAATTCCTAAATGCAAGAATGTACGGAAAACACAGTTTTAAAGAACACACTGGACTATAACCAAAGCGTAAACAAAACACAAGACACACACGGCACGGTTAACCTGACATGACATGACATAATACAGAAACATGGAAATGCATCCAACTTTGCCACATGAACATGCAACAATGACTCCCAAAATACAAAGACAACAGAACAGGCATATATAGGACATCTAATCAAGTTTAACAGGTAAGGATTAAGTACCGGCCCACATCAACACAACACAGTGTGAGATGAGGAAACACCTGCCAGCCCGCTCTCTGGTGGTCAAGCTCCTGACACACACACAGACCTTGAACTATATATGAAATGGATTCTTCCTCACTGCCACTCTCAGCATACATTTTTGAAGATCCATGTCTGTTGCCCTGAGAACCACACTGCTGCTCCGTGTGTGCTTGGGAAGTGTTCCCCTGCATAGTGTTTGTTAGAGCCTTATTTGTCACCACATATATGTTTATTCCTACTCTTTTCTTTTATAGAACCACGCCACCGTCGTCAGCTCTACTGTCCACTATGGCAATTAGTGCAATTTCCTAAATGCAAGAATGTAGGGAAAACACAGTTTTATAGAACACACTGGACTATAACCAAAACGTAAACAAAACACAAGACACACACGGCACGGTTAACCTGACATGACATGACATGACATGACATAATACAGAAACATGGAAATGCATCCAACTTTGCCACATGAACATGCAACAATGACTCCCAAAATACAAAGACAACAGAACAGGCATATATAGGACATCTAATCAAGTTTAACAGGTAAGGATTAAGTACCGGCCCACATCAACACAACACAGTGTGAGATGAGGAAACACCTGCCAGCCCGCTCTCTGGTGGTCAAGCTCCTGACACACACACAGACCTTGAACTATATATGAAATGGATTCTTCCTCACTGCCACTCCCAGCATACATTTTTGAAGACCCATGTCTGTTGCCCTGAGAACCACACTGCTGCTCCGTGTGTGCTTGGGAAGTGTTCCCCTCCTTAATTAAAGACAAATTATAGACTGTTTCTTTTCAATTCCTCGTTTCATTTAATTGGGAATTTCATTTAATTCATGCTTCCATGTCGCTGCTAGAAAAACAGGCAAAATTATGATGCTGAGGATTTTTCAGACACAATAATGTAATAATGTAAATTCAGTTGAATGCTTTTCGTTAGTTAAAGATTGTCTTCTCACAGATCCAAATAAACTCATGATGACAGGGATAATCAGCCCAGGTCCAGAGAGAATCAGACATTTCACCTGTGATAACACAGTGCTCATCTTTATCGTTAGGTTCACCATCTCCCCAGTACCTGAAGGAGAGAATCAAAGGATCTGGTGTGTTTTATTTCAGTCAGTCAGTAACTCATCACCATGGGAACATTTCAGTTCAGTGATTTCTTACCCAGTGGTCAGTGGTGTATCATCCGGCCACTTCCACACTCCCTCAGAGTCTCTGTCATTTAGACCAATCCAGGCTTTTCTGCTGCACTGCATTTTACTGAGGAACTCCTGTCAGGGTTGGAATAAAATATTAGAATAAATAAGAGTCTCTCTCTCTCTCTCTCTCTCTCTCTCTCTCTCACTCACTCACACTCTCACTCACTCACCTGTTCCTCTCTGTTGTTTATGATCACCAGGCCTGCTCCTCTCTCACTGCAGTCCTGTCTGCTCTCAGGCCAGCTCTTAGCTACATTAGAGATGTAGTAAACACTGGTGCTGAAATATATCCATTCTGGATCCAGAGAATTTCAACATTAAAAATAAAACAGTCAGTGAAATTATAAAAGACCTCAGGCCTAGCTTATTAAAACCTGACATTCACACAGGTTCACACAGTAGGAGAATACTAACCAGTTTCCATACACATTTGCTTCATATTATTACATGTATCCAGTGTGATTGTTTGTTAGCAGCTAATAGTTTATTTTTTATCAACATTCCAAGACTTTTGATTTCATTTCCGCCTAATTCGACTTTTGCCTCATTCCGCCTCATTCGAGTATTGAGATGGTGTGAAATCAGATTAAATTGTTAAATTCTATTACATTACATAGAAAAAACAACATAAAACCCATCAACGCCCATCACACTCTGCTTTTAGACACATGTGGAATAAAAGTATTGCTTAACTAAATTATTAAGTTACTGTATGGTAAACATTGCTTACCCAGTTTAGAAAACCTCTGGAGCTCATTTTTATCTCTCTGTAAGTTATTTCTCTCATTAGTCAGGGTGTTGTAACTGGTCTGTAACTGGTCTCTCTCTTTAGTCAGGGTGTTGTAACTGGTCTGTAACTGGTCTCTCTCTTTAGTCAGGGTGTTGTAACTGGTCTGTAACTGGTCTCTCTCTTTAGTCAGGGTGTTGTAACTGGTCTGTAACTGGTCTCTCTCTTTAGTCAGGGTGTTGTAACTGGTCTGTAACTGGTCTCTCTCTTTAGTCAGGGTGTTGTAACTGGTCTGTAACTGGTCTCTCTCTTTAGTCAGGGTGTTGTAACTGGTCTGTAACTGGTCTCTCTCTTTAGTCAGGGTGGTGTAACTGGTCTGTAACTGGTCTCTCTCTTTAGTCAGGGTGTTGTAACTGGTCTGTAACTGGTCTCTCTCTTTAGTCAGGGTGTTGTTTCTGGTCTGTAACAGATCTCTCTCTTTATTCAGGGTGTTGTTTCTGGTCTGTAACAGATCTCTCTCTTTATTCAGGGTGTTGTTTCTGGTCTGATACAGATCTCTCTCTTTATTCAGGGTGTTGTATCTGGTTTGTAACTGGTGGTTTTCAGCATCAAGTGTGTTGAATTTGATCCACAGAATTGTGATTGCAGTCATCAGAAGAACACACAGCACCAGCAAACACACTGCAGTCAGTCTGTAACATTGGCTTCTTGTAGTCTCTCCTCCTAATGGAGAATTGACACAGAGCTGTGTTTTTTCATAATACTTACAAATCCACAACAGAAGAATAAAAAATAAACATATTTAAAACAGAAAAACACACATATAATTAGTTATTTAGTGACCCTCTTTATTGTCCAATTTGACCAATTTGTCCAAAATCAATTTGAACTACTGTACGTTGTCAATATTTTCTTCTTAATCAAGCCCAAAAAATATATATATTTTGCCCTATCTTTTTCTTCCTCTAATGGATTCCTGTCCCTGGCCAATCAGATCCCTCTACATTCGGGCACAACTGGACAACCTGAACAACTTGTGTGCCAAGTTGTGAATAAATGCTCTTTGAAAACTCAAATCCTAGTTTCATAAGAATTTTCTGCATTCTAAGTCTTTTATTTTGTTATTTTGCCTGTTTTAATTGTTGCTGAACCTTTTGCTTGCCTCATGATTTACCCCTTGTGTTACTGTTTTGAATTGTTTGCCTGTTCTTTATAAGAGTTCCATTTTACCATACACGGATTCTACTCAGTCTTCATTACAGGATACTTTGTCAATTAAAGTGGATCATAACCTGATTTTCTATAAGTCTAACAAAGAACTGACCCAATGACCACCCCAGTTTATTCGCCATTGTTTCCAATGACACCCCCCCACCCACACCCACACCCACAAAACCAGGTGTTGCACTACGTCAGTGGAAAGTCCCAACATCTGTGGACTGTGAACATTCCCTGGGAGTACCAATGCCTCAAGGAGGCCTTCAGCAAGAAACGTGAATCCCCTTATCGCCCATGGGACTGCACCATAGGGCTCCTGCCCAACACTACCCCACCCAAGGCCCGAATTTGACTGTAATGGCTACCAGAAGCCAAGGTGATGGAAGAGTGCATTGAAGAAGCTCTAAAAGCGGCTCAAATAACGTTTCACCACCACACCTATTTTACATAACCCTGACCCCGATCTCCCCTTTGTTGTCGAGGTAGACGCCTCCTGTTGTGGGATAGGGGCCGTGTTGTCTCAAAGATGGTAGTCCAGGGAAGCTCCACCGATGTGACATTTTTTCCTGTAAACTGACCCAGGCAGAGGCAAATTATGACATGGGAAACCAGAAACTCCTTTCAATCAAGGAGGCACTTAGCAAGTGAAGTTACTGGTTAGACACTGGTTATACTCTAGATTCGGAAGGTTCTTCATAGTCATTATCTACTGCCACTTTGCACATGTATACTGCGATGTAAATATTGTTGTAAATATGTTTAAAACTACAACTGTGTCTTTCATATCTGCAATCCTATGTTTATTTTAACTTATTGTATCTATATTTAACCCAAGTATTTGATAACACACCAGACCTCCTGGTAGTGAAGGCTGTCCATCCCCACTGTCCAGCTAAAATGGCTTAACTTTTGGCCCAGTTGACCTTAGCAGATGATAAAAATATCATCTTTTAAAATATCAATTAAAATATTTGTTTGTCTGTGATGCCCTACCATTACCACCAGGTCATCTGCATATGCTGGGAGACAAAGAGAACCATTGGATTGTGGTATATTCAAACAACAAAGCTGACTTCTCAGTTTATATAAGAGGTTCAATCACTACACAACACATCCTTATCTGATACCTCTGTATACTCTCAAAAGGGCACATAAACCACATAGAACTTCAGTTCCATTCAGATAATGGCAATAAAACCTGTATTGAAACAAAAGGCTTCCAACACCATCCCAGTCAAAAGGTTTTTCCTTATTTAAAAAAAAAAAAAATGAGAATGAGAAAAATGAGATTATTGTGACCTCCAAATGATGGAGTTTCACTATCCCTATACACAGACCTTTCAGAGATTTAACAATGTCACTTATGATGTGATTTTGAATGAACTGTTGACAAAATACTTTAATTTGTGTTTTAGCCTTATTCCACCTCCGTTGGAAAGAGCCTTCTCAGATTTAAAGCATAAATATGTGGCAATATTTCTAGAACTGGAAAGACAGATTGAGGGCCCAATGCTCATGGATTTGGATGGATGGATGGATGGATGGATGGATAGATAGATAGATAGATAGATAGATAGATAGATAGATAGATAGATAGATAGATAGATAGATAGATAGATAGATAGGACAGACAGACAGACAGACAGACAGAGACACTATTAAGGTTGAGTAGATAAGTGCCAATACTTTAGATTTGGGGAGATAGCGGTTTTCCATAGCCACGTCTCCACTATCTACATTGGTGTAGTGACTGGTGTTTGTAAGTGATGGCTCTGCACATGTGCCTGCCTTTCCTAATCACATTTAACACCAGCATCACTCCAGAAGTCACTCTGCTTTTGGCAGCTGAAAAGGAAATTTACTGGCCTGGAACAGCTAAACAGGACCTCTGCCTCTCCAGTTCAGCCAAGCCGAGCATCCTAAGGCCAGATCAGTTAAGCAAGGCCTCACCAGAGCAAGTTTAGACAAATAGACCAGTCTGGATTGCAGACTGCACTTGGAGTCACTCTCCATAGCCTCTGATGCAGCAGCAAATCCAGGGCCTTCAGCAGCCATCCAACCTCTAGCTGCTGGGAAAATAGCCCTAGCAGGCTCAGCTGTGTCTTGTCCTGGGTGCTCAGTAACTGACTCTCATTACAGATACAGACAAGATGCCCTTTTTTAAATGCATTTAAAACAGAAGATACAGTAATGCTGTATTCAAAGCATTTAATTCGTCTATACTCCTACAAAGCACTAGATGTTGGTTTTCAGTCACTTTTCCCTAGAAAGCTGTATAACAATTATTTCACCAGAAATAAAGGGAGGGACATTACACAGCACAAGATTTTCTTATGTGGAACTGATGAAGAATCTCATATACACACACTCATAACAAACGTAAATAGTTCAAGACTTTAAACAGAAATGTTTTGCATTAAATGCAAAAAAAAGGTAGAGAATTAAAGATGCACCTGGTCATGCTAGCGGTAACTATTTTACACATCAAAATCAAAAACAATAACAGAAGCAATCAGTTACATTATTGATAAGGGATTGCCTGTGTATGTGTTCCTCATTGTTGCTTGCAAAAAAAAACAAAAATTTTTTCAAAACTTAAATAGCCATTTAGTAAAATTTTTACAGATATTTGATACTTTTGGGTGGTTAAATCTTGCACAACTAATTGAAATTAAGTACATCAGTATGTATACAAATATTGTTGAGTGTGAGTGTATTTTACCTGAGCTCTCAGATTGTTTGAAGCTTCTGGCCCTTTTGGTCTGCAAATTGTTCTTATTCACATTAACATCTTCATATGAATGCTCAATGTCACAGGAATCAGCTCTATTATTTGATTCAACTTCTTCCTTTTTATAAATCTCCTTACTCATCTCCATTCTTCTCTTTACAGTAATCCTGATCTTTTACTGCTGTAGTTATCAGTAATTATAAAAGCACTTGTACCAACCGGTATTTGATGTCTAAAACTACAATCAGAGTGGCTGATTGAAGGCTGTCTGACATGACCAGTTGTGTTGCTGTTTCCTGTTTAATTTATCTTAAGACTTGCAATAGACCAATGACCAATGTGTTGCAGACATACTGAAAAATGCTTTAAATCAGAAAATTGAGTTGAGCTGAACTCTTGATTTTCACTTCCTCACACATTGTTGACCAGAGAGCTCAGACTGACTAGGCCTGACAGCACTGAGTCACTTTTACTTTTACTAAGATTACAATAAACATCTTTTCTTGTTTACATCTGGCCTACAACATCGCCTACATATGTCCTATGACACCAATTGTAATATTTTGCAAGGCTTAATACTTTACTTTGGTTATAGTATTGTAAGGAATAATACCTTAATTATTTTTACTAAGATTTTTCACAACAGGGAGATATGACACTTCTGCATACAGTTTTGGAACAAATTGATGGTGAGGAAATAACCCAATTTTCATTTTTGGGTGAACTTTACCTTTAAGAGCTACATTTAGCCTTAAATGTTATATGAATATGGGACCTGGAGCACAGGTTTTATCAGCTGACTGTCTTTTGTTGCTTATAATAAATTGGAATGTTGATAACACATAACCAGTCTTTAATAATGCTCTCAATTACATATAGATGCATATTTTATGCATTAGTGAGTGTGATGGTGCCTATGGGGTGTCGCTCTAGGATGGGTGCGTATGAGGCTGGGAGGGGGAAAAAAATCACAGTATACTCACTACAAAAATCTAGACTACACCACTGGTTATATCTGATTAGTGCATTCAGTGTCTGAGCTGCATAACTGATGTATGCCTTAAGTAGCCCGCCGGTTATGCTTATGTGAAATGCAGCACCATATTTAAGTGTGTAGTGTTTGTTAGAGCCTTATTTGTCACCACACATATGTTTATTCATACTCTTTTCTTTTATAGAACCATGCCACGATGGAGTGCTCCGTCGTCAGCTCTACTGTCCACTATGGCAATTAGTGCAATTCCTAAATGCAAGAATGTAGGGAAAACACAGTTTTAAAGAACACACTGGACTATAACCAAAACGTAAACAAAACACAAGACACACACGGCACGGTTAACCTGACATGACATGACATGACATGACATAATACAGAAACATGGAAATGCATCCAACTTTGCCACATGAACATGCAACAATGACTCCCAAAATACAAAGACAACAGAACAGGCATATATAGGACATCTAATCAAGTTTAACAGGTAAGGATTAAGTACCGGCCCACATCAACACAACACAGTGTGAGATGAGGAAACACCTGCCAGCCCGCCCTCTGGTGGTCAAGCTCCTGACACACACACAGACCTTGAACTATATATGACTTGGATTCTTCCTCACTGCCACTCCCAGCATACATTGTTGAAGACCCATGTCTGTTGCCCTGAGAACCACACTGCTGCTCCGTGTGTGCTTGGGAAGTGTTCACCTCCTTAAATAAAGACAAATTATAGACTGTTTCTTTTCAATTCCTCGTTTCATTTAATTGGGAATTTCATTTAATTCATGCTTCCATGTCGCTGCTAGAAAAACAGGCAAAATTATGATGCTGAGGATTTTTCAGACACAATAATGTAACAATGTAAATTCAGTTGAATGCTTTTTGTTAGATAAAGATTGTCTTCTCACAGATCCAAATAAACTCATGATGACAGGGATAATCAGCCCAGGTCCAGAGAGAATCAGACTTTTCACCTGTGATAACACAGTGCTCATCTTTATCGTTAGGTTCACCATGTCCCCAGTACCTGAAGGAGAGAATCAAAGGATCTGGTGTGTTTTATTTCAGTCAGTCAGTAACTCATCACCATGGGAACATTTCAGTTCAGTGATTTCTTACCCAGTGGTCAGTGGTGTATCATCCGGCCACTTCCACACTCCCTCAGATTCTCTGTCATTTAGACCAATCCAGGCTTTTCTGCTGCACCGCAATTTACTGAGGAACTCCTGTCAGGGTTGGAATAAAATATTAGAATAAATCAGAGTCTCTCTCTCTCTCTCTCTCTCTCTCTCTCTCTCTCACACCTGTTCCTCTAACTGGTGGCCTTCAGCATCAAGTGTGTTGAATTTGATCCACTGAATTGTGATTGCAGTCATCAGAAGAACACACAGCACCAGCAAACACACTGCAGTCAGTCTGTAACATTGGCTTCTTGTAGTCTTTCCTCCTAATGGAGACTTGACACAGAGCTGTGTTTTTTCATAATACTTACAAATCCACAACAGAAGAATAAAAAGGAAACATATTTAAAACAGAAAAAACATCCATATAATGAGTTATTTAGTGACCCTCTTTATTGTCCAATTTGACCAGTTTGTCCAAAATCAATTTGAACTACTGTACGTTGTCAATATTTTCTTCTTATTTGAGCCCAAAACAATATATTTTGCCTTATCTTTTTCTTCCTCTAATGGACTCCTGTCCCTGGCCAATCAGATCCCTCTACATTCGGGCACAACTGGACAACCTGGACAACTTGTGTGCCATGTTGTGAATAAATGCTCTGTGAAAATGGCACCTCCTGTATCTGCCTCAGTAGCTCTATGTTGTATTGCTGAGCTTTGAGTTGATGATTCATTAAACTAAGGAAAGCCTTGATCTGTTTTCTGTTAAATGAATCTAGTCTAGAAAAAGTACTGTCTTAAAACATCAGTCCAAAAAAGGGGAAGTCTGCATTGAAGTGTTGGTTAGGCTTGTGAGGGACTGTATATTAAAATCTGAAATCTGTTAATTCACCCCAATTCACTCATACCCTGAGGTACTATGGCATTTGCTATGACTATGGAATGCACAAGCATGTAAAACTAACCTTTCTGAACAGTCTATACTGTTATAACATTTGTATACATGAAGTGAACTCAAATCCTAGTATCATAAGTATTTTCTGCATTCTAAGTTATTTTGCCTGTTTTAATTGTTGCTGAACCTTTTGCTTGCCTCATGATTTACCCCTTGTGTTACTGTTTTGAATTGTTTGCCTGTTCTTTATAAGTGTTCCATTTTACCATACACAGATTCTACTCAGTCTTCATTACAGGATACTTTGTCAATTAAAGTGGATCATAACCTGATTTTCTATAAGTCTAACAAAGAACTGACCCAATGAACACCCCAGTTTATTCGCCATTGTTTCCAACGACCCCCCCCCCACACACACACACACACACACACACAAAACCAGGTGTTGCACTATGTCGGTGGAAAGTCCCAACATCTGTGTACAGTGAACATTCCCTGGGAGTACCAATGCCTCAAGGAGGCCTTCAGGAAACGTGAAAAGGAAGGTGAAAACTAGCTATCCCTTATTGCCCATGGGACTGCGCCATAAAGCTCCTGCCCAACACCACCCCAACCAAGGCCCGAATTTGACTGTAATGGCTACCAGAAGCCAAGGCGATGGAAGAGTGCATTGAGGATGTTCTGGAAGCCAGCTTCATCAGGGCCACACCTCAACAGTGTCATCTAAAAGCGGCTCAAACAACGTTTCACCACCGCACCTATTTTACATAACCCTGACCCCGATCTCCCCTTTGTTGTCGATGTAGACGCCTCCTGTTGTGGGATAGGGGCCGTGTTGTCTCAAAGATGGTAGTCCAGGGAAGCTCCACCGATGTGACATTTTTTCCTGTAAACTGACCCAGGCAGAGGCAAATTATGACATGGGAAACCAGAAACTCCTTTCAATTAAGGAGGCACTTAGCGAGTGAAGTTACTGGTTAGACACTGGTTATACTCTAGATTCGGAAGGTTCTTCATAGTCATTATCTACTGCCACTTTGCACATGTATACTGCGATGTAAATATTGTTGTAAATATGTTTAAAACTACAACTGTGTCTTTCATATCTGCAATCCTATGTTTATTTTAACTTATTGTATCTATATTTAACCCAAGTATTTGATAACACACCAGACCTCCTGGTAGTGAAGGCTGTCCACCCCCACTGTCCAGCTAAAATGGCTTAACTTTTGGCCCAGTTGACCTTAGCAGATGATAAAAATATCATCTTTTAAAATATCAATTAAAATATTTGTTTGTCTGTGATGCCCTACCATTACCACCAGGTCATCTGCATATGCTGGGAGACAAAGAGAACCATTGGATTGTGGTATATTCAAACAACAAAGCTGACTTCTCAGTTTATATAAGAGGTTCAATCACTATACAACACATCCTTATCTGATACCTCTGTATACTCTCAAAAGGGCACATAAACCACATAGAACTTCAGTTCCATTCAGATAATGGCAATAAAACCTGTATTGAAACAAAAGGCTTCCAACACCATCCCAGTCAAAAGGTTTTTCCTTATTTAAAAAAAAAAGATGAGAATGAGAAAAATGAGATTATTGTGGCCTCCAAATGATGGAGTTTCATTATCCCTATCCCCAGACCTTTCAGAGATTTAACAATGTCACTTATGATGTGATTTTGAATGAACTGTTGACAAAATACTTTAATTTGTGTTTTAGCCTTATTCCACCTCCGTTGTAAAGAGCCTTCTCAGATTAAAAGCATAAATCAACTAAATTAGAGGTTTTTAGAATAGCGTATAAGGACAGTATGTCCAGCTACAGACAGGCTCTAAAAGCTGCTAGGGCTGAGCACCTGAGCAAACTCATAAAAAATAACCAGAACAATCCCAGGTTTTTATTTAGCACAGTGGCTAGTTTAACAAAAAAACAGAAATCTGAACACACTATTCCGTCACAGTTCATTAGTGAGGACTTTATGAGATTCTTTATGGGGACTTTATGAGATTCCACTGAGATGAGGCTGACTCTAAGAAAATCCTGAGACATCTACAGATCTCAAGTTGGACTCTATGATACCAAGAGGAGATCTGAACTCCATGTGATCCTTACACCAATTCAACACTTGTTTGACTGTATTTGTAATCTCACCCCCAGTTCCACCTATATGCGGATGGGTTCCCCTTTCAGTCTGGTTCCTCTCAAGGTTTCTTCCTTACCAATTTAAGGGAATTTTTCCTTGCCACTGCTGCCTGAGTTCCCTCAGACTTGCTCATTGGGGATGAATAAATACATACATACATACACACTGTGAACTATATATATCTTAATTTTTTTACTATATTAATTATTTTTTCTCCTTATGTCCTTACTTACTGTTCTATGTTTATGTTCTGTAAAGCTGCTTTGAGATGAAGCCCATTGTAAAAAGCACTATACAAATAAACTTGAATTGAATTGAATAAATATGTGCCACTATTTCTAGAACTGGAAAGACAGATTGAGGGGCCAATGTTGGATGGATGGATGGATACTATTAGAGTTGTGTCTTGTCCTGGGTGCTCAGTAACTGACTCTCATTACAGATACAGACAAGATGCCCTTTTTTTTAATGCATTTAAAACAGAAGACACAGTAATGCTGTATTTAAAGCATTTAGTTCGTCCATACATTATGTACGTAACAAACGTACTCCTACAAAGCACTAGATGTTGATTTTCAGTCACTTTTCCCTAGAAAGCTGTATAACAATTATTTAATCAGAAATAAAGGGAGGGACATTACACAGCACAAGATTTGCTTATGTGGAACTGATGAAGAATCTCTTTTAAGTTCATCATTGCACCTATACTGTCACTCTACTTTCACACTCACTCACCCACCCCCCACCCCCAGTCTCTCTCTCTCTCTCTCTCTCTCTCTCTCTCTCTCTCTCTCTCTCTCACACAAACACGCACACACACACACGCAAACACACACACACACACACACACACACACACTTGCACACGGGTATGCACATACTCACTCATATACACACACTCATAACAAATGTAAATAGTTCAAGACATTAAACAGAAATGTTTTGCATTAAATGCAAAAAAATGGTGGAGAATTAAAGAGGATAGTCAAGTCCTGATCACGTTTAGCATGCAATTGCTGTTACTGTTTACTCCGAGTGATACTGTTGTAACAGCACCGAGTGGTGCTGTTACTAATTCTAAGCTTTGTGTGTTTTTACTAGCAGTAGGGAAAACACAGTTTTAAAGAACACACTGGACTATAACCAAAACGTAAACAAAACACGAGACACACACTGCACGGTTAACCTGACATGACATGACATTCAATTCAATTCAATTCAAGTTTAATTGTATAGCGCTTTTTACAATAGACATTGTCTCAAAGCAGCTTTACAGAACATAAACACAGAGCAGAAGGTAAACATAATTAATGATAAAGGAAATAACGAATAATAAAAGAAATAAGAATTAACAGAATAAAAATTCTAGATTATTATTAGATGTATATAGTTCACAGTGTGTATGTATTTATTCCCCTATGAGCAAGTCTGAGGTGACTCAGGCAGCAGTGGCAAGGAAAAACTCCCTTAAATTGGTAAAGGAAGAAACCTTGAGAGGAACCGGACTCAAGGGGGAACCCATCCGCATATGGGTGACACTGGGGTGTGATTGTAATATACAGTCAGTTAAATGTTGTATTGGTGTGAGGTTCAAGGACTTCTGATCTCCTGAGTACCACAGAGTCTAACTGGAGATGTCTCAGGATTCTTAGAGTCGGCCTCGGCTCAGTGGACGTCCAAAGGCTTCGTCCCACAGAGGACGTTGGGAGCTGGTACAGTGTCTGGATGCCTCGGGATGGGTACAAAGAGAGAAGCAGTGGAAAGGGATTAACATATCTGCTGTTCATAAAAATGTGCTGGTCTGATGTACTGGTGCATGATATTATGGGATGTATTATGTGCCTGACTGAAGAGATGAGTTTTTAATCTACATTTAAACTGGGAAAGTGTGTCTGCACCCCGAACACTATCAGGAAGACTATTCCAAAGTTTGGGAGCTAAATAAGAAAATGCTCTACCACCTTTAGTAGACTTAGATATCCTGGGAACTAGCAGAAGTCCTGAGTTTTGTGATCTCAGAGAGCATGAAGGATTGTAACGTGTTAGAAGACTAGTTAGATACATGGGAGCTAAACCATTAAGAGTCTTGTACGAAAGTAGCAGCAGTTTGTAGTCAATTCTATACTTAACAGGTAGACAGTGTAGAGTTGATAAAATTGGGGTTGGGGCCATGACATGACATAATACAGAAACATGGAAATGCAGTCAACTTTGCCACACAAACATGCAACAATGACTCCCAAAATACAAAGACAACAGAACAGGCATATATAGGACATCTAATCAAGTTTAACAGGTAAGGATTAAGTACCGGCCCACATCAACACAACACAGTGTGAGATGAGGAAACACCTGCCAGCCCGCTCTCTGGTGGTCAAGCTCCTGACACACACACACACACAGACCTTGAACTATATATGACTTGGATTCTTCCTCACTGCCACTCCCAGCATACATTTTTGAAGACCCATGTCTGTTGCCCTGAGAACCACACTACTGCTCCGTGTGTGCTTGGGAAGTGTTCCCCTCCATAATTAAAGACAAATTATAGACTTTTTCTTTTCGATTCCTCATTTAATTTAATTTTCTAAGCGATCGGTGTTCTGGTACTTCCAGTTTTTTTTTTACATACAATCCCATTCAAAACTTTGGAGGTTGATAACTCTGAAAGCTTTCAAACTATCTACACCAAATTCTGCCAGCTCCTTTAGGGGGATACTCTGAACAAAGTTTTAAATTGGCTTTTCGGTTGTCCCGCAGCCCCATCTGCGACACTGACATGTGACATATCAAAACACTCAATGAGGGGAATAACAATGAATAACAAGGAGGGGAACTTCCTCAGGGGTATTTGGATGACATCAAGTGATGTCACCTGCAGCCCCACCCCCAGAATTACAAAATTACCACAAAATCGACATGTGATTTTGCGTCACAGGTATTTCGATGATGCTCAACACTCAGCCAACATCAAAGTTTGTCATGACGAAATTTACAAATCTAGTTTCAAATTCATTTTAAACTTTAATTGTATATATTTATTTATTTTAATCCATATTTTTTTCTTTACCTGAGCTCTTAGGTGGCTTGAAGCCTCTGTCTGGGTCTGTAAATTGTCCGTATTCACATAAACATCTTCATATGAATGCTTGGAATCAACTTTGTTGTCTGCAACAACCTCTACATCTACATAAATCTCCTCAATCTACTCCATTTTTCTTTACAGTAAGCCTGATCTTTCACTGCTGTAGTTATCAGTTCTTGCAATCAATATATAATCGTCTAAAACTACTTTCACAGTGTCTGCCTGAAGAAACACTGCCTAAGTAACTGGGTGTATGGGTGTTGTTGTCAGGACTCAGCCCGGACTTTGGCCACGTGCACTTGTTTATGTTCTTCGTCACGTGTCTGCCCCGCATTTGTCCGCTCCTCCCGTATCTACACACCTGCTTCCCATTGTCATCACCTTGTCTATTTATCTGTGCCACGTTGCCTTTTGCAGCATGGAATCTACTGTCGTCTTGTCCTGTCTCTAGTCTGTGTCGTGTCCTTTTGTTATTAAACCCCGTTTATTTTGCTATCCTGCGTTTTGGTCCGTTTTTATCCCGCGTTCATGCCAGAAGATTCCGCTGCACCAGGACCCAACAGGATAGCTTTAGCCTCGACTGGCCCATTGGGAGCATTTTCTTTTTTCTTATTGGATTATTTATTTATTTATTTATTTTTCCCTGTACTTCGCGGTTTTGGTGACATCGGTCCGCATTTTTCCAGTGAGGGACGCTGCTCCGCATCTGGTTTCTCCACTTCCTGGTTGCGGGTCATGTCACCAACCCGAGTGTTTTTTGTTTTTTCAGTGTCCTGTGACATCGCCCCACACTTGTCCGGTGGGGGGCGTCGTTTCACATTTGGTTTCCGTGGAGGACGTCGCCCCACTTCCTGTTCGCGGGGGTGTTGCAGGCCCGTGTTTTGCCCCATGGATTTTTCTGTGGATTTTTTCGGTTCTGTGGAGGTCTTTTCCCCCCTCTTGGTGTTTTGGACTTGTGTGGGGGTTTGCGCTTGTACGGTCAGGACTCAGCCCGGACTTTGGCCACGTGCATTTGTTTATGTTCTTTGTCACGTGTCTGCCCCGCCTTTGCTCGCTCCTCCCATCTCTACACACCTGTTTCCCATTGTCATCACCTTGTCTATTTATGTGTGCCGCGTTGCCTTGTGCAGCACGGAATCTACTGTTGACTTGTCCTGTCTCTAGTCCGTGTCGTGTTTCGTGTCCTTTTGTTATTAAACCCCATTTATTTTGCTATCTTGCGTTTGGGTCCGTTTTTATTCCGCGTTCATGACAGTTATGTTCAAACTCTATTTCCTGTTGTATTTTTAACACGTGCAAGAGGGCACAAACACGATCAATGTCGGTGTTAAACTGACACTTCATGAATACACATGGAAGACTTCAATACAGAAGTGACATGTCCTTACAAAGTAATGCAAGTAATGAGCGCTATAATCTAGTCTTCATTTGCCAAGCCCCATTTTCTCTTTCTTCTGAACTCTTTGATTACTCACTCTTTCTGTGCATGGCTTTTGTTGACGTCACTTCCTGTGTTTGAATTGTCATGCCTGTCTAGGCGCTTTAATTTATATATATATATATAATATATATATATATATATATATATATATATATATATATATATATATATATTCTCTTTTTAGTTATTTTACATTGTCCCTTTTGTTTACGAAATTCTTTACTTTTATCACAGATCATTTTGTTCCTCTTCTTTGGGAGATGCTTTTTTGTTTCCTGTCTTCAAACAGCTATCGGAGAAAATGATCATCTGATGTTTTTAATATTCCGATCTGATTCAAGTCAAAGGTGTGTGAGCTGCAGCATGTTTATTAATTCTTCCTCCATCATTAGCATTAATTTTATTTGTGATAATTGTCTCTGACGAAGAAGATCTTAGCTTTAGAGGTACGCAGCCACACACTAGAGAGGGATAGCGATAGTAGTGCAGTTTCTGTAGGGGAAAATCTGGATGCCTTAGGCGGAGTTAGTAACCCTCTAACTTTGGCATTAGAGCCCCTACAGCGAGGCGAATGGGTGATGACTTGGTGGCATAGTCGCAAAGCCAAAGTTTATGCTAAGGCTTGCCCATTGAGCACCATATCTCTCTGCTTCACATGTCTAACAGGTTTGCGCTCCTCTGTGAAGCACCCACTGAGGAACTTTAAAGAGCTCTGGTTATAGGAGACTCCATACGGGTCCTCTTACGGGTCGCTGTGCCGTGCACGGCACGGAAGTAGAAGTGACCACTAGGGGATGACCCAGAAACAAGCTTCAATTCAACTTTAAAGCATCAAATCCTTCAAAACCACGAAAAAACCTATTTACCTAGTAAAGTTTATACTCTCAATAATTTTTTAAGCCCACACACAAAGCACAATATGATTCACAGCCTTCATACAATTAGAAAAAATTTTTGGACAAAACTGACCTAGGTGGCGCTAGACCGGTTTTTCCCTTACCTTTAGACGCGTCTCTTTCTTCACTGGGGTAATATATTCCAACACAAATAATCCACAAAAATCCACACAGGTCCAAGGAATTGAAATCTGTAAGCCTTTTAATCCAAAACGCTCTGGTCGCGCCGCAAATATTCCGTTAGTGTTCTGAAAACTGGAAACAGAAGTGCGCCATCATCTCGTTTTGCCGCTCTAACTCCTAATTGGGATATTCAAAAATTCAAAGTCTACGTCATATTTATAGCCCAGGTCCTAACGAATCAAATAAGCCCTCATTTGAGCCAATCGGTGCTTGTATGGCAGAGATAGACGGCTGAGAAGCCAATGGTGGCATGACCTAATTTTTGGGAACCCGCCTTTGACTGACAATTACTCCTTCCAATAGCAATGAAATGGGCTGGGACCTATACAGCCGTTTAGCCAATAAGCAGGCGATTCCAACGGTATATGACATGCTTTACTTGCGTAATCCCTGACCTTTTGTCCCTCTCACAGATCAGGGTGTCAAGTTACAGGCCTGTTTTCACACCAGAGTGATAGAGAGAGAGTCTAGGCTTGTTTATGGCTTGTCAGACTGAGCCTGCAGCCTTTTATTTCAAAGTTTCAATATAGTAAACAAGTACACAAAAACGCTGCACCAGACGACCATGTCCGTAGAAAAATATTTTTATTGAAGCCATTTTTGGGTCTTTTGACTTAAATTTTTTTTTTGGTGAAAGCCAAGACATGTGGCTATGACTCTCAGTTGTTATTTGGTCCCTAACATGTTCCAGAAAAATAAGATTAATCAGTTTATCAGGTAAACAACCCAGGCGGAAATGAAAACCTGCATTCAAACCCCTGTAACTTTGTGGCAGTAAGGCCTAGAATCAATCTGAAAAGTTTCTGAAACTAGAGAAACTCTTCTTTCAAATGAGACCAGGCTCACCCCTGTGTGTCAAAGTATGTGGGAGCTGTACCACGTTTTGTTGGGTAGGTCATGTAGGCGAAAAAGCTGCAAAAGGGGGGCAATGCTTAAAGGGGTTAATTCATGTGAAATTAGCTAGGCCTTTAGGGGCTCCAGCAGCACTGGTTAGGTGTATTCTCGGAGCCAGGGCATCAGACATAGCGAGTATTAGGCAAGCATAGGTACTCGAAGGTAATTTTCCACGTAGGAGTTAACGATATATGCCTTCATCATTCAGAGATTACAGTTGAAAAGACCCAACTTTATGTATGTTCTGTAAGATTCCCTTATCTGTCAAACATATTTTATTAGATTGTCCTGGACGTAACACAAACAGAAAGCTCTTTTATCAAGTTACTTCACTTAAGGACATATTTAATGACATTATGCCTCAAAAGGTTTTGGATTTTTTTATCGTATGTTTAAAAAAAATGTATATGACATGACTTGCTGTTTATATTTGTTTTGTTTTTATTGTATTTATATGATATTTGTTTTTACATTGTTATATTTATATTATATTTGTGTTTTTGTAATTGAATTTTTGCCATGAAAATAGCTTTGATTGCTGACATGGCATTAAATAAAAATAATCTGAATCTGTTAGTAGATTCCCAAGTTTTAAACAGAGATGTCAGCATTATATTTTGAAAAAGTAGATTCTCTTAATATCAATAATAAAACCTTAAATTTTCTCCGGACTCAATGATAAATACATGTCTGACCATTGGAACAAACCAAAAAAATTTGGGGGGGAAATCGCATTCAAGACGATTTATAGTGATTTTATTTGTGTTAGAAATTCGCCGTTTTTAATAAAAATATGTCATTTGTGTGAATCGTGTAGATCCGAAGAGTTTTTAGTTGGGGGGTGGGGGGGTTGTTACCGCTTACTTCCATCTAATAATTAGGCGAAGTAGTGCTTAGGCGGTGGTTTTGGAGCAGCGTAGTATACCATCTAGCAAGCTGGTGCCTCGCGTCTCTACTTCTAATGACTTTTTATGGCGGATGGCAAACCAACTTTTGGTGCATTCATTTTTGGTGAACCCCCTTTTTTAATCGTAAAGTTCAGAGAAACAAATTTGATAATGTGCCATGGGCTTTTTACGTCTATAAATGTGTATTGTGTAAATATGTCTATATCTGTCATTACATGGACCAGAACAGCACGAAAACAATGTGGATTAACAAACTGGCTCTCTTCACTGTCAAGTTGGCCATCCCTGCTTTAAAATTAACCATAAACTCTGGCAGATTATTTAAATTAGCTGGATATTGTTGGAGTTGGCCCTAACATTGTTTAATGATGATGGAAAAGGAGCCATGAATCCAGCTGATATCTGGACAGTTCTGTTGCAGAATGAGAGAGCTCAAAGAGGATGATGCTGTTTATGTAGCACAGATTGAGTCAGGGCTGAGGTGCAGATGGAGCTGGTCCTGGCTGAAGTTTAAGACCAAAACAGAAGTTAAAGGAGTGCAGCACAGCTTTCCGCTGTCACAGTATTTTAAAAAAAATAATAAGGCAGGGTATGCAAAATGCAGCCTCTGCTCGAAATAAATTAATTACAGCAACAAAGGTTCTCATGCCCTCTTGGCACACTGCCAAACCGAGGTGCACCGACAAAAAGTGTGCACTATAATGACTACAGCCAGTGTCCTTCCGGTCCTAACCCAAAGGGCAGTTGCTCCTAAGGGCCCTGAAGCTATGAGAGAGCGAGTTTGGGTACCTGTACCTACATTTCAGAGAGTTGCTAATGCAGAGGTGTGTATTGACTAAATAGCCTTTCAGGTTTTTGGGTCACTAAATTTATAAAGTGATAGGCTACTTGAAATTTGCCATAGTAAATAGTCAGGAGATAGCAATGTGGGATAAACATCTAGAGATCAACTACATCAAATACATATTTAAAATACATAGAGGCTACAACTAGCTTTACAATAACATTTCACAAATATTAAACCATACAGTTACAGGGTTGTAATAAGTTTTAATGATGAAATCGAATTTTTTTTTTTCATCTTTTAATCTTTTTTTTGTCTAGGCTATGGTTCTCGCTACTCTTGCAGAACATTCACTTTCTTTTACCTTTGCCCCAGTGATGGTGAAGCTGACCCAAGCTCTGGCTGCAGACAAAGTAGCACTGAGTGGATTGAGACTGTCACGCACATCAGCAGCTTACAGGTTCCAAGGCACTCAAATTGTACAGAGAAAAATTATTTCCAAGAAATTTTGGTAAAAATAGGATTAGTAAAAGTGCTTTTTTCACTTAAAGCAAATGTTGTCTTTTCCCTTCATGTTCTTGTCAGAGTGCTTCGTTTTAAGTTCTCAATTTTTCTTGGGGGGGGGGGGGGTTGAACCTTGTCACCTTTTTCACCTCATGTGAGTTTGCAGGTATGAAGTCAGAGCACACCTCTCCTCAATGAGCCGGTTGATTTGACACCTCATTTATATATAATAATAAGTATGCAAGAGAATAAGAATGTGCTTTAGCAAGCACATTAATATTAATAATAATAATGTGGTTCTTCCCCACAGTTGTCTAGAATGACTTTGTACCAGAGATTTACACTTTCCCTTCACTAGAAACAAGAAGCACAAACCTGTTCCAGCACGACGATGCCCCTGAACACAAAGCGCAGAGCTTCATGCAGATATGGTGTGGTACAGTTGGAGTGTAAAAACTCAGGTGTCCTGAACAGAACCCTGAGTCTGCCTCAACCTCACTAAACCCCAGACCTCTTCACCCAGTATGAGCTCTTAAATATCAACCATGAATTTACTCAGACATGAGCCATTATCTTCACCAATACAGTTCAGCTGGATATGTACATGTATATGTGAAATTTGCTCCAAGTTGATGTTTTTTATCTATTGAAAATCAAATCCTTTGACAAAGCACAAATATCCCAAGACTGAAAAGGCTCTTTTACCATCATAAGGAATTACATTATATTCATAAATATTCAAACTGAAAATGCACCTCCTCCTTTTCAAAAGCTTGTATTTTATACAGTATAACATAGAATCACTTGTTCAACCCTAACGCCCTACTCTACTTTCATTAGAACATCAACTATGGAGGATTTGCATGCTTTAATGTACACTGTGGGGTACCAGGGATGCACTGGATTTCCTGCAAAGTGCTGTCTTCATTTTAAAATGACAAAATATCATAACCAGAGAAATGATAAACATTTTTGAGATTTCTAGCTCATTAAAGCTCTTTTTTTTTTTTTAACAAATACAGTGAGGACAGGTCAGTACAAAAGATTTTTTTTTTATTTTTTATGGCCAAGTTTGCAAAACATCTAGAAAAATATACAACAAAAAGCTTAAATTTTGCACAAACAGAATCATGTCGAGGAAAAAATGGAACATAAAACAGAAAAGAAAAAACATTCACATTTTTTCCTCCGTCATCAATAAAACCACATTCTTGTTTGTCGTCGTTGTCGTTTTCCTTATGCGGTGGGCGGAGCTCCGGGCCTGCTCAGTCAAGTGTCTGCACAGTAGCCCGAGTCGTTGGAGAGCTGAGAGTTGGAGCTGCGGTTAGAGGCCGAGTTGTTCCAGATGTCCAGGTGCATGTGGGGACCGAACGGGTTGAAGCTGGAGAAGTGCTTAGGAGGAAGTGGCTCTGGAGTGAAGGGAGACACCGGAGAGACAGGCACGGAGCGTTCAGCTTGGAAGTGGCTCCGATACGGCTCGCTCTGAGGAGTCCAGATAGAGCCGAACAGACTGGAGGAGATCGGGGACAGACTCCGTGTGCCTGAGAAATATGGCTGAGAGAGAGCGAGGGAGAGAGACATAGAGAGTAAAATTGCTTATAGATTTAGATAACAATCTCAGACTTTTCTCACCATAATAACATCTGAATTAAACTGAGGTGACCTATAGATTCTGCGTCATTAAGAAAAGTGGAATATTCTGGAAGCTCACCTTGCTGCCTACACAGCTAGTCATGTCCCAAGAGGAAGTGACCTCTTGTGGTGTTTCCTCACTCCAGTTGGCCTGTGTTTGAGTTTCCCGGCACGGGAAACCGTTTTGGTAATTTCCGTTTCCTTAGATGGACAAAACAAAGCATTATGAAATAAATTGTTATTATTCTAACAGGAAGATAGAGAGAGAGAGAAGGGGAGAAAGAGAGAGCGGGAGAGAAAGAGAGAGGCTTTTACCTGATAACATGTAGTTATTTGGGGGGCAATAAGAATACGGGTTGCTGCACTGACTGGCTGCATTATTCCACAAGAAACTTCTAGAAAGAGCAGATAATTGCATAAGATCAACACACACAATTTATTCATTGTCCATCCATCCATCTATCCATTCATCCAATCTCTATCTATCCATCTAACTATCATCCATATATCCACCCAACATATATCACTTTATTAATCATTCAATACACATCTATTTATTACTCTCTGCATATCTACCCATCTACTCGGGTGTGTCTTTATACCTATTTATTTATCCATTCCTCAAACAATGTGTGTGTGTGTGTGTGTGTGTGTGTGTGTGTGTGTGTGTGCGCGCTGTACCCATTAAAGGAGTTGGACCTGGTGTTAGAGCTGGAGTTCTGGTTGTAGGTGCTACGTGGTTCTGGCATGTTGTACCTGAACCCATTGGTCAGAGGAACAGAAGGAGCAGACCACGTCTCCTCGGGCGCGTACGCTCCGCTCGAGTCTGAGGACACGACACCAATCCGTATTGTTATATTGTAAAGACGTCTAAGTGAAGTTTACAAATCAGTATTAAACATCATGTTGTGGGCGAGCGGTGCTTACCTGAGCTTCTGTCCACACCTGCAGCCACGTTGGCGAAGCTCGAAGACAGAGCAGGAGTTTCAGGGTTCAAGTACAGATTGTTCATGCTGTAAAACACACATTAATATTCAGCAGAAAATGTAAATTATATGCCGTAATTAATAGAGTGTAGTGTGTGAGCAGAAGATGGCATTTTGATGGGTCGCACTTTTACCTCTGAGCTTTAAAGGTGCATTTCACCGGTGGATGACCATCACGCTCAGTCGTGTACATGTTGTACTGCACAGGATCTCCTGAAATGAACACAGGGTAAACTATGGTACAGAAGTGTGAGGAGGCAAACGCAAAGAGAAGAAGAATAAAAGTCTTAAGAGTAATTTCTAAATAATGAACTAAAGCTGATGTTACAGATGAGTGTGTATGTGATAGCTGTAATATGGATTGCTTTTATGTTTATATAGTACTTATAAAATTGTTAATATAGCAATGGCTTTGTTTTTGGGAAATGTGAGAAAAATAATAAAAGATATAAACTACCTACAGCAAGTCTGTGTGTGTGTGTGTGTGTGTGTGTGTGTGTGTGTGTGTGTGTGAGTGAGGGTGTGTGTGAGTCTGTGTGTGTGCGAGTGTGTGTGAGTGAGTGAGTTTGTGTGAGTGAGTGTGTGAGAGTGTGTGTGTGTGGGTAAGTGTGTGTGTGGGTGTGTGTGAGTGAGTGTGTGAGAGTCTGTGTGTGCGAGTGTGTGAGTGAGTGAGTGAGTTTGTGTAAGTGAGTGTGTGATATGTACAGAGTCTAGTATATAGACTTATGTTTGCTATAAATGTATATCAAGGTCATGTCACTGTCTTTTGTGTGTGGGTATGTGTGTGTTTGAGAGAGAGTGTGTGTGTGTGTGTGTGTGTGAGAGTTTAAGTGTGTGAGTGTGTTATGTACAGAGTCTAGTATATAGACTTATGTTTGCTATAAATGTATATCAAGTATCATGTTACTGTCTTTGTGTGTGTGTGTGTGTGTGTGTGTGTGTGTGTGTGTGTGTGTGTGTGTGTCTCACTCTGTCGTGCTCTACTGGGATCTTTCTCTCCCTCCACGCTGCTCCAGCTGCCCCATGATCCTCTGCTTGCCCTGACGCTGCCTGAAGAGCTGCCAGAATCCGAGCCCGACTCCCACTGAAGCCGACGCTCTGGGGCCTTCCGACGGGGTCTGGCAAAACACACGCCTGAACACACACACACACACACACACACACACACACACACACACACACAGTAACTCACTGCAGCTGCTCATAAACAGAAAGATGTTTGATGTGACAGAAAGCAATACACACTGACTGCATGATGCTGAATAAAGACTTTCCTCACCGTTTTGTTTAATGGGACTCTCCACTGTTGCTACTGCTTTGGGGATGTCCAGCTTCACGCTAGCCGAGTGGTTACGAGTTCTAGCTATGTTACGAGATTCTCTGTATTCGGGTTCCCTCTCGATCCCCGTCATCATCGTAGCTCCACTCTCTGGAAGCCTGACGGTTAATCAGAGAAATAATTAACTATTTTAAACCAAGCATGAAACTTGCATTTTGTTCGCTAATTAAAAACTGAATTAAAGGAATGGATAGCATGCTGATGTGTAACCATGACAACAAAAACGAGATCATGTACACGTTCTGGACCGGCGTATATATTTCTGATCGATGCATAATGGTGTAGAACCGACGTCACCTACGGGATACGATGTGTCTACTCACCCTGGTATGGTATCGACAGGCTTCCTGCGGTTCTTTCCTGAGTTTTTCTTCGTTTTGGTGTTGGCGGTGGACGCCGCGAGCTCAAAGTCCTTTTCCGCCCTTTTCTTCTGAGAGCCGTCGCTCTCTCTCGGCTATAAAAACACAAGAGGATCGTGAACGTCCACTTTAGCCTTCATAAAGTTTGTGTCTATGTACATGCGAAAGTGTATTAAACTCATTCATTGGAGCTTTATAAGCTTTCATACACTTTTGAGATACAGACGATTTAACTGCATACCTCAGTGTTTATGTTTTCCCTTTTATCCTCATCTTTCCTACGGCTGGAGCTGCTCTCCACCTGTCCGTCTGCATGAGCCTGAGGCATGTGATTGGCTGTGATGCTTTCAGGAAATCCACAAAGCGTTTCCATGGGAAACATATCTCCTGGCAACGTGTTTTCCTCCCTGATCTGTTCTTTCTGTTCCGCGTGGAGTACCGATTCTATTAAAGCCTCGTCGTTATTGTTATTATTACAGACTTCGGGGTCTGGGTCGAACGTCTGTTCCTCTATTTCTTCGTCCATCGGAGGGGTAGAATTAGCATTAGCAGCATTAGTGTTAGCTGAAGAGCTGCTCTTGTATCTATAAAGGAATGAAACTCTTGTTTGTTTCTTTTGAGGCTGGGAGAAGCCTCCGGAGCTCTTCCTGGTGGAGGTTTGGGAACGAGCCGTTCCGTTGGCTACGGACGTGGAGCCCCGCCCTTTCCCTTTATCGGAAGGGTGGCTCGTGTCGGAGTAACTTTTGCAGCTGCCTTTTCCTTTACTGTAGGAGGAAATACGACAAAACGCACACGTCAAAGATGAGAATCGTTCGAAACAAATCTTCTTGTAATCCTTTTTTAAAGGGCAATGCAAAGGGGAAGAAAGATCTGGTCTTTTTATCTGGTAATTATTTAAAACATTTTAAAGAAAAGTTGTCATTTCTTTGAACTTATTAAGTTAATTCTATTTATTTAATTAAACGTCCTTTTTTCTTTCTTTTATTTGCTGAGTTTTTTAAGTTGTGTCGATGACACAATGTGGTGTGTGAGGAATATTGTGGCATTTTAACAACCAGTCGTTAGACAGAGTATTTCTGTGTGTGTGTGTGTGTGTGTGTGTGTGTGTGTGTGTGTGTGTGTGTGAAAGGCAGAGTGTTGAGTGTTACCTGGTGTTGCTGGGAGTGTTCTGGCTGCTGTTATCGCGGGGGTTGGAGTTATGGTTACTGCGAGGTGTTGGAGTGGAAAACTCTCTCAGGATGAACTGAGCCTGGTGGAAGGCCATGAGACAAACTCCGGCTAAAGAGAAGCTAATCCCACATCACAGCAGGACAGAAACACATCGTTACACACTTAGACATTGTTGAATCGTGTCTTGAAGGACGTGTATGTACGAGTCCCCTACCAGGTGAAGACGAGTGTGACGACCCAGAACGACTCCTCCCAGCTGGGCCCGGGGACGACCTGAGCGCACAGCGGCAGCATGTGGTGCGGTAGAGTGACGTTCAGGGTGAAGGGGAAGGAAGAGCCACGCTCTGTTATTAAGGTCAGATCTCTGATCACCCACGATGACGTGAAGTCTGGAGTGAACCTGAAATGAGAGATTCACTAACGGTGAGAAGATGGCTGTCATTTTTACACGTTCTGTAGACTATAATCTTACGTCATCTGTG
>NC_062524.1:25827994-25840494 GCF_022655615.1 Tachysurus fulvidraco
ACAGTTATGGTTTCATTTATGAATTTGAAAAGTAATATTATACGAGGTGATGTAAGCGTCGGACAACGTAGCTCCTTATTTCTACAAAAAAAAAAAAGATTGTTAATATACATCACCAGGCTACACTCATGGCTTCAAACAAACGTGTGAACAAAAGCACAAGCACGTAGAATATTATAGTGATTTTCCTTCAACACCTTTTTCAGCGAGTCGCTAAATGAATTTGTGTGAAAAGTGACCGCTGGTTTGTGCGTCGGCCTAAAAGCCATAGAGATGAACGGTTGTGGCGAGAGACGATCGAAGATCCCATAATAACCTGGTGTTTGGGGTTAAAGAGCGAGAGATGCACGTGACGACTAAAAAAATCATCATCTGTATAAATAAGGCCAGACGTGTGCTAGATTACAAAAAAGTCTCTGTGTAGTTTAACCTCGGCATCCGTTCGGTTTGGTTGCCTAGCAACAGTCTTGCTAGTGTGACTTTGGCCATTTTAGTGGTTGTTTTGTTGTGTGTAAAGCTTAAGTCAGAAAAAAAGGAATTCACAAGCTCACTATTGTTGCACCATTATCTGTGTGTGTGTGTGTGTGTGTGTGTGTGTCTATAGTAAACAGGAAGAAGCACATGGCTGCTGGAACAAAAGGGATGATGAAATTTAGCAAAGGGACTGTGCATGTTTTCTTTCCATCTCTCTCTCTCTCTTTCTCTATCTCTCTCTCTTTCTGTCGCTTTCTCTAAGGTAACACTGGACTAGCGATTGCTTAATTACAACTTCGTAAACACCACCGTGTTGTGCAAGTGCCTTAGAACTCTGCTGTCCTACTTGTGTGTGTGTGTGTGTGTGTGTGTGTGTGTGTGTGTGTGTGTGTGTGTGTGTGTGTGACACAACACACGCTTCATTGCCGACGTGGTCGTCAGCAGCCCCAAAATAAGCCAATCCGTCTCCACTTTCACGCTGAAACAAATCGTGACTTAAAAGAAAAGGTTGCTACAACAGCACCACGTGGGCTGCGTTCCAAATCCAATAAATCTGAAAGGGTAAGTCATGATCCTCACACAGCTGTGGGAAAAAAATTCCATGTATTCGGAACAACTTCGGGAAAATGACAAAATGTTCAGTCTTTGAATGCGAGGAATGAAATGCAGAAAACTCCTGGCCTGTTTTCAAGGGTGCCAATATTTTTTATCTCAGCGATAATACATAAAATGTCAAAAATCGTAGCAGGTATTTAACCTCAGCAACCGTTCCACCGTATGTGCGTCTCAAACGAAACACTTAAACACCATCATCGGTGGATGCCGCTGTAGAAGCTACACCCCAAATCACACAACCCACATGCTAATAGGTAGCCTTGCTATGACACTATCTGGTGTGGTGCATTATGGGAATTTATAAGTACGCCACTGTGATTTGAGGCACAACTTAAAAATTGCAGAGTCTCAAAAAGAAGAGCACACGATGTAGTGGACAGGGTGTGGCACATGTCTGTACTGTACAATGTGTGTCTGTAAATAAAGCTTGTGTGTGTGTGTGTGTGAGAGAGAGAGAGAGAGAGAGAGAGAGAGAGAGAGAGAGAGAGAGAGAGAGAGAGAGAGAGAGAGTGTGAATGTGTGTTAGAGTGAGTGTGTCTGTGTGTGTTTGAGAGTTAGTGTGCGAGTGTGTGTGTGTGTGTGCACGTGAGTGTGAGAGTGTGAGTATGTATGTGAGAGTGTGTGTGTGAGAGTGTGTGTGAGAGTATGTATGTGTGAGAGTGTGTGTGTGTGTGTGTGTGAGAGAGAGAGAGAGAGAGAGAGAGAGAGAGAGAGAGAGAGAGAGAGAGAGAGAGAGAGAGAGAGAGAGAGAGAGAGAGTGAGAGTGAAGTTGTTTAAATTTAGAATGACACTATAAAACCGTCACTTACTGAGTGCCAAAGTCCAGCGTGGACGGTTGGAAGTGGACGGGTCTCCCGCTGTCCCGCACGTAAAATGAGGAACTATAAGAAAGAGAGGAAACAAAAATCATACTGATATTAATAAGACCGACACAGAGAGATAAATACAGTTACGTTTCACACCCAGGGACTCGTTTAAAACTCCTGCTGAAAGAAGTTTATTTTGTTAACTTTATTTTTAATGTAGATTAAAACATTTTGCAAATTAGACTTTTGCACATTACGTAAGATTAGTCTTTAGGTCTTTGGTAAACGGTTTCCCAACGTGTGTGTGTGTGTGTGTCTCTGTGTCTGTGCGCGTGTCTGTGCGCGTGTCTGTGTTTGTGTCTGTGTTTGTGTCTGTGTTTGTGTCTGTGTTTGTGTCTGTGTTTGTGTCTGTGTTTGTGTCTGTGTTTGTGTCTGTGTTTGTGTCTGTGTTTGTGTCTGTGTTTGTGTCTGTGTTTGTGTCTGTGTTTGTGTCTGTGTTTGTGTCTGTGTTTGTGTCTGTGTTTGTGTCTGTGTCTGTGTTTGTGTCTGTGTTTGTGTCTGTGTTTGTGTCTGTGTTTGTGTCTGTGTGTGTTTGTGCGTGTTTGTGCGTGTATATGTGTGTTTGTGTGTCTCTGTGTTTGTGCGTGTATGTGTGTGTGTATATGTGTGTCTGTGTGTGTGTGTCTGTGTGAGTGTGTGTGTGTGTGCGTATGTATGTGTGTGTGTGTGTGTGTATGTGTGGTCTTATTCAAACCTGCGAGTCTAAAAAACAGCTGACTGCTTCCACGCCGATCGTTTTTATCTTTTAACACCAGACTCACGCTGGACTGTAGCCTCAAACAAAAGGTTATATAAGCCCAGACTTTATCACTTCATCACAATTTCTTGACACACACGCAAACTCACGGCACGTGAGCGCATGTCAACAGAATAAGAGATGAAACGACAGAAGACGGACGCGATAAACGCCTACGTAAGGAGCAGAAGCACAGGGGACGGTCAGGGGCGGTGACGGTATGACTTTTTCACAGCTCCTGAAATTATGCCGTGTATCTGTGAGCCAGTCGTCCTGCCCTGTTACACAACTCTGCTTATCGGCCGCTGCCTCCGGCTCCACCCCACCTACACACTGCAGAGCAGTTTCTGTCTCTCAAACGCACTCCAGACAAAGGACGAAACACAGGCATTTGCTGATTTATAGAGTGGATTTATTCATGGACTTGTTTATCTCCGTGTAGTTAGAAATCTTCATGTCAGAGAAACCAATCACGCCCTCAGCATTAACAACGACAGCGTAATTCATCACAAAACAATTCTAATAACCGATCACAACACCTTCAACAGACCAGAACCGTCAATCAGACCAGTTTGTTAGCATAATGACACGGTAACCAAACAGGCAGCAAAACCTTCCCTCAATTATACTGTAATTAATCAGACCCAGGTGAGAAACCTCTCACCTCCTGAGCTGATGATGTAAACCAGTTCACAGGTCCAATCTCTGAGGTCACGGTAACAAACCATCGCTGTAATTAGGCTAATATGTAAAAACACACACGTTCTGATGATCCGTCTTTTAATGTCACTTGCACTCGACCTGATTGCTAATACAGAACATCACTGAGGATGGCAAATAGGTCAGAGCTACAACCACTGTACATAAGAGCAGGCATTAAAAGTGGAACAGGAAGTCACCAGACAAGAGGAAGTGTGTGGATTGACACGTCGAGTTTATTTTATCTGATTATCTGGACTATTTAATACAGCTATGTGAAACCGGGGACGCGTCAGTATGAGATGTGTTTAGTATGAAATAAAGTCCAGGAGTTTAACATTTAGTACTTTAATAATATGGGAATTCATACTACATGCATGTGTGTGTGTGTGTGTGTGTGTGTGTTTGTGCGTGTTTGTGTGCATGTGCGTATGTGTGCACGCGTGTGTCTGTTTGTGTTCATGAGTGTGCGCGTGTGCACGTGTTTGTGTGTGTGTGCACGTGTGTGTGCACGTGTGTGTGTGTGTCTGTGTGCATGTGTGCACGTGTTTGTGCACACACAAACACGTGCACACACACGCACACAAACACATGCATGTGTGTGTGTGTGTGCGTCTGTGTGTGCATGTGTGTGTGTGTGTGTGCATGTGTGTGTGTGTGTGTGCGCATGTGTGTGTGCGCGCGTGTGTGCATGCGTGTGTGCATGTGTGTGTGCGCATGTGTGTGTGTGCACATGCACTAGCTGAAGCATGAACACGTTATAGGACAAAAATGCAAATCAGGAAGAAGAGCATGACCTTAAATTACAATTTTTCTCTCAACCTAAATATGTCTAGAGTGACAGAAATTCACACTCTACACCCACACATAGAGTGTGTGTGTGTGTGTGTGTGTATACAGTATGTGTGTTTGTGTGTGTGTGTGTTTGCAGTGGTGGAAAATGATCAGGCCTTGTTGACAGACAGCTCACACAGCTGCTCTCTTGCTGCTGATTATACTGCCAGCAGATAGATACGTCTCTTCCTGTCTTCCCAACACGACAGACGTCGGTTATTTGACGTTTCTCTCGTGGTGAAGCGCAGTAGACTTTACAGTAGACTTGAAGATAAATTCGTATGCTTTTAGTGTGGTTCAGTTTTATACTATTTATTGTGTTAGTGTGAAAGTGTAAGCCTCTGGACTATTATGTACTGTGCAGCTTTCCATTATTTAGTGTGTTAGTATGCACTGTTTGGTTATTTATTAATCTGGTACAGTAAGTAGCAGCGTCTGGACTCTAAACACGGATACACTCGTAAACCGAGCTGGAACGTTCATTTAAATATTTTTCAGGGCTTAGATTGGCACCGCGGGCTGTTTCCAGCTGACGGAGTGCAGATACGTTCGAAGATCGCGTCGGCGCTGAGGCTCTTGATTCCGGGCCAGAAGAAGCAAAGTACATTTTAGAAAACTAGCTGTGACGTAAACCGCTGACAAAACGAGTGGAACAGTGGTATAGATAACGCTCCGACTCAAACTGCTAACACAACAGACCGATAAACATGACATGTCAAAAAAAAAAATGAAGACACTAGCTAGACCGGAAGAACGTCTTTTAGCTCCGAGAAGCAGGACAAGACAAAACAGCTGAAATGTCAAAACAGCTGAGGAAAAAATGTTGACGATGATCGTTTGAACCCGACGATATCAGAAGCAGAACTTCAGGTTTTATGCCAGAAATCAGAACCACGCTTTCTCTAAAAGCTCATTGCTGACAATATCGACAGTGTAGTGTGTGTGTGTCGTTGTGTGTGTGTTTTCCTCAGCACACGCTGAGTATAGAGTGCGTTTGAAAGTGTTAACGTATCGAAGTCTCTGCTCCGACACGCCCGTGACGAGCTGAAATAGCTTCAGGGCCAAAAACAAGCTTCGTGAAGCATAAATGAGATGAATTTCAACTTTACACGAGAGAGCGAGAGACATACAATAATGGTGAGAAGATAACGAAATGTGTAAATAAATCGCAAAGCACAGAACATGACGGAGAAGTTGCACGTTAACTGATAACTGAAGAAGGATCAGGAAAGTGACTCCAATAGAGAAAAGTGTGGGAAGAAAAACTAATTGTAAACTCATCTGTCCTGAAGACTCCCCATAGCAACACTGAAACTTTTCCTCATAGCTAATTAACTTATTTCTGATCATGCTAGTTTTCCCTGCACCGGTTAGCGGTAACGTTCCTATGACTGCTAAAACATTGTATCCGTGGTGAATACGTTGACGCGCGAGAGCGCAGCGGCAATAAATCTTGTGTCTGATTGTTATTAAGAGAGCAAAGAAAAAATATGCGAAATATTTCAGAAAATATGTGAAGTTCAACGTAGCTGTGCACTGGGAAGTTGCAGGTAAACAGTAAGCGTGCGTGTGTGTATGTGTGTGTGTGTGTGTGTGTGTGTGTGGCTACTATTTACAGGCTTGGCACTAAACAGAGAGGCATGAAAGAACTTTGCATGAAAGTGAAACTTTGCACCAATACACATCTAACCCACGCTGACCGTTTAAAATGACAGAAAAATAATGCACACACACACGCACACACACACACACACACACACACACACACACACACCCTAATACCTTTTTTACCTATTTTTTATTTAGAATTTAGATGATTTTAATCTCCTTGGACATGCCCGGTACAAAATAACCCAAAAACACACCGACAGGACGATACAGAGATGAATTATATAGCAGGATTCTGATTATAGTCATTAGCACTGCGGTGAGAAGTTCACACAAACGCTGACTTGAGAAATCATCAAGACGTCCTCCACTTCCTGTGTGTGACATTGTTTCCTGTAGACCAAAGGCTAACATAAGGAAGAGAGTGACACGCATAACGAAACCCCCCTTACGGTAAACGCGACGGGTTACAAGAAGTGTACATATTTAGTGCGTTTAAAACGGCAGAACAAAACGTTATTGTTTTAGATTAATTTTCATAATGAGGTTTATGGAAGTGCGGCTCGTTCTTCGTGTGTGTTTGAACGACCTCACGGCTCGAACTGTGGGTTGTGGTAGGCGTTCGACTACTGATCGGAAGGTCATTGGTTTGAATCCCAGGTCCACCAAGTTGCCACTGCAGGGCCCCTGAGCAAGGCCCTTAACCCTCAATTGCTCAGGTGTATAAACTGAAATAAGAAAAAATGTAAGGGTGCTTTCGCACCTGCCTTGTTTAGGTCGATTGAATCGTACCAGAGTTCGATTGCTCATTTGGTGCGGTTCGTTTGGGCAGGTGAGAATGCGAGCATGTCACAGTTTCGCAAAAGTAATGCTCGCCGCCTCCTGAAGTGTCTTGCGATGCCTCTTCGCCGTTTGCAGTGCATTAAAACGATATTTTCAAGCCGCATCCGCGCTTCATTCTGAAAATTAAGGCTTTACATAGAATGCTGTATACAAGCGATGTAGTAGATTACAACCACGAACATAATTGCAGCGCGCAGTCGTCTCTCCATGGTGTACTATATGCTGAATTTTCCTCTTTTTGTTTGCTTCCCGAGTTTCGTTGAAATTTCCCGCACGTTTATTCTGACCAATCGAGAAGCGGTTTAAGAAATACGCTCAAAGACATGTGGCCAATGAGTGATGTGGATGTTATCACATGACTGCATTTCGGTTCGTTTCAACTGGTGCGGAACAGAACCATCAGTGTGGTGTGAAAAGGAACCAAAACTGATAAAAAGCTACAATGGGTCATTTTTTGCTTTTGGTCCGGACCAAATGAACCGGACTATAGGTGTGAAAGCACCCTAAGTCACTCTGGATAAGAGTGTCTGCTAAATGCTGTAAATGTAAATGTATATTGTGCAGTGTATACGAAACAGCATGCGGGTTACATCTCTCTCTCTCTCTCACACACACACACACACAGACACACACACACAAACACCTTTGCAAGCCATATACATGTGATTTTAGCTTCAGTGTAGCTACATTCTCAGCAATTACAGCAAACTTTTACATGTACCACCGGTCAAGCTCAAGTACGAGACGTTCCCATAAATAAACAATCATAAGGAAGAGAACGGACGACAAAACAGAGGGGAAAAAAACGTTTAGAGAGTTCGAGATGATGCGGATGCGTTTTTAAGGTGGATTTCACAACAAAAACAGGATAAAAACTCATGCGACGCAAACGCACGTTACTGCTGAACTGAAATAAGATTCTCAGCTCTGTGGAAATTGTGCATGACACGGTCAGTCAGAAACCTGCACGTGATTTAGCACAAAATTGCCAACCAAGAAAATTCTAGCATGCACCGAGGAAAAAAAACAAAAACCTCTAAGTTACGTCGTCGGACAAGATGGATGACGAGCTGCGAGTGAAGTAAGCGACTTGTTTTTTATGGATGCAGGGTGAAGCAGGCGGCGCAGTTTCCAACCACAAGGCTCTAAAAACTTTGGGTGTAATTTGTAAGTCAAAGCAAATTTAAATAATCATAAGTGACGTAAAGGGTGAGTTCGGCATCTGTGTGAATCTCTCTCTCTCTCACACACACACACACACACACACACAGCAAATCAAAATGAATAGAAGTGTGTAGAACTCGATTCTGAGATTCTTTGTTGAGATGAAGAACTCAACATATCTTTAGGGCTCAAACTCTACAAGCCTCTAAAACTTCAGGAAAATCTGGTGTAATATATTTTGGATTCAGGCAGAAACCAGCATTTAAACTGCACTCAGGTGCTGAGTGCATGTGTATGTGTGTGTGTGTGTGTGTGAGAGAATGTATTGAATGTGCATGTTCATGCTCTGACTCTCAGCTTTGTAAGATGCATGTGTTTTAACGTGTTATTTAAAACAGTGAATACCCAGAGTGAAACCTGCACAAGCACACCACTTACTTACTAACTCTCTCTCGCTCTCTCTCGCTCTGTGTGTGTGTGTGTGTGTGTGTGTGTATAAGAGAGCAAGAGAGAAATATGGGGGCAGGGCTGAGCTAAGACAGTTTCCCCACTCTGCATGGGACTGAACCTGTTTTATGTAAATTTTTACAGTACAGTGTGTAAGTGTGTGTGTGAGAGTGTGTAGGGGTGTGTGTGTGTGTGCATGCATGCAAAACCAGGCTTTGTGCTGACATTTATATACAATCCTTTTTATACAATCCTTATACAGTACATGTGTGTAGATGTGAGTGTTAAAAGAAAACAATGTGCTGAACATGAATGTGTGCATGAGTATAAACTTATATTTTTAAATGTACGAGTGTGTGTGTGTGTGTGTGTGTGTGTGTGTGTGTGTGTGTGTGTGTGTGTGTGTGGGTAAAGCCCTGCTTTATGCTGCCATTTGATGTCTTAGATGTGTATCTGTATAACGGAGTGTGTGTGGGCATGCAGAACAGACTAGGGAGTTCTCTGAACCTGCATGTGTGTATCTATATATAAAGTGTGTTTGTGGTATACGTACCATTGTGTGCATGTCTATATATGTATAAGAATGTGAGCATATGCACATATCTGTGTGTGTGTGTGTGTGTGTGTGTGTGTCTGCAGAGGAAGTGGGGAGAATGACAAAAGTGAAAGTAACGATTCTTTTGGTTGCACAAAGGTCACCCCACACACACACACACACACACACACACACACACACACACACACACACACACACACACACACACACACACACACAGAGTGAGAGACACATGCCCCTAGTAACCTTTACATCTCAAGCCACACACTGATCGATATATTCTGGGATGCTTCAGACAAGCACAAAATAACACGGTGCAAACCAGCTTACTGTCCCACACAAATTACCCATAATGCACCGTGACACAAAGATGTGTGGCCTATGCAGTGAAAACACTGTGGTTTTGGTCACATCCACAAATCTGAATATTTCTGTTCTGGATTAAGGAAGGAACACGGTGTGTGAGTTTGGGACACGCCCACGACAGATCAGTGACCTGTGTAGTGAATACTGTGTGTGGGTTTGTTCAGTCCTGACAGTATTTATGCTGCTCATGTAGTGTTTACCATCTGTGGTTTGAAACACAGGTCATATATGTAGTCTTTGTAGTGAAGACAGTGTGTTTTGGGACACGCCTACGGTGCACCAATCGTAAACAGGGTGTGTGGTTTGGGACACGCCCACAGTGCACCGATCATAATGTTTATGTGGAGTGTACAGTGAACAGCGCGTGTGGTTTGGGACACGCCTACAATGCACCAATCGAAAACAGGGTGTGTGGTTTGGGACACGCCCACAGTGCACCGATCATAATGTTTATGTGGAGTGTACAGTGAACAGCGCGTGTGGTTTGGGACGCCTACAGTGCACCAATCGAAAACAGGGTGTGTGGTTTGGGACACACCCACAATGCACCAATCATAATGTTTATGTGGAGTGTACAGTGAACAGGGCGTGTGGTTTGGGACACGCCCACAATGCACCAATCATAATGTTTATGTGGAGTGTACAGTGAACAGGGCGTGTGGTTTGGGACACGCCTACAGTGCACCAATCGTAAACAAGGCATGTGGTTTGGGACACGCACACAGTGCACCAATCATACTGTTTATGTGGAGTGTACAGTGAACCGGGCGTGTGGTTTGGGACACGCCCACGGTGCACCAATCATAAACAGGGCGTGTGGTTTGGGACACGCCCACAGTGCACCAATCATACTGTTTATGTGGATTTGTGTTCTACCTATGACTCAACACACAGCTTCTATCACAATACAGTGTCACTAAACACACACACACACACACACACACACACACACACACACAGGGGATGTATGCCCATTTTAGGTACACACAGCATTCAACACTTTTCCATTAACTGATGCTAACCAGCAGCGGCAGTGACAAAGAAATGTAAAAACACTGCTGAACACACACACACACACACACACACACACACACAGATTAAACTCTACTATGCCAAGTCTGTTAGTAATATAAACAACACAAAGTAAGAAATTAAATGTCTACTCATACAGCCTATAAATAGCTCCATGCCTTTATGCCAGGATCAGTGAATATATTCACAAACAGGTTGTTGCTTACAGGCTGTGGAAACTTGCACAAAAGATGACAGTTAACAAAGTAATAAATATCAATTATGATGATACAAACAAAGAACGGCGAGAAAATAACAGAAATCTTTAAAGAAACCTCAATAGGAAATCGATATTTGTGAATATTAATGAGCTCATGAATATTCATATTCCACACACCATGAACTCTGAGCTCTGTCTCTCTGTGTCTCTCTCTTTCTCTTTCCCTCCCTCTCTCTCTCTCTTTCCCTCCCTCTCTCTCTCTCTCTCTCTCTCTCCCTCTCTCTAATAAAACTCAGAAGACGACACATGGTGTGTATTTCGGCCACACACACTCGCACGCTCACTCGCTTCTCCTCCCATATTTTCTTCTCTCCTTTATTCTTTTCCTGCCTCTCCAGTTTCTCTTCTGTTTTCCTCATCATCTTTTTTGTCTTCTTCGTGTCCTTTCTTCGCTCCTCTCTTCCCTTCCTTCCTTTCCTCTTTTTATCTTTCGTCCTGAAATCGTGTCCTGATTCCTCTTCTTTCCTTGTCTTTGTTCGACACATCTTCCGCTCCTCGTCTTCTACTTTTGTTTCCTCTTCCTTCTTCCTCTCCTTCACTTCCTCACCTCTCACTACGTGTCCTGGACATACATCATCGTCTTGTCTTCCTATTTCTCTCCGACACACATGTTCACTTCTCATATTCTGAGCCCCCACCCCCTTTATCCACTTTTCCCTCTCTTTCTCGTCTTCTCCTCCTCTGCTCTCTGTTATCCCTTTCTCCTCTCCTTCCGTTCCTCCTGGTTGAATATCTCCGGTGGACACTAAATGCGCATAATCGTGATATAAACACTTAATAAAGTGTGAATGAAGAGACTGTGTGCACTTGTGTGAGTGAATGTGTAATGTATATATTGTGTGTGTGTTTATTTTGTGACACACTCACCTGTCTTCCTGAGGGAGATTCTCTGGGCTCCGCTCTTCCACTGCCTATAACACACACACACACACACACACACACACACACACACACACACACACACACACACAAAACTGGAATTACTCACAAAATGAAATGATCGCACACAAACCTACGTCTGAGACACAAAACGTCCGGATTTACTGCAAAGTTACACTCCTGTCATCATGTGTAAAGAACCACAGGCCCAGAAGAGAAAACTGAAACCATTTCTCTGTTATAATACATTCATAAGCTGTCATAAGCCTGACTGAGAAAGTGACATCAGTGAGCAGCAGCAGTAATGAAGTTAATAAGAAAATAGAAATCTCACTTCTCCTTTACAGTTACAATAGAGCACTTCTGTTTTCTTCTCACAAACCACTGACCTCCCACACACACACACACACACACACACACACACACACACACACACACACACACACTTGTACTTTTAAAGTGACTCACCCTCATAAAATACAAAAACAAACACAGTAATAGTTGTAAAAGAAAAAAAATTAATATTAAATACAAAATAAATAAATAAACAAACAAACAAATAGATAAATAAATAGCCATTTCTGATTGTTTACCATCCAAATAAATGCCTTTAAAAATTATTATTTTATTCATTTATTTTTCATCCAAATATTATACAACTAATATTAAAAATATCACCAGTCAGTTTAAGTCATTATTAATTAAAATGAAATATAATAATAACAATAACAATAATAATAACAATAACAATACTACTACTACTACTACTACTACTACTAATAATAATAATAATAATAATAATAATAAAGGAATAAAGCTCAATAATCCTGAACACTGTTAAACAAGACACTATGTATTTGTAAATGTATTTCAGTCTATAAATAAATTAAGCAAAATTAACAATTAAAACGATCAGAATCGAAACGTGAGAAACGTTTTATTAGAGAAAAAAACACAACTCAGCGCTCTGACAACTCGACACAACACAACAATGCCTTCAGGTCCAACTGGAAAAACGACTACTACAACTACAAAAAAAAAAAACCATACCGCAAACGACAGTATAATTAAAAAGGGAAATTTCCATCACGCCTCGGTGTGGTTGATCCCAAATCCACAACA
>NC_062524.1:25845494-25865494 GCF_022655615.1 Tachysurus fulvidraco
GCTATCTTGCACCAACAATGAGATTAGATTAGCTGTTAGCTTTAATCCAGAATATGTTAATCTGGGATTTATTTTGACTTTAAAACTCTAAAACATAAAACTTTTAACCTTTTAACCTTTCAGAGTTTAAAATGTGTAGAATAATTTTTTTACATGACATTTACTGCATAAAATAATATTTATTCTTTATTTATTTATTTGTTTGTTTATTTATTGCTAGGGTAACCTAAATAGTTAAATAAACAGGTAAATATTACTGAATACACACCATAGATTAACTTTATTCATAATTATATATCAAATGTTTTAATTAATGTTGTTCTATTAAACCTTAAACTCTGTCCTATTATATCCTATAATTTAATTCTAGTTTTATTTTACCTCAAAATGTTGACACAAATTAGATTAGCACTAATCCTGGATTAATTAATCCAGGATTTATTTTAATCTGTGCTGTCCCAAGTGATAATTGCACCTACATAGTCGACAGTTAGGCGAATAGAGCGGTACACGTTAAAAATAAAACGCTGCACGGTTAACATTAATTTTAATGCAGATTTGATCCTAGTTCTAGTTTTGAACAAAATTTAGATGGGTTAGATCAACAAGAATTAGACCAGATTAGATTAGTGCTAATTCAGCATTTCTAGCATCTATTGAATGCTTGATTGATGCATTCATTAAAACTCAACTTTAATTAAAACAAATTAAAAGTATAGATTAATTTAGCATATAATTATCTAGATTAAGATATACTACGCTTACTTAAACTATCGCTGTAGAACAACTGGTGTTATAATGTAAGCTATATGTGTAACTGTAAATGGATAAAACATATGAAAATAGACAGTCATTATACTGTAATTTGTTTAAAACTGGTTACTGTAATATAAAACGTGGGCTTTTCTCCAACCTGGTAACCAAGTACTAATCATTCGCCTGAGTTGCCGGGTTGATCATATTCAGTATATTATTTACTATTTTTAGTTCAATTGGAATGTAAAAGCCCCGGTATAGATTATTAATAATTTCAGAGACAGAATCGTATATATAAGACATGATTTCACTTTATGAATAATGAATTAGACTCAGGTTTATAATTAGCATTGAAATTAGCATTCTGGTTGAAAAACCAACCTGGCAACCTTGCAGCTAAGTCTGTGCACCCACTGCAGTCCAAAACACAGTGGGCTATCAAAACTATTTAACACTTTATTAAAATGTATTTTAGAGTCTGGTTGTATTTTTTTTCTTTTCAAAAATAATATTTAGTCTCTTTACAGCCTCCTGTATGACTCACAAATGACAAACATATGAAGCTGTGCAACTGTGTACATTTATGACTCATTCATACACTAATTATGACACACATTTTCATTAAATCTGAAATATTATGATGTACAATGCATTGATATGTTTGTCTGCCATCACACATTGTACTGTATCTCATATACAAAGTACACCAGGGCTCTGTTTCAGTCAGGAGACAAAAAGGATTTATTTAGAAACCAAAAAAAGTCAAACAAAAATAACACAAATTAAATATTACAGGCAATCAGATGACATTTGTTCAGCAAAAAAATCAAAACATTAGCAAACGTTTTACCCAGATTTAATTTCTAAGGCCTTTTTTTCCCTTAGACCAACCATGCAATAGAAAGCATGTTAAAACTCATGTGATAAACTTACATCTATAATATACATTAGCCTCGCAGCTCCAGAGCAAAATGTCTGAAATGAAATTTACATGAAACAGAACTCACTTTGTATTTACAGCTTTTTTCTTTTCTTCAGAAACAACAAAATACTTTTTTTAAAGATTTATTTACATATAATTATATACGTGAACAGCATTTGAACAAATAATTTATACCGTGTATTTACTATGTGGTGTGTGTTTTGTTTGTGTGTGTGGACACTTGGTCAATCCAGGTAGTCGAAGTCTTCTGGAATCTCAAAGGCTTTATCCAGCTGACTATCATCCATGCTGAACTTTCTCTTGGCCCATGATTTGATAGCAAATACATTATCTAGGGGGAAGGAATCGATTAATTGTATTGATTCACAGTACAAGATAAGATCGGTAAGGTGCGTCACTCACGTTACACTTAACTCTGGGAGAGAAAAATCGGACACAATCAGTCTGCTTCACACACGTCTGTTCAGAGTCGGATCAGTTCATTAACCTGTCGTATGTCATGAGGGGTCACTGATTTAATAAATAAAACAGCCTTAAATATCTAATGTTTTTGTTCTAAAATATTGAGAAGTTTATTACTGCAGCAACATCGACTCAATCCCACCTCATCTAACAGGCATCAGCGGGGATACAGTAACGTAATGAAACAACCCTTAGGGTGGAGACGGAGCTTCTCCGAAAATGGAAATAAGGTCAGGTCGACAAGGGTGTGTTAAAAACAATATTGGAATGCAGCTTTAATTTAAGTGTTTGCCAAGCTGAGAGCCCCAGGGGAAACCAGACCTGCAAAATTACAACCATTACTTACAGGCAGTAATTAAAGTCTAATCGTGAATTACATTACAACATTTTTAAACTAATCTACATGCAGTACTTAAAGCAAAAAAGCCAACAATAACACATTTCTAACCCTATTTAAAAATGGAAATCTACGATATCTTGGTCTGCTAAGTGTACATCTTGAAAAATCAATTGTCTTCAAGGTCAGTTAACTGTTTCAACATCTGTGTTGAATCACAGCATCTGACTTGTATTCAGTAGTTTGAATTAAAAACAGATGTTTACTACGTGCAGATCTACACAATGGGCTCTAAAAACAACTATGTGACAAGATTGTGGATAGATACGCATCGGTTGAGAAACATATAAAATGTCTCCAAAGGATTGAAGATACCCCAAAGCACTGTTAGGTCATGACCAACGGTATGCCAAAATCCGAGCGTCCAAACTAGATGACTGGGAAAGAAGACACACCACCAGGAACCAAATAGCAATCTTGACAGACCTACAAGGTTTATGGATTTTGTGGCTAAGAGAAAGCCATTTCTTAACAACCTGGCAGAAGGTTTTGTAAAACCAAAGTATCAACTATTTGGCATGAATGTCACCACAGCCTCACTCACAGAAACAACACTATCTTAAATGTGAATGTCAGGTCTCAGCCCGGACTTTGGCCATGTGCTTTTGTTTATGTTTTGTGTCACGTGTCTGCCCCGCCCTTGTCTCTTCCTCCCCGCCTCTGCACACCTGTTCCTCATGTGTCTAATTGTTATTAGTATTTAGTCGAGCCACGTTGCCTTAAGCAGCGTGGAATCCTCTGTTGTCGTTGTCTTGTCTAGTCGGTGTCCTAGTTTCTGTCCTGTTCTGTGTTTTTTAGTTAATAAACCCTGTTTATTTTAGCTATCCTGCATTTGGGTCTGTTTTATCCCCGCATTACTGACAGTGAAGCATGGTGGTGGCAGCATGAAGCTGCAGGGATGTTGCTTATGGATGAACCCAAGCACTGTGAGGTTCTGGAAATGAATATGATGAAATATGCAAAACCTCTGAAAATGGGTTGGAAATTTTATTCCAACATGATCCCAAATGACCCCGAGCATAATGCCAAAGCTACCATGACGCAGTGGCTCGCTCAGAACAAGGTGGAGGTTTCAACACAAAATGTAAACATTTCGAAAATGGGAGTATTCTCTCTCTCTCACACACAGACACACAGACACACACAGCAGTGTTTGGAATGATGGCACAGCATTTTCGAGACTCTCTAATACACACTAATACCTCATCTATTGTAAGACAGATCTGGTTGTCATGGTAACTAAGAAATCTTCAGTCACTGTTGAACGCTTATCTGTCTACGTAATAGCACATAACAGCATGTACTATCTCATTCTATTTCCTTCAGAAGTATGGGGATTTGGGACACAGCCCAGGACTATTGACATAAACGGTGCAGTGTAGATAAAAAGACAACGAACATGTGTTCTGGTCTCTGTACAGTCCGGGTGTGATCGAGCATTTAGATATTGTCACTGGGAAACCATTTCACAGGATATTATTTCCTGCAGCTGAAACTTACCAGTCCATCTTGACACGGCTTCCTTCGCTGTGACGTTCTCTTTACCTACAGAAACACATCACAGCGCAGATTTAGTATTGATTTTATACTATTAAATATCATTCACCACATTTTCTGTATTTTCACTGCATGTTTTCGCACCAGACAGAATCATATCCTTCTTAAATCCTGTCTGCTCTGTTCTCACTATAGAAAAAAAAACCATGATGACAATATAATGACTATAAGAGCACAAGTCCGCTGTGTACAGAGTAATAAGAGCAGCTGCAGTAAGCAGGATTTTGGGAAGAGGATAATGATTTCTTCATGTGTGAACACAGAGTTCTGATGCATCTCCAGCACAACTGAAATTCTACGCTTTCTTTTTTACACCGTACTCACAATTTAGGGTTTAGAACAGGCTTTAATAGTAATAATAATTCATTATTCATTATTATTACAGGACTTCTCTATTAATATTTTGATGAAAATAATTTCCTTTTCTCTTTTTTTATTCTAAATGTTTTAATTTTTTTAATGATCGCACATTTAAAATGTAGCTCAAAGTGCTTTATGGTGTGGTGCAAAATGGAAAAACTTTAAAAATGGTATTTCATTTTTAATAATAATAATAATAATAACAATGATGATAATTATGATCATCATTATTATTGTCATTAGTATCATTATTATTATTATCATTAATCATTGTCACAATAATAATAATTACAATATGAATAATTATTAATATTGTAACTATTACTATAGATATTAATATTATTTATCTAACAATAAAAAGTCAACATTTTATCTACAAAAATAAATGTTTAAATCTAAATATTATTTACAAAGATAAAAATCTTCATCAACATCTTTTCTAAACATTTTGTCAATTGCCAACATAATAATTTTGCCTCATTCTGGAAGTGAATGCTTAAAATAATCAAATTCATTCAGACAATGTAAGCTGTTCATCTTGTATTCATTTCATCATAAATATCACAGAGAAATAATCCATGACCCCTTGAAGATTTCTGCAGGTCTAACGGACCGACCTGCTGCTTCTCCTCTTGACTAGAGGTTATATTACTATCTCATTACAGCTCACTGGTATTGTTTTGTATTGTTTGGTTGCTGTAACGGTGTTGTCGGTCGTTAGGTTTTCTAGTGCAGAGCTTTAGATGAGGACAAGTCGAGACACGCCGAAGCTCGGATCTATAGAGTGCCTGGTGTGGAGTGAGGCATTGTCTCTGTCAGCCAGTCAAACACAATTCAGCTGTGTTTAATCTGTGTAGAAAAACCTACACTGGCTCTTAGACTTACTTCTAAAGCTGTTTATAGACATCGGTGGCATCGATGTGACATGTCACGGCCGTACCGAGATGAAGTGGGCGTGTGATGGGTTTATATTTTTAGCTTTGTGATATCGGGTTGCAGTTTATATCTGATCTTTGGTTCAGAAGAGTTAATAAAACAGAGCATGACTGATGCCAGACTCTGTAACTGGGTCATTGTAAAGCCAGACATTTCTCATATGAACTTATTTCACCGAGCAGAACGGCGGTAATTAGTAAAAGCACAAAGTCATATGTGCATTACGGTGAATGTTATCGCTTTCCTTCTAACTGCATGAAACTATAGAGGGGAAAAAAGCAAGCCTGTACAAACACGCCCACTACACCATCGCTCACATGTGTCAAAGTCAAAGCAGTACAGAATAAATTACTCACAGTAACATTTACTGTACTTCAGGCCATTCTTAAGTGCTTTGATTACATGATGTTCATCTTTGAAGACTATTAACATAAAGACTAGGAACTGCGATGACTCGTAAAGTATCGATACTGCGATAAATCAATGTTTTTTACAGGTTAAATGCCTTAATTATTTTCCGCTGGAACAGGAAGTCAGAGCCACACGTGACAGACAGACAATGCATGCGCTACATTTGATTGAACAGACACTCTAATGAGAAGCTGAAGTGCAAGATGATCAGTGTTATATAAAGTACTAGATAGCCATACTTGAGTAAAAGTACAAGTATCGTACTAGAAAAAGACTTTGGTAGAAGTGAAAGTCACCTTTTAGAATATTACTCAAGTAAAAGTCTTAAAGTATCTGATATTTACTGTACTTAAGTATCAAAAGTCATTTTATGATATTTACTGTACTTAAGTATTTGAAGTAAAAGTAAAGAGTAAAATTTCAGTGATTTTTGGTAGGTATAAGAGGCACTTCATCCGGTAGGAAGAATCTTTCATTCCAATGTACAGAAACATTTCTTGCAAATACGGCCAAGGGTGTATAACGTTATCTTCTTCACCCTGTTCACCGAGTTCACCACTATCGTCGGGGTGGTCGTCTACGATAGCGGGAGGTCCTCCGGTAGGTGCTTCCATGGCGGTTTCAGTTGTGCTTCCTCCTCCTTTGGCAACATTACGCTGAAATAAAGCGTGCGGAGCTGCGTAATGCAATCTAGTAGCAGTGATTTGCCAAACCTCACTTATTACAGTCGCACACATTTCTTCTGATTTTATTTTGTAGTAACGAAGATGCTTAGTGGGAATATAACGGAGTAAAAGTATACATTTTATCTAGGAAATGTAGTGGAGTCAAAGTGAAAGTTGACATAAATTTAAATAGTGAAGTAAAGTACAGATACGTTACATTTCTACTTAAGTACGGTAAAGAAGTATTTGTACTCCGTTACATTACAACACTGAAGATGATGCCATCAAAACTAAAGCACACACTATTATATGATTTGTTCTTGTTCAGTTTCGTACGCGTATAAAGGAACGTTTATTTGCTTCTCAGTGGCAAAATCAGAGAAAGAGTAAATCTCATGCACGTCTGCATGCAAGTTATGCAACTGATATGACCTCATCCGTGTGCTTGACCTCGTGTGTGTGTGTTTTGTTTGATTATGAGGGCAGGGTGTGGCAAGGCTTCTGTATACATACGGTAAGACATGTGATGTGACTAAAAACAACATGCATGCTAAAAAGGTGTTGTCAATTCTCTCTGTCTCTAGAAATGCAATAAACTCAATGAATACAGATAATTACGGTCTGAGTGCTCGTGTGCTGAACCGGTTCTGCGCTCTGTACTCACGCATTTCCTCCACCACTTCTGGATCACACTCTTTATATTTCTCCAGTTCCGCCCGCAGGGCTTCTCTCTGCTCTCTGAGAGACGTGAGCTCCTTGTGAAGAGCCGCTCTCTCCTCCTGAACACACACGAGATTGTGAGATTTTCTACTTTTTCACATTTATATCTCTTTAGATTTTTTGACATCAATGATGATTATTTCTTCTTTCTTATTGATAAACATTATATAATCGCAGAACGTGACAGTGTATAAAACTCTAGATTATATTATAATACAGTTAATTCTAGCTGATTGTGTGCGAATGTGAGACATGGAGCTCTTACGGTATCTTGTCGTCCCTCTTTGGCTTTTTTAACGGCCTGCTGAAGAGCCGCGTTCCGCTGCTTTCCGTCCTCGTGCTGCAGAAAGAGATAAAGTATCATTTTAAATCTGGCTGTAAAAAGAAATAATAAATAAACATACAGCTCGGTCCAAAGGTCTACGTATGGAATTGTAATTTTAAAAAAATCTGAGTAATCCGAGTCCGGAATAGCGGAGACTTAAATCCGACTGAATTTCATCCAAATCTCTTTAACATTCGTGAAGTCTTGTGTCGAGACGAGCCACAGCAAAAACCACAGAAACACATGACCTCCAAAGTCTGGAATATGACAACTTCAATGGTGTAAAATCCAGAGATTTATATATATACACAGTAGTATATATATATATATATATATATATAGATATAGAGAGAGAGAGATATATATAAGAGAAGAAAATAAACAATGTACTGAGATGCTGTATAACATCTAACCTATACGTGGAACGAATCTGGACGGATCTAAAAGTGCAATAGCTGAAATACTTCTTGGACAAATAACCAGACTAATGCAGGAAAGATCAATAATATATGTCTACAGTGAATAAATTATTCAGCATTTAGTTACTAACAGCGTCACATCCCTATGTTTGTCCTTCACTCACTTATTAGTAAAGCGTCAGTACTGAATTTCTCAGCATGTTTCTCACCAGTTTCTCCAAATCTTCCTGTTTGCGCTTGCGAGCGTGAAGCGCTTTACTGGGAAAAGACCAGAAATAGTTTGAGGTTCCGACTCTCTCCGAGTCCACCATGTTGTCATCTACAAGGCTCTGCAGCACTTCTTTCACCGACATGGGGGCTGAAAAAAAAGTAAATACAAAAAATTATATTCAGGCCATCCTTAAAAATATTCTTGTTTGCCGTAACCCGACCGACCCTGTCAATTTAGGACAGTCTCAAATTTTTATTTTTATTTTTTGCTTTAAGTCCGACCGACTTGCCAGTTGTAAATTTGCGTTAAGACCGATCTTTTTTTTTACTCTTCAAACAACTAATACAAAAAGCACTAAAATAATAATAATAACAACTATATTTTAGTAAGTATTGTAAATATATAAATTGCCTCGGCCTACATACAGACGAAGGCTACGTTCTTTCTTTTAAATAAAAACCGGTGACATCATCTATGTTTACATTATTGGTTACCGGATGTCACACTCTGGCCTGTGCGTTCGCTTCGTCTCATTCTCTCATTCACTGTCAGAGTCGACGGTTCGCGCTCGTTAACGATGGCTGCGGCTGCAGTAAACAAAATGTTCGAGGTCACCGTTCAAAGTCATACGGGTTTGGGCGCCATAATATATCTAAAATATTCATTAAAACAGCTCGACACCGATTTAATTTGGCACGAAGTTCTGTAAAAACTGTCCAGCATCAAAATAAGGTTTGCAATGATGCGCCCGAAGGCACGGGTTGAAGACCCAGTCAGTGACGTCACGATATGCTAATTTGTTTGTAATTTAAAGTCAAACCTACGTAATCACCGTCACCAAAATTGTACTTTAAAAAAATAGTTTTTTTTTTACATTGAATCTTGTAAAAAAAAAAAAATATATATATATATATATATATATATATATATATATATGTATATATATATATATATATACATATATATATATATATATATATACATATATATATAGACCTACCTACCGCCCACTTTTTTTTTTTTACTGTTACTGCAAACAAAATATTTTCAAGGCTGGCCCTTAAATATTTTTTTTGTCATACTGCCAACTGTCACACAAGACGTCATAATGAAAATGCCCGAACAAGTCCTTATTTCAGACGGCATGAAAATGTATTCTAAAGTCATCAATAAGTTTTAGAATTGTACTCACTGATTCCTTTGGTTTTCGGTGCGATTTTTTCGATGTCCTTTAGCTGAAACACGTCTTTCTGTTGGAGACAAAGACAAAGATGGATGGTTGTGGATTTAACAACGGTAATATTGTTATTTTAGATACTTTAAAATATACTCCTGATCTCTGATCTACACTTAAAAATCACAAGATAACATTTGGGCCTATGTTTCTATTATAAAGTCTACATCAGCAGATTGGTTTCCTTGACGTAAACATCGATGAGCTGTAATGAACTCACTTTCTTACCGTTTCAAAGAATATCGCCATCATACGGCTTCGTTTTTCCTCCAGACTCAAGCCTTTCTTCTTCGACTGTTTGGAGAAAACACAGCCGGTGAGAACATAATTTGTTACACAAGCGGATTGTTTACACAGCAAACAAACACGTGTCTGATCTATTTAAACATCCTACTATAAAGTATGATGTATAGAAATTTAACAAATTACTTTTACGGTTCCCAAAAAACTAATTTCCACCAGTTTTGAGGATGTCTGTGCTCGATGTCACGCTCAACGGTAGTCGGAAACGTGACAAGTAGACACACGACATCTAGACTTAAATATTAGAATTTGAACAAATTTAATGAATACTGAGTTTACTATCTGAAAGGTGACGACTGTCGATCTCACACCTCTCCATCGTTTCATCACCCGGCTCATGTGCAACTAAATACGCCGTAAACGCATAAATCCAAACGTGTCCTAACTAAAACCCACTAATAAACTTCTGCTGCTCAAATAAATAATTCAGTTTATAGAAATAAAAACGACAAACAACGTCTGACAAACATTAGATATCAGAATTTAAAGCAAATATATAGTTTTAGGAATTGTATATATGTATTAGAGAGTTAACAGACGCTTTAATAAAACGTGTGTAGTATTTTATAGAATTAAAATTTAATTAAAATTAAGAAATGTTACTTTTGTTCCCGCCCGGTTTCGAACCGAGGACCTTTCGCGTGTTAGGCGAACGTGATAACCACTACACTACGGGAACTGAGCTGCAAACGCCCCACAACACCCGCTCATAAATCACCATCATGACACGTATAAAACCTAAGTTTCATCATGTCATAGTGATCCAGTTTATGTTATTTCACCTGAATCATAATAATATTAACTGTAAAGCAAAAAAATGTTATTTATTACTATTATTATTATTACTTTTTAACAAAGCTAACCGGCTAACAACAAACCTCTATGTTTACATGACCATGTTCACCATATAATCGTATCTAACTACACAATGCAACATTTTTATCACACCTACCATCGTCTTAAATGAAGTTCAACAAGTTCTTCAGTCACAAAGTCGGATATTTTGTTCTTTTTTTTGGTTCCCGCCAACAAATAAAACAAGGTTTGGACAGCGTGGCGTTTTTGGAACTTTGCGCATGCGCAGTTGTCTTTCGGATTTATTTATTTGTTTACTTACTTACTTATTTATTTTAACATAAGCATAAATATAAGCACTAGATTGTCTAATAAAGGTTATTTTTTATTCGTTTATAAACGAATACAAATAATAGGAACCAATGAGCTCGGCCTTGTGTTAACTGAGATGTTTAAAATTAATTAGTTTAAAAATACGAGCATTTGGCGCCATCTAGTGGTCTATGTGGTGCAGTAACGTAGTTCAGACACTAGATGGCGGTGTTACTCATCACACGTTTTACTGTGAGCTTATTATATGTGCAACAATTAACAAATATATATTGATAAAAATATATATTTATATATAACTACTGTAAGCAATTTAATCCTATGTTAGATTTGGACTAGTTTTTTATTAGTACGTTATTAATGGCAAGCGTACATTCTACACAGTTTTAATTCATGTTCCTGGTGAGGGTTCATGGTGGTGAGAGGCTGACAATGTTAGTCCAGACTTTACATGAATTCCAGGTCCTCACCAGACATCGAAGGTGTCTGGTGAGGACCTGGTGAGAACGATCTCTACAGGTGGTCCTGGGTCTGTCTCAACATTAGATACTGTAGGTGCAATCCAGGTGCAGACAAAGGAGCATAAATTCACCTGACACTCAATTTCTCCTCCGAAAGAACAAAAACAATTGTGAAATTGTGACATTATGGTTCACTGGTGGTGAACGTGTACACACACACACACACACACACACACACACACACACACACACACACACACACATTTACTCTGCACTTTCTTACACACTTACACATATTTGGTTAAGCCGCATACTTTGGCTGCAAGGATCTGTTTTAACAGAGAGTGTGACCTGTAGCAACAAGTTCGCTGCTGCTTGCATCACATCCGTACACACACACACACACACACACACACACACACACACACACACACACACACACACACACACACACACACACACAGAAAGAGAGATATTTCGTCCTCGAGGTGAGTCAAAGCTGAAGGAGGAAGCAGGATGTCATGACAGAGGGTTGGTACTATGGCACTGTGTCTGTCTCTGCCCTGAGTAAGGGCCATTACTGCCACCGAGGATTGTGGGAAATGGCCCACGATGTGTTGCTGTTAATCTTGGCACTGACAGCCTGTCTGACTGAACCTGGTAGGTGCAAACAGAGCAACAGATTTATCTCACTGACAGAGATTTCTCTCTCTCTCTCTCTCTCTCTCTCTCTCTCTCTCTCTCTCTCTCTCTCTCTGTCTTCCTCTCTCTCTCTCTCTCTCTCTCTCTCTCTGTCTCTGTCTCTGTCAATCTTTCTCTCTCTCTCTCTCTCTCTCTCTCTGTCTTCCGCTCTCTCTCTCTCGCTCTCTTACTCTGTCTCTGTCAATCTTTCTCTCTCTCTCTCTCTCTCTCTCTCTCTCTCTCTCTCTCTCTCTCTCTCATTTTTCTTAGATCTGAATAAAGCATGTGTGTGTGAAAATCTATCTATCTATCTATCTATCTATCTATCTATCTATCTATCTATCTATCTATCTATCTATCTATCTCTCTTGCTTTAATTGTAATTTAGATAACACACTTTTGTTCATTAGAATGTAATAATGTACTACTCATACTTTTGATTATTACTCATATTTATTGTGCATCCTTAATCACACTCTAGCTAATTATTTTTAGCATCCACATGTCATTGTGTTGACTAGTTTTACTTCTAGAGAGATTTTTTTATTTGCTAGATCCAACATTGTTCCTGATTACGGTGGAAAGTATGTTAGCAATTACGGATAAGTGTAATTATAACAACGTGATCATTTTTATGAGGACCTCAAAATCCATGCTGTATCAGTCTGTTTTTAAACTGTTATAAAAAGCTAACCGTTTAACGTTAACCTTGTCATGAGCTTAGCTAGCTAGCACTGCAGATAGTAAACAAAACTGGCTAGCCTGTTCAGACACGTGTTTGCTTTCGGATTTTCGTACAATGGAATTCAGATGGAATTGTTAGATACTGAAAATAAGAGTTGAGAATACAGATAAATGCTGCGATACTGAAAATCATTCTGAGAGACTTACAGGTGATTTAAAGTCCTTTCACGTGTTAAGAGACGATCAGCGTGACGCTGTACGAGTGAGACGTGAGTCACGTCTCGGATTTCAGATTCTTCAGTCTCTTAAAGAAACTGTTTTTCTGTTTGTTTCTCATCTCATTCCAAATAGAAACTCGTCTTTGTCTCTCTTAGTTTATTTCCTTTTATTTTATAAATGTTAGGATCCGGTTTAACAAGTATATTCAATTGAATGGCTTAAAACCTCATTAAATGTCATTTCTTCTCCTGTTGAGCTTTTAAGAGTTTTTTCAGACGTGCTGTTGAATCTCAGACAAGACAACACATGCACATGAGTCACATGACAAAGGTCATGGATTATAGATTAGAAAAAAAGTTAAAAGTGTTAACTTTGTGTTCCCGTGGCCTTCGCAACAGCTTGTTATGTGAGGACGCTGATCATGGGATATGCTGTATGTTAGATGTAACGTAAAGCAGCTGTAACTCGGTTGAGTGTAACATCTCAGTGCTCACAGTGCATCATGGGAACCCCACGGTTGCCAAGATTACAAGATATAAAAACTTGAAATGTGATTTTAGAGAATATAACTGAGCAGAAAACGACTAAAGCACTAGCGCATACGACTTACAGTTCTATCTTATAGATAAAGTAAATCATTTCTCACTACACTTGCAGGGAATTATGGGTAACACATGAGTTGTCACTTGTCCATCAAGACCCTGCATGAACATTCATTCATTCATTCATTCATTCATTCACTACCGCTTATCCGAACTTCTCGGGTCACTGGGAGCCTGTGCCTATCTCGGGCGTCATTGGGCATCAAGGCAGGATACACCCTGGATAAAGTTCCAACCCATCACAGGGCACACACACACTCTCATTCACTCACACACAAACTACGGACAATTTTCCAGAGATGCCAATCAACCTACCATGCATGTCTTTGGACCGGGGGAGGAAACCGGAGTACCCGGAGGAAACCCCCGAGGCACAGGGAGAACATGCAAACTCCACACACACAAGGTGGAGGCAGGAATCGAACCCCCAACCCTGGAGGTGTGAGGCTAACGTGCTAACCACTAAGCCACCATGCCCCCCTCTGCATGAATACCTAATAATAAAAAAGATTAGTATGTTTAAACTGTTTTTTACTTTCAGACATTACCCCAATGCAGTGGGATTTAGCACTCACTTCAATTCACTATCTGAAGTGAGAGTGAGAGTGCACCGGCGCTTTAGTCCTTTGGTCTGGCCACCTCTCTTCCCTCTCTCTTTCCTCACTGATCAGCTTCCTGTCTTTCCTCATTTCACTGGTGATGTCTGAACATGCAAAGCTTTTCCTAATACAGATATTGTGTGTGTGTGTGTGTGTGTGTGTGTGTGTGTGTGTGTGTGTGTGTGTGTGGGTGTATTTACTTCCTTATCTGTGGCCTGGTTATCTGATTCAAACCTGTAAAACAATAGCGTGTACTGTATTATGTAGGATTAGGCAGGTTGACGGCTAAAACTGTTGGAAAGTGACATTAAGACCAGGTTTGGTGTAGGATTAGAGCTGTGTTAATAAGTTGGTGTCAGTTCAAAGTTCTAGATATCCTCACTGTTCGGTTTTCCAGCTATAAAATGATCAAAATGTTGTCTGTATCCTGTTTTGAATAATTATATGTAATTAATTGGAACCACAGAGCTCTATACATGTATAGATTTTTTGATAGAGGACTATAAAAGGTCATGGCTGTATAACTGAACCTAAAGAGAGAGATTATTACCACATGCATAGCTTCAGATTCTAATATCTGATTATTCTTCTGATATCAAAGATGGGTTTCAGTTAGTAGAAATAACAGAGAACCTCAGGTAAATCTCCGGAGTGACAATAGGTTGCCCAGACTCTCTGATACGTGATGCTAGATTCACGCACAAGAACAAATCAAGTTCTGGCCTAATGGTTAGAGAGTCTGACTCATAACCCTAAGGTTGTGGGTTCGAGTCTCGGGCCGGCAATACTACGACTGAGGTGCCCTTGAGCAAGGCACCGAACCCCCCTCAACTGATCCCCGGGCGCCGCAGCATAAATGGCTGCCCATTGCTCCGGGTGTGTGTTCACAGTGTGTGTGTGTTCATTGCTGTGTGTGTGCACTTTGGATGAGTTAAAAATCAGAGAACGAATTCTGAGTATGGGTCACCGTACTTAGCCCTATGTCATGTCACTCACTCAGAGCTTATTCAAAGCTCGTACAGTTTTTTTTTTTATTTTCTGCACAAATGCTTCTCTCTGCAGCTCACTGTGAGGAGATCGATGGATCTGGAGTTCCAAAAACAGAAACACAAAGCACCAGTATCTGTGAGTGACTTTTCAATACCCATAATGCAACAGTGGCCGCCATTTGTGGTCACCGTATCCAATTCAACAAATTAGCACAAGCAGTTTTCTTCAGAACGTGTTTATTTATACGGCTGGACTTATAAATGCTTGATTCTGACTGGTTAAAAAATAACGTGAGTAAATGTTTGTAGATGCGTAAAGGTTTTTTTTATTTCGTTTATTCAGCAACAACCATAACAAACACTCCTCCTGTGACCAGTGTAACATGGAGCAGCACCCTCACAGGTAAATAACAACAATTATACATATTAAATATGCCATTATTAGTTCTATATGGTCCACAAGCTAAATCTATATGACAAATCTATGTTTGAACAATAGTTCTGATTATTGTTTAAAAAATATTTCCTTTTGTTTTTGAAGTATGAGCTATATATGTAGGCGTAGTATGATAGGCAAGTACAAAGGGAAAATACACCGAAAAAGTAGAATAGAATGTGTGTGTGTGTGTGTGTGTGTGTGTGTGTGTGTGTGTGTGTACTGGCCTAATTTAACTCTCTATGTATCATTATAGGTTTCAGTATTTTTTCCTCAGCATGTACAAATGTTTAAAATAGTTTTATGAGTCATATTTTCCACCAACACATAGTATAACATCCAAAATATTGCACATAACCTAGCTTTACAATTAGCTTTAATTAACTTAGCTTAAGCTGATCCTAGTTTAGTTGATTGTAGTTTATTAGCTGATAGTACTTTGGTTTTCTGTAGTTTAGTTGATTGTAGTTTAGTTTGCTGTAGTTTAGTTTGCTGTAGTTTAGTTGATTGTAGTTTATTAGCTAAAAGTACTTCAGTTTTCTGTAGTGTAGCTGATGGTAGTTTAGTGGCTGATAGTAGTTCGGTTTTCAGTAGTTTAGCTCATGGTAGTTTTGTTCGCCGTAGTTTAAGCTGGAACTCTCAGAACTCTCTGGAACTTTATGGTTCATTGTAATTGTACTTGTGAATGTTATGTTACAGTCGATGTCCAGAATGGAGGGGATTCCAAAGGTGCTGAAACACTTGCACAGGTTACTGGGACGCAGAATTGTGAGTAAATCTGTCACATGGTGTCATAGCTTCTGTAGCACAGTATGCTAACTAGGTGGGGTTTAAAGTCCACAGCTGAGCTCACTTTATCCAGAGCATATTAGCTGATAGTACTTCGGTTTTCTGTAGTTTAGCTGATGGTAGTTTAGTGGCTGATGGTAGTTTGTTTTGCTGTAGTTTAGCTGATTGTAATTCAGTTTGCTGTAGTTCAGCTGATTGTATTTTATTAGCTGATAGTACTTCGTTTTCTGTAGTTTAGCTCATGGTAGTTTTGTTCACCGTAGTTTAAGCTGGAACTCTCAGAACTATCTGGAACTTTATAGTTCATTGTAATTGTACTTGTGAATGTTGCGTTACAGTCGATGACCAGGACAAAGAGGATTCCGAAGATGCTGAAACACTTGCACAGGTTACTCTGACGCAGAATTGTGAGTAAATCTGTCACATGGTGTCATACAGTAGCTTCTGTAGCACATTATGCTAACTATGTGGTTTAAAGTCCACAGCTGAGCTCACTTTATCCAGAGCATATTATCTGATAGTACTTCGGTTTTCTGTAGTTTAGCTGATGGTAGTTTAGTGGCTGATAGTAGTTTGGTTTGCTGTAGTTTAGTTGATGGTAGTTTAGTTTGCTGTAGTTTAATTGATTGTAGTTTATTAGCTGATAATACTTCGGTTTTCTGTAGTTTAGCTGATGATAGTTTGGTTTTCTGTAGTTTAGCTGATTGTAATTTAGTTTGCTGTAGTTTAGCTGATTGTAGTTTATTAGCTGATAGTAGTTTTGTTTACTGTAGTTTAGCTGATGCTAGTTTTGTGGCTGATAGTAGTTTGGTGTTCTGTAGTGTAGCTGATGGTAGTTTAGTTTGCTGTAGTTTAGTTGATTGTAGTTTATTAGCTGATAGTACTTCAGTTTTCTGTAGTGTAGCTGATGGTAGTTTAGTGGCTGATGGTAGTTTGTTTTGCTGTAGTTTAGCTGATTGTAATTCAGTTTGCTATTATTTAGTTGATTTTAGTTTATTAGCTGACAGTACTTTGGTTTTCTGTAGTTTAGCTGATGGCAGTTTAGTTTGCTGTAGTTTAATTGATGGTAGTTTATTAGCTGATAATAATTCGGTTTTCTGTAGTTTAGCTGATTGTAATTTAGTTTGCTGTAGTTTAGCTGATTGTAGTTTATTAGCTGATAGTAGTTTGGTGTTCTGTATTTTAGCTGATGGTAGTTTAGTGGCTGATGGTAGTTTGTTTTGCTGTAGTTTAGCTGATTGTAATTCAGTTTGCTGTGGTTTAGGCGATTGTAGTTTATTAGCTGATAGTACTTCGGTTTTCTGTAGTTTAGCTCATGGTAGTTTTGTTCGGTGTAGTTTAAGCTGGAAATCTCAGAAATCTCTGGAACTTTATAGTTCATTGTAATTGTACTTGTGAATGTTGCGTTACAGCTGATGACCAGGACAAAGAGGATTCCGAAGATGCTGAAACACTTGCACAGGTTACTCTGACGCAGAATTGTGAGTAAATCTGTCACATGGTGTCATAGCTTCTGTAGCACAGTATGCTAACTAGGTGGGGTTTAAAGTCCACAGCTGAGCTCACTTTATCCAGAGCATATTAGCTGATAGTACTTTGGTTTTCTGTAGTTTAGCTGATGGTAGTTTAGTTTGCTGTAGTTTAATTGATTGTAGTTTATTAGCTGATAGTACTTCGGTTTTCTGTAGTTTAGCTGATGATAGTTTGGTTTGCTGTAGTTTAGCTGATTGTAATTTAGTTTGCTGTAGTTTAGCTGATTGTAGTTTATTAGCTGATAGTAGTTTTGTTTACTGTAGTTTAGCTGATGCTAGTTTTGTGGCTGATAGTAGTTTGGTGTTCTGTAATTTAGCTGATGGTAGTTTAGTTTGCTGTAGTTTAGTTGATTGTAGTTTATTAGCTGATAGTACTTCAGTTTTCTGTAGTGTAGCTGATGGTAGTTTAGTGGCTGATGGTAGTTTGTTTTGCTGTAGTTTAGCTGATTGTAATTCAGTTTGCTATTATTTAGTTGATTTTAGTTTATTAGCTGACAGTACTTTGATTTTCTGTAGTTTAGCTAATGGTAGTTTAGTTTGCTGTAGTTTAATTGATGGTAGTTTATTAGCTGATAATACTTCGGTTTTCTGTAGTTTAGCTGATTGTAATTTAGTTTGCTGTAGTTTAGCTGATTGTAGTTTATTAGCTGATAGTAGTTTGGTGTTCTGTATTTTAGCTGATGGTAGTTTAGTGGCTGATGGTAGTTTGTTTTGCTGTAGTTTAGCTGATTGTAATTCAGTTTGCTGTAGTTTAGCTGATTGTAGTTTATTAGCTGATAGTACTTCGGTTTTCTGTAGTTTAGCTCATGGTAGTTTTGTTCGCTGTAGTTTAAGCTGGAAATCTCAGAAATCTCTGGAACTTTATAGTTCATTGTAATTGTACTTGTGAATGTTGCGTTACAGCCGATGACCAGGACAAAGAGGATTCCGAAGATGCTGAAACACTTGCACAGGTTACTCTGACGCAGAATTGTGAGTAAATCTGTCACATGGTGTCATAGCTTCTGTAGCACAGTATGCTAACTAGGTGGGGTTTAAAGTCCACAGCTGAGCTCACTTTATCCAGAGCATCTTGTTGTACAGCGTTTACACCGGCAGCCTGACAATACAGAGTTTTAAACTCATTAGTCTTATTTATTAACCACTGAGATGCCCATGATGAAGTTTCCTCAGCTCTCATGTACGTTATCTCAACAGTTAATCATATAATCAATTAAAAATAATTAGATTTTTTGCAGCCAAATTAGATGAAATTAATTCCAGACCACAAATCACAAACTAGTATTAAGCGCACTGTCTAGCTAGCATGCTAATCACATAGCCTGAACGTGCATTGAAGAGCTTACGCTTATAAACAGCTTTATATGCCACTTTAATAAGGAAATTCACTGATTATTCAGTGTGGCAACACGAATCACGGCTAACCGAGGGGAAAAACATGGAGGGGAAAATAACAAGGGTGGGTGAGTTTCACTTCACTTCTGCACAAATGCATTGACACTACAGACACAATCTGTGAAGCCCTGAGTGAGGGATTAGTGCGTATGAAAACTTTCTCTTTGAATGAAAATCACTTTTGTTTGGCATTCGATTCAACACAAAGAGTTTCATTAGAAATATTATCAGCTACAAACTGAGTGAGAAACAGGACCTTTTAAAAAAGTTTTCCAGGATTCGGTTCCATCAATTTTTTGCTTTAATGACATCGTGTTGGTACACACTCGGCAAGTTTGTGCACAACCAGATGATTCATTTTAGGTCAAATTTGCCGGAAAGTGTGAATCAGTGGACGATATACTGTAAGACTCACGGGAAATCTGAGCTTTTGTACGAATCAGTATCCCACATTTGACCTAGAAATTCTTGAACGCTATCTGTAGTTATACCGTTGTTCCTATTTACATAAATGTAAATTAAGTAAATTTACATGTATATTATTTTGTGTAATTATTGTCAGTTTGTGCAGATTAGACAATCAAACATCTTCACACATGGATTATTTAACTCCATTTAGAAGAAATAGACATTCGATATCTTGAAATAATGAGCAAATTTATGCTAAGCAAATTTGTGAAAACTATAATACTGTAAATTTAATACATACAGAATTTGGTAATTATGTAATTAATACTTTAACTGCATAATTAAAAGCTTTGAGATGATATTGATATGTATATTTGTTCA
>NC_062524.1:25867994-25885494 GCF_022655615.1 Tachysurus fulvidraco
CGTCTGATTTTAATGCAATGAGAAACAGATGTATTGTTTTTGTATCCTCACCTGCAGGGAGCGACATCAGTGTGGAGTCAAAATAGAGGCATCCTTCATGATCACACTGCTGTGAGTAATGAGTGTGCTGTGGAATATAGCCTGTGCTTCTGTGTGTAGTTATAATGAGTGTGTGTTAGGATTATAATGAGTGTGTAGTTATAATGAGTGTGTGTTAGGATTATAATGAGTGTGTAGTTATAATGAGTGTGTGTTAGGATTGTAATGAGTGTGTGTTAGGATTGTAATGAGTGTGTAGTTATAACGAGTGTGTAGTTATAATGAGTGTGTAGTTATAATGAGTGTGTAGTTATAATGAATGTGTAGTTATAACGAGTGTGTAGTTATAACGAGTGTGTAGTTATAACGAGTGTGTAGTTATAATGAGTGTGTAGTTATAATGAGTGTGTGTTAGGATTGTAATGAGTGTGTAGTTATAATGAGTGTGTGTTAGGATTGTAATGAGTGTGTAGTTATAATGAGTGTGTGTTAGGATTGTAATGAGTGTGTAGTTATAATGAGTGTGTAGTTATAATGAGTGTGTGTTAGGATTGTAATGAGTGTGTAGTTATAATGAGTGTGTAGATATAATGAGTGTGTGTTAGGATTGTAATGTGTGTGTAGTTATAATGAGTGTGTAGTTATAATGAGTGTGTGTTAGGATTGTAATGTGTGTGTAGTTATAATGAGTGTGTGTTAGGATTATAATGTGTGTGTAGTTATAATGAGTGTGTAGTTATAATGAGTGTGTAGTTATAATGAGTGTGTAGTTATAATGAGTGTAATGAATCAGAATCAGATTTATTGGCCAAGTGTGTTGACACACACAAGGAATTTGGTTCCAGCAGTTTGTGACTCTCAAAGGTACAGACATAAATAACACAATACTATACAAGAAAACAATGCAGAATGAGTATAAAATGTGGATATAGAATGAATAAAATATATAAAATATGAATATGGAATATGAAAGATCAGTAATGTACATAATGAGTGTGTAGTTATAAGTCTGTGAAGCTGCTGATTGGTCAGCTATTGTAAAGGCCCTTATGACATCATCAGCTTGCAGTTAGAACTCCATATTAAAGTTCATATAGAAATTTTCACCCTCTGAAACAGTTATTAAAAAAGTTTATAGAAATAAGAAAATAAACCTCTTAGTAATATGACAAATAGCAAGATGCTGACAAAATGATAGAAGATTACAGTGTTCAATGAACAGGTTTCTCTTCGCTTTCTCCTTGTGATTATTATATTCCTATCTAAGCAATTTTCAGACGCAAGTGTCTGAGTGTGTTTATAATGTGATTAAATCACAACAGAAAACACACACAGCCGATTGTGTTACTTCCTGCAGCGGCGCTTGTGCTTGTGTATCCTTATCTTTTATTGAACTTTATTGAGAAAACTGTTTGTTTGGGGGAAAATGCTTATCTCAGACACTTCACTGTAGATTTAACTTAGACTGCTGTGTGTGTGTTTGTGTGTGTGTGTGTGTGTGTGTGTGTGTGTGTGTGTGTGTGTGTGTGTGTGTGTGTGTGGGTGTTGTGCTTCCTTTATCTATTTCCCTCTTGTCCTGCAGGTAATTGCCGTTGGACTCGGATAGAAAGAGTGAGAGAGTGAGAGAGATGGAGCACTCAGCATCCTATCATGCTACAGTAGTAGCATTTTTCCTGTGAACACACACACACACACACACACTTCATCACCTTCTTTGATTTTTATATTAGAAAGATTTCATATTTACAACCGAATAAAAAATTTAATTTTGACATATCACTGTTGTTTTGAAGCTTAATGAGAACACACACACACACACACACACACACACACACACACACACACACACACACACACACACACACACACACACTGCTCAACCTATTCCTAGTTCATTTCTTTTTATCAGGTGAAAGACTAAATATGAAACATATATGTCTGTACGGTGGGTAGATGGGGACATGACAATGCTGAATGTGACGCACACAAGCGACATCATTTTTTTCTTTAAATTAGCAGTCACATCCTAAATAGTGTTTGTTAACGGACATATTCATATTTACTGCCTGTATTTAAATGTGTTTTGTTATTTCAGAGGGAAATTTTGCTGTTTTATTTTTTAATTTGTAAATAATGAGATATACTGTATTTTGCAGCAAGTTTATATTTTGTTATGAACTGTATGAGTTTTGTATCTTTATCTCCAACTGAAACCCTTTTTGTATAAAAAAAAAAAAATATTTTTTTTGTGCACAAATAAAAAGTGTCATTTGTCTATTTGCAGAATTTTGTGTTTAATTTTACATTTCATTAAGACCTCCAGGTCCATCTATCTATCCATCCATCCTTTCATTAATTTTCTGTTCTGCTTATCCTTCAGTGCTTTGGAATCCAGGGGCACAAGGATTTCCGCCCATCGCGGGGTACCATCACACATACTTACACACTCGCACGTCTTCCGACTAAAGATCTATCTAGAGAACCCTGAAGAAATCACCTCCAAATCACACGGAGAACATGTAAACTCCACACATGCTGACCATTAAGCCACCATGCAGCCTGAGTGTATTTTCCTAAAAAAAATATATCATTCATTCATTCATTCATTCATTCATTCATTCATTCATTCATTCATTCATTCATTCTCTACCGCTTATCCGAACTTCTCGGGTCACAGGGAGCCTGTGCCTATCTCAGGCGTCATCGGGCATCGAGGCAGGATACACACTGGACGGAGTGCCAACCCATCACAGGGCACACACACTCTCATTCACTCACACACTCACACACTACGGACAATTTTCCAGAGATGCCAATCAACCTACCATGCATGTCTTTGGACCGGGGGAGGAAACCGGAGTACCGGGAGGAAACCCCCGAGGCACGGGGAGAACATGCAAACTCCACACACACAAGGCGGAGGCGGGAATCGAACCCCCGACCCTGGAGGTGTGAGGCGAACGTGCTAACCACTAAGCCACCGTGCCCCCCAAATTTATATTAAATTTGTATAATAAATATGATCATTATCTGCCATTTGCATCATACAGTACGTACCGATACAAGCTGTTACTTTCACATCTAATCCTATTTTGGTGTTATACAATGAAGATTTTACTAGAATGTATTTTTTAATGATTCATATTTCCATGGATATGAACAAGCGGATCAGATACGAACAAGCGGATAACCATACATAGCTTTAAAGATCATAAGTAGGACTTTAAACATAATAGGCAGCCCATGAAGCTCGAGTAAGCCGATCGATCACGTCTTCCTCGTCTATTCCTAAATGTAGGAGTGCTGCGAAAGAAAAAGAAGAAACTCAGCTGAAATCAGAAATGCACATTGTTTAGCTCCAACACAGGAACAGATTAGAGCTCGCTATGAGAAGTTAGCAGAAAGACTTCCTGCTGTTGCATGCTGGTAATCAGCACCAGATGGATTTCATTTGTCTGATTTTCCTTCTCCAAACTTCTGTCTTCCTGGCACCGAGTTTTCATTAATCTGAGCTTAAATGGCAGTATGCACCGTGTACAGAGCTTATCTCCACCAATATCGTCTTCTTCACTTCCTTATGGTTTTTGTAAATGATGTAGCATGCAGTAGGTAATCTGTATTTCTAAAACAAAACACAAAGAAGTGAAAGTTCACCACATTCTTAAACCCGGTGATTAATGAACACTCCTTTAAGACATGCTACACGTGCTAGAATGGCATAATACCAGAGTACACAAGTCTGTACAAAGTAATTCTGCTATATGACTAATAATAGCTGTTAATAGCTTATGTGAAGCCCCTACTGTATACAGGGTAAAAGCATGACATTAGCCAGCAGTAGCTTTTTAGTGTCCTTCTGAGTTAAAAGGACAAAAACAGAAGTTGACTCGAGTCCTTGCTTTGTGTCCTGTTTGAAATTTATATTTCCACAATCACAGCAACATACTGTATTAGACTCTCTCTTTCTTGTTCGGTTTACATTAGCATTATACTATGACCTCATGCTTGAAAATATTTTAAATAAGATCAGAATTTCTATGTATTTCTATGTGGGCTGAAACATTAAATGTTTGCTAAGTGATGCTAAATCTCTAACCTAGCTGTAACGAGGCAGTGGCGGAATCCGTATGCAGAATTTGAGCTTTAATGAGAGAAAGGCAGGAGCAGTAAGCGAGGCAAACAAACGCAGGCAAGAGCAAGGCAAAACAGCACAGTAGGTCATACAGATAAAGGCAAACAGTGGCAATAATCCAAATGGCTCGGTACGTTGAGGAAATCTGACGATACATTGCAGGGTGTATAGCGTGTGTGACTTATATGTCGTCGAACCCTGAAGTGAACACTAGAGGTAAGTCTTCCTGAAACGGAGAGGGTTCCTTCTGGAGTGATGGATGTGGTTGCTGATGATGTTCTTACACTAGCAAAGTCTTTAAAACATAGGAGCTATTTTAACCAAAACAAACAGCAGCTTCACTCAAACTTTAGAAACTTTACAAGAGTTTTCAGAGCTTAAGTTTTACACTCTTCCACCTGAGCGATTTCATACAATGGGCATGAGATCTCTCCTCACTAATCATCAGTGTCGGAGAAGCTCTAATGTAAACACAGTCATTCCCGCCAAACGCTGGGATGTAACCAGGAAGTCTAACCCTAATCTTTCTGATAAGGACAAGAAGGATTTATTAAATATAACAATATCTCTCATAGATGTTTTTTTTTTTTTTTTTACCAGAATACTCAACCTTAAACAAACAAGTAACAGGTTCAACTGAGATTTGAACTCAGAGCACTGGATTCAAAGTCCAGAGCACTAACCATTACACCATTGAATCAGGACAGTGAGGGCTAACTTATTATCATATAATGAACAGAACAGCTTCAATCTATGACCCAAATTCAGGTTACTTCTTTAAAACTGTTGGCTGCTGTGTCAAGTCAACCGCACGCAATTTAGCTAGCTAAGTTAGCTAGTGTGTGTAACATCAATGAATGAACTCTGTTCAGGAAACAATGGCAGGAAAAGAAAGTTTTGAAATATATCATTGCCATGTTGAATGGAAAAATGTATTTTCTTTTATGGGGTAAAAGTTCTTATGATGGACTTTAATATATGAATGTATTTTGGTACACAAAACATATCTGGGGGACACGGTGGCTTAGTGGTTAGCACGTTCGCCTCACACCTTCAGGGTTGGGGGTTCGATTCCCGCCTCCGCCTTGTGTGTGTGGAGTTTGCATGTTCTCCCCGTGCCTTGGGGGTTTCCTCCGGGTACTCCGGTTTCCTCCTCCGGTCCAAAGACATGCATGGCAGGTTGATTGGTATCTCTGGAAAATTGTCTGTAGTGTGTGAGTGAATGAGAGTGTGTGTGTGTGTGTGCCCTGCGATGGGTTGGCACTCCGTCCAGGATGTATCTTGCCTTGATGCCCGATGACGCCTGAGATAGGCACAGGCTCCCCGTAACCCGAGAAGTTCGGATAAGCGGTAGAAAATGAATGAAAACATATCTTTAGAGCTTGAGTCTAACACATTTCTGACTTAGCTACTCCTGCCAAATGCAAGCAATCGCTTATTTACAGTTTTGAAATGAAGGCAGAACCATCATCATTACCCATGTCAGCTCTTCTTCGAGAACCTTCTCTTTCTGTCCCCATGTGCATGACGTGTCCATCACTCTATACTTCATTTGTTTGTCAAAAAAAACATTCATCTTGACTAGAATTTGGTAATCAAATCCTAACATGGAAACAAACCATAAGAAAACTCTTCAGAGGTTCCGCTGATATTTAAACTCACTGCTGGATTCAGAGTCCAGAGTGCTGACTGTTACACCATGGAACCAGAAAACCAGTGCCTTTTAGTTGCTTATGCACCCTTTCTACCAGAAAGAACCGGGTGCTGGTTCGAAGTCCACTAGCGAGCTAGAGAGCCATCACAGGGCTGAGTCTTATGTCACTGTATACAACCTTATACAGCAACGTTACAACGCAGCAGCGGCAAACACAAACACAACATCAACAATGGTGGATGTTGCTTTACTGTTAATGCTCATGGTTTTGCGAACCTACATTTGCTTCCAAACGCGATGAATCCTTAAATGATTTAAAAATGGCACTAACAAAGTTCTCTTTTGTCTTATTGGTCACAGTAACCCCACCCCCAGCCCCTGACGCAAGTGGTTCTTAAGTCTAGACCAGCAACGTTTTGGTGCTACTTAAGAACCACTTTTCCTGGTTCAGAGCCGGTGCTTTGGGTGTCGAAAAAGAAAGAACTGATTTTAAATTAGGCTCCGAACCAGCACTCAAACTGTCTCGGTGGAAAAGGGGCATCTTCTCTGGACTCTAACATCTAGTGCTTGCTTCCATGATGGTGCTTTATCATTAACGTCACCAATGCTAACATTCATTCATTCATTTTATACCACTTATCCGAACTTCTCGGGTCACGGGGAGCCTGTGCCTATCTCAGGCGTCATCGGGTATCAATGCAAGAAACACCCTGGACGAAGTGCCAACCCATCACAGGGCACACACACACTCTCATTCACTCACACACTCACACACTACGGACAATTTTCCAATGCTTTAATCAATTCTACTGTAGATTTCATTTTTCGAGTTAAAATCTTTAAACAAGCCAAGATTTGAACTCGTATCTCCAGATCACTGGCTAACCTTTACACCATGGAACCAAGGCTCTAAAATCCCAGGTGCCAATACTTTTTATGTTTAGCTAGTGATTAAAAAATACTACTTTTTATATGATCACTACTAAGTATAAGCAGTGAATGCTACTTTTTTATACCACTTTAAATATAGAGTTAGCATTCCAAGCTTTAGTCAAATGCAACATAAATGCTAGCTGAGCTTTACTGAAGGCTCTAGATTTATTGCCACGTTGGTGTTTGCTAACTGTTTCAGTTCAGTCTGTGTTTGTGCTTTGTTTTTTTTTTTATTTTGGACATTGTTGGATGCTATTCATTGCGCTAATCAACCCAGCATTATTCTCATTATTCTTCTCATGAAGCTCGATAGGCAACATATACACAGACAGAGACAGGAATACTGTGAAGAGCAGCTCTCATGAAAACATCAAGAAATTAACATGTTCTGATTTATTTTCTCCGATGTTCAGAAATATATAATAATCTATTTAAACAACTTTAAATCACAGCCACATACCACATACTAACCACAAACAAACCACATACTCTTGAAGACGCCTCTTTCATCTCCTCACAAATTTCAGCTAATTCTGTCATTGAGAAAGAAGTTACACCAAAGGAGCTTACAATAATTCAACCGAACACAAATGGTGACCATTTTTATTTTTACTATCTGTGTGTAAATAGCCACAGTCAACATCCTACTTCCTGTTTCTCAGTGCCACAATTGTCCCCAAGCGCTACATGAATGACTAAATTACACAAAAATGATTCACTCAGTTTTTTTCTCTACATATTAGGACATGGAGCTCTTTCTTTCTCAGAGTGCATTTGTGTTGTCGTCTTTAAAGTATTCCAGCTTTTTTTGGTCTCAAATATGGACCTCCTGCTCAGCTGCAAATGGGCCCAGTGCCAGGCTACATGCAGAGCCTCACTTACTATTTCTCTCTCACACACACACACATGCGCACACACACACACATGCGCACACACACACACACACACACACACACACACACACACACACACACACACACACACACACACACACAAATTCATACACGCACGCATGAACACACACATTGCACACACATACACACACACACACACACACACACACACACATTCTTTAGAGCTTCAGTGCATTTCTGCTAGATTAAGATACTTAATGTTGGACTTAGCATGAGGAAAGTGTGGAAAAAGTACAGCAAAACTTAAAACCCCTGTTGTTAAACAAATATTTTTCAGAACCTTGTGAATTTGTATGTCATCTGTAAAACTGTAATACAAATCATACATTACCTGAGAATATTAAGTTTTGAAATACAGTACGTAAATATTTGCACAGGGTGTGTGGAAATCCTTTTATCAGTGCCTTCGTTTATTTCTTTATATTTCTTAACTTATTTATTGCCAAGACGTAAATATTGTCTGCTTTTTTTCCTCCTGTAATTGTTGTGCACAGCGAATAAAGTATATATTAACATTATATATTTAAAACAGCAGAATTAACACTTTAACAATTAACACTAATTTATTTGCACTAATATGCCAAGAGATTCTTTTTGCTTATTATTTTAAAAATAGATTTAAATTTAAGGCTAAATAGATTTAGATATTAAATGTAATAATAATAATAATAATAATAATAATAATAATAATAATTATTATCATTATTATTATTATTATTATTATTATTATTATTATTATTATTATTATTATTATTATACACAAGTTATTTGTTAGGGAAATTTATCAAATGCTTTATTCCAGTTGATGTTTTCTTTGTGTATAACACAATGTAGTGTTTCATGTTGTTTAAGAAGTTATCAGCATTTAATTCAGCACATGCTTTTAGTAACTGTGTGTGTGTGTGTGTGTGTGTGTGTGTGTGTGTGTGTGTGTGTGTGTGTGTGTGTGTGTGTCTGTGTGTGAGAGAAAAAAGTTATTATTATTATTATGCAGTTATTAAAAAAAAATTATTATTATTATTATGCACAAGTTATGTGTTAGGGAAATTTATCAAATGCTTTTGAAATGAAACATAAGATAAGATAAGATAAGATAAGATAAGATAAGATAAGATAAGATAAGATACAGCAGCAAAATATATATTAAAAAGAATAAAGAATAAAGACATAATATGATATACAGTATATACAAAAACAAAAATGTATAAAAATAGTTACACTGAAGACATTTTGCACATAGGTAATATTGCACATTTTTCAAAATTTCTGTTATTGCACACGTTTAAAATACTTTGTTATTGTTTATTATTGCAGTGAAACAGTAATATTTATGGTGACCGGTGATTGTAAAGTCTAATAGCAGCAGGGAGAAAGGACCGTCTGTGTATTTGTGTACTTAAAACCTAAATTACTTTTTTATGTGCAATATTTATTTCAACTTTTATATATATAGATATATATATACACACACACACACACACACACACACACACACACACACACACACACACACACACACACACACTATGGTTATTTTTCTCGTGCGCATGCGCAGTGAGTACGCAGGCTTTGGGACGCCTCGGGACACGCAGGGGGGGCGTGGTCGCGTTTTAGCAACGTCATCATCCTGAGACTGGAGTTCGTGGAAAAGCAGGCAAAGGAGCGTTTTGTGCTCTTGTGTGTGAGTGAGACAGACAGACAGACTCACTGTGTTCAGCGCCGACGGATTACAACCATCATTGTTTCTACTCTCGTTCCGTTCTAACCGTTTTAAGCTTCACTGAGGATTTTAAATCGTAACGGAGTATTATTTTGTTCACCAGGTGGAATGTACACACCTATGGATGGATGGATGTAAATAAACAGCACCAGGATTGATAGTCTGCTGTATTATTACCATTACTACTATTATTATTAGCAGCTTACATGCTTGTTGTGATTATTACTAGCCCTTAAACACAGACAGTGTTGCCAAGGATACGAGTCGTGGGGAGATTCCCAAAGCCCGGCGTTTGTGCACCGGAAGGAACCCCATCTACAAGCTACACATATCTTTTCCACCTTGTTATTGAAGGTAAACAAACCCCAAACATGATGAACAGCCGCACTGACACACAATAAACAAGCTTTGTTTACGTGTATAAAACATAAACACTTGTTTTTTTTAAACTGCTACTACATCATGGAAGCAAACTCAGGTCTCTGTCATGCTTCCTTTTTTAAACGTCCCACTGAATTCGTGTCATTTTTTTACACGCTATCGAGTGCACTTTTGCGTATAAACGTAAATATTTTAGACACCGCGGCTAAGCTAACGCTGATTAAAAAAAGGTAGTGTATGTATGTGGTTAGCTAGCATGCTAATGCTAACTAGCATTGCGTTTAGATTTCCTAGAATGTTTTTTTTAAGAAACCAAATTTCTGATCGTTTTATCGTGAACACGCTTATTTATTTTTATTATTTATTTATTTGTTATTCGCTCGGATTTTAAAAGTACAAAAAAAATGTTTCACATACAGACTTAGCTTAGAGGCTAATGCTAGCTGCTGCTTGTTTTGTTTTTGTTCCTAGAATTGTTTTTTTTTTCCCTTCCCCTTTTTTCTCCTACTTTATTCACTACAGAGAATGCATACATTTTCTACCCAAAGTTCGATTCTAATATATATAATTAAATAAATAAAGGTTTATATTCACCACTAATGTGGTAGCATATAGGCTAATAGTAGCTAGCTAGCCTTTCAAGCCTACACTGCCTGGTGCTATTATGTGAACATGGTGTTAATTATGGTTATTTTTGTAAGGTATAATGGTGAAAACGCACTTTTTTAAGATTTACTTAAGTTAGATTTTAGTATCGAAAGCACAAGTACGCACAAGTCGAATGCAGTTTAGAGGTTTAGCTTAGCCTAAGTGCTTGGTATTAGCTAGCTAGCTAATAATAAATAAAACATGTATATTTTTAACCCTTAAATTACTTCCAGTTGATGTTTTCGTTGTATAACGTGTAGTGTTTAAGAAGTTATCAGCATTTAATTCAACACATGCTTTTAGCAGCTGTGTGTGTGTGTGTGTGTGTGTGTGAGAGAAAAGGCTGATGGTAGTTCAAGCTTCTCATTTCACTACATGCTTAAAGCATCTCACTCACTTTCAGTAAGAGCTTTATCCTGGTGGATCCGGAGATTATCCCTGGAGCACCAACACTGAGGCGGGAAAATGTCCCAGATTTAACTCCATCACATGACACCACACACACACACGCACACACACACACATCTTGGTAAAGTTAGCACCTTTAGCCTGCCTGCTGTCTGTTTTTGAGCTGTAGGTGGAATCCAGATAACCTGGAAGAAACCCAGACAGACATGGAGAATCCGGGAAACAAGACAGACGTTAGCCTGAAATTTGTCATTGAACCGTGAATCCCGGAGTTGTGAGGCTGGAATATGACTTTCCTCACCCTCTTGCCTCCTGCATACAGCTCATAAAGCTCTGTTCAAACGGTAAAACGTACAAAGGGAATATGGTTTAATTTTTGATTTTCCATATTTTCTGTGAGGAAAATATACACGATCATATCACTGCATGACACGAAAACCGGGTCTTTGTCATAGACTTTGTGCCATCTATGGTCGCGTTTTATTACAGACTAATCTGATCTGAATACAGCCGAAGTCGCAGAGATCTGCAGCTGGGGTCAGTTTGAGGTTCCAGTTGATCATGTTGATGTTTATAAAATTACACTCATGCTGGTTTGTTGTTGCCTTTGACCTCAGTGTGTGTGTGTGTGTGTGTGTGTGTTATGTAATTATTACTGTTGAAGCCAAGATGGCCAGCAGTTGAGGCACCTGGAAGAGGAAGCGTATGCAGATAATCTTGCTCAGAGATGTTAAACGTCATCCAGTAAGGTCAGCGTTTTTAAATTCTGAGACACCGGCCATGACGGCGGAAACCACATGATTGAAAGAATTTTTAAAAAAATCTCAATTTAACAGATGTCGCTTTTAATCCTCGAGTCATACCTAAAGTACACAAGCGAGCATGTGAACGTTTATGGTCTGGTTGTACTGAACATCCCTTTCCACACACTCAGTACTGTTTGGCTTTTTATAGTTGGAAGACTCACGATTTCCCTGAAAAGGACGAGTTTCCTTCTGAGCCCGGTTTCCTCCAGAGGTTTTTAATTCGTCCTCGTGTCGGCTCAGGATTTTCAGGTCGAGATTTTCTCGTCACTGTCGAACGATATCAGAATCTCTATCAGGAATTCGGCAGAGCCACTTTGTGACAGGATAAAAAAAAATTCTGACAGGAAAGTACTTCAGCTGCCGTGTTTAGATTGAATTCTGGTACGTTTTTCTTTCTCGTGTCAGATTTTATGACCCTGAAAGGAAAACGAATGTGGAAAAGCTCTCAGAGGACTTTGACGTGTTTGGTGAAATAGTGAAGCAGTCAGTCTGTAACGAAACGCACAGATAAGTGATGACACTTCAGATTATTCACTTCAGCGCCCCGTCCCGCTCGGTGGTGTCAGTCATGCGGTAATGTGTTCATTATTTTAATGTGCATTAATCTCAGAGGCTCTTTGGGGCTTCACCCTTAGGAGAACGGTTTAAAAGGAAACAATGCAGTTGTGAGCTTGCTGTAAGGATCCTGTCCAAGTTCTGTCCTCAGGCATGCTTTTGTTAAGTCCCAGATCTTGAGGTCAAACAGCAGAGGTTTAGAACAGACGTGTAGAGTGAAGAGAGTGGAACCAGAAAGAGCAGACAGGGGGGGTGAGGAGGCAACTAAAGTAACTAAGACTTGAAATGATGGCCCTACAGTCCACAGGGGTCTCTCTCATTCTTGTTCTCATTCTCTCTCTCTCTTTCTCCTTGTCTCTCTCTCTCTCTCTCACTCACTCATTCTCTCTTTCTTTCTCTCTGTCATTCTCTCTCTCTCATATTCTCTCCTTCTTTCTCTCACACTCACTCACTCACTCACTCAGTCACTCACTCACTCTTCCTCTCACACTATCTCTCTTTCTCCTTCTCTCTCTCTCTCTCTCTCTCTCTCTCTCTCTCTCACACACACTCAATCTCTCTTTCTTTCTATTTCCTTCTCTCTCTCATATTCTCTCTCTCATATTCTCTCTCTCTTTCTCTCACACTCACTCTCTCTCTCTCTCTCTCTCTCACACTATCTCTCTCTCTCTCTCTAAAGAGCACACACTGCTTCTCTTTCATCTCAGATGATACTATGCAGATATACATAAATCTTCCTCCACAATGTTTTGGCAATATTAGCAGCTAGAAGGCTTATTTGGAATGCTAGTAACGGAGTTACTATGGCAACCGCAGCCGGTAGTAGGAACACCTAGAGATGAGTTCAAAGTACACGCTGCATGAGTATGATCGGTGTTCCTCTCTGTCCCGTCAGCCAGAGTGTAAGGAAGGAGCCAATCACAGGCTTTTATCAGGCCAAGTATGCGTAAGAGGGCAGATTGAAGGATGTTGTGTCTGTGGAGCAGAATATACATTTCATCAAAAAACGTCATCAAGTGAGATTTCCTGAATAAGAGATTTCCCCATTCTGATCTGTCACTAACACAGAACTCTCACTAACAACGATATAGGACTTCGGACATGTTTCGTCGCCGAACGGTGACTCCGAGAGGAAGAAGTCATCCATGTGCCATGATCGGTTTAGACAATAACTCTGTCACATGATTCACAAGGTTTGAGAGCATAGGGTACAGAGCCTTACACACACACACACACACACACACACACACACACACACACACACACACGACAGATCATGTGCCATTACATGAATTATGAATTATCTGTAATGTTAAGATGATTAGTTTTCAGCCTGAGACGTCACTGTGTCTCCTGAACGCCGTCTTTGCTCTGTTAGGGTTCATTGTGAATAAAGAAGCATTGGTGTGTGTGTGTGTGTGTGTGTGTGTGTGTGTGTGTGTGTGTGTGTGTGTGTGTGACTAAATGTACCCCTGAGCACTACTGCACTTTTTTTCCTCTTGTCTTTTGAAGCAGTTGTTTCCAGAAAGTGTTTATTCTGCTGAGATGAAAGAAAAGAGCACGTAGTTACTGTGTTTTTTCACCTGCACTGCTCTCTTCATCTGCAGGTGTGTGTGTGTGAGAGAGAGAGAGAGAGAGAGAGGGAGAGGGAGGATGCAGTGCTCAGCAAATGATTCAGTTATAGGGACCTGTTCCAAAAAGAGCTTATTTATTTATTATTGATTTTTGTGTTTTGTTCGTTTTAAAGAATAAACCCAATCTCAAACGTGACTTTTTTTTATTTTGGAGCAGCAAAGAAAGGAGGATCTTTGCAGAAAAGTTAGTTGGCCATGACATCGCAATCTAAATAAAATGCTGCTGTGTGATAGTGATACAAGGATGGAGACACACACTCTGCTTTTGCGCACACACACACACACACACACACACAAACACACTTTCCACTGTGTTTGAGTGCTTGCTGTTTGGTTCTGAATGGAGAGAGTGAGAGGGTGTGAAAGGGAAACCCTCTGCATTGTCCTTTGCTTTTTGTGTCCTTCATTCTGGACTTGCTGCCCCCCTCTCTCCTAACGAGCACACACACACACACACACACACACACACAGACCATCTGACCTAAAGTAGCCGCCTTCTCTCAAGCCCAGACCTCTGTCTCATGAAGTGGTTGAGTGAATCTATGTTTTAATTTCTTAAAAAATCTGTCCTTATAATTCTAAAAGGTAAAAGTTTATCCTGTGTCTTTAACACCTTTTACATTCCTTATCAGATATCAGGAACAGGAAAGAGGCACTGCCTGCTTCCTGAGAGAGGGAGGGAGGGAGAGCTGGGGAGGGAGAGAGTAATGGAGGGAGAGGGAGGGAGGGAGGGAGGGAGGGAGAGCTGGAGAGGGAGAGAGTAAGAGAGAGAGAGCGCGAGAGAGAAAGCAATGGAGAGCGGGAGAAATGGAAGAAGAGAGAAAGGGAGAGAGAGAGCGAGAGAGATGGAAGGGGGTAGAGAGAGAGAGAGAGAAAGTAATGGAGAGAGGGAGAGATGGAGGAAGTTTTTTTTCCTGTTGACTATACCATCAAACTTTATTATACTTAAACTTTATTTTTCTCTTTAAAAAACAACTAATTTGAATATTTTTTTAATGTTATTATTTTCTATATAATTTCACTAATATTTGAAAATATAATACATTTTATTAATAAAATCTGAGTTCATTAATAAGTAATAATAAGTATTAAGAATTCATTGTGTGAGCACATTTAGTAGAGAGGCCGTGTGTGTGTGTGTGTGTGGAGTGTGTGTGCGTGTCTTTTATCTTTTTATTACAGCATGTTGATTGTGTTATAAATCTGCTTCATCGTGTTTATCTTGCTGTAAACCATAAAGGTGTGTGTGCGCGCACACACACACACACACAGGATGCTACGTTGCTTTTCTCTACCATGAAGGGCATGAAGGGGCCCCCAGCGGAGGGTCGTTTCCAGGGTAACGTCTTTCTCTCTCTGACCTTTCAGCATCCTTTTCAACATGAAGGTTCTCCAGAAAAGATGTGTGTGTGTGTGTGTGTGTGTGTGTGCGTGTGTGTGTGTGTTTGTAAATAAATCTATATAATGCTAGACTGAATTGTGTAGCGTGAGCGTGATCTATCCCGTAGCTGTAATGTGGTAGTTAGTGTACAGGTTTAGTCCTACAGCTTGATTTGAGAGCTCTGGGTTTGGTTTCATTATGATGGAGTGATGTCGTATCTGCACAAAGGAACGACTGACGTTTACGCTCACACTCTGGCTGAAACGCACGTTTGTTGTCTTACAGCTGCACTAAATTACAATCTAGGGATCTCTGTGGGCCGCGAGAACCTGCGGACGGTTAACAGAATGTGTGCCGTGTGAAATAGTGCGAACGATGTGGATGGAGTTTGTGGTGAAACTTTGCGACACACAGCTGTGTTTCTGAATTGTGGAAATAAAAACGTGGATGATGACGAGGCTTTCAAGTGTGATGTTCATCCAGAGAGGGAGCAATGAGGCTTGGGATATAACTGCTGGCACGCAGGCGTGTGTGTGTGTGTGTGTGTGTGTGTTTGTTTCTGCTCGCCTGCAGCACATCAAAGTCTATCTGCAGAGCAGGAGATAAGCACTGCTGCTCTCCTCTGTGTGTCTGTGTGTGTCTGTCTGTCTGTGTGTGTGTGTGTCTGTCTGTGTCTGTGTGTGTGTGTCTGTCTGTGTGTGTGTCTGTCTGTGTGTGTGTGTGTCTGTGTGTGTGTGTGTCTGTGTGTGTGTGTGTCTGTGTGTGTGTGTGTCTGTGTGTGTGTGTGTGTCTGTGTGTGTGTGTGTGTCTGTCTGTGTGTGTCTGTCTGTGTGTGTGTCTGTCTGTGTGTGTGTCTGTCTGTGTGTGTGTCTGTCTGTGTGTGTGTCTGTCTGTGTGTGTGTCTGTCTGTGTGTGTGTGTGTATGTGTGTGTGTGTGTCTGTGTGTGTGTCTGTCTGTGTCTGTGTGTGTGTGTGTGTGTGTGTCTGTCTGTGTCTGTGTGTGTGTGTCTGTGTGTGTGTCTGTCTGTGTGTGTCTGTCTGTGTGTGTGTCTGTCTGTGTGTGTGTCTGTCTGTGTGTGTGTCTGTGTGTCTGTGTGTGTCTGTCTGTCTGTGTGTCTGTGTGTGTCTGTCTGTGTCTGTCTGTCTGTGTGTGTGTGTGTGTCTGTCTGTGTGTGTGTGTGTGTCTGTGTGTGTGTGTCTGTGTGTGTCTGTCTGTCTGTGTGTGTGTGTGTGCCTGTCTGTCTGTGTGTTTGTGTCTGTGTGAGTGTGTGTGCCTGTCTGTCTGTGAGTGTGTCTGTCTGTGAGTGTGTCTGTCTGTGAGTGTGTCTGTCTGTGTGTGTAAATTTCTTATGTCATTCCTTGTTGTTAAAGAACATTTATGTCCCCTAACCCTCAGAGTGAGAAGGTTGTGATTTGATCTGCAGGACCAATCAGCACCTGCACATCTTAACACCAAAACACACTCTCCTGTACGCTGCATCACACAAGGAGACACGCTCATGTAAACAGACTCCATGAAGCTTACATGTGAATGTGGAACGATCAACACTAGATCTCCAGTATTAACTGTCACCCCACAAGCCCCGCCCCTTCACTTCCATCTCACTTTAGTAATCTCTTCATTTAAAAAACAATATATTTACTTCTCTATTGACTCCTCATCCGCACTTCCTGTCCTGATAAACACGCTGTCTGTCTGGCGCGTGTGTTTATACATCGAACATCACTTAATAAATGTACAAAACTCCCAGGGATGTGTGTTTTTATTAAAAACAAGCAACCGTAACTTCCTTAAATCAGTCCCAGCTTTGTTGTGGCACTGCAGAAATTTCATGTCTTTATTTATTTTTAATTTGTTCTTTTTAAAACGAAGGCTGCCGGAGGACGGAAAAACAAGCGAGATGTTTCGACGTGGTTTCGAAACGCGTTCACTGTTGATTTCCTGCGAGACTTCACACCTTTCTCTTCGAGTTCCCCAGGCTCCACACAAACACGCCATGATCTCACGCCATGATCTCTTCGATAACGAAGAGGACAGGGCTGCTTTCAGACTCGACACTAAACACAGCTCAGCATCGGGATCTTTGCTTCCTTTCTAAACGTCTGATTTTAACTGGATATCAGGTGGAATGGCGGTCTGCACCGCGTCGTGTCAGTCAGGCCTGTCCACGTTTGTTCACTGTTTTTCTGCTCGTTCCCACAAGACATCTGGAGTGGTTTGGATTTCCATACTGCACACACACCTACGTTAGTGGTTATAAAGATGACCGTGCGAGCTTTCGTGAGCGTTCGCCG
>NC_062524.1:25890494-25947994 GCF_022655615.1 Tachysurus fulvidraco
GACCATGCTCTGTGAGGTGACGTTGCTCTGTGAGGTGACCATGCTCTGTGAGGTGACCATGCTCTGTGAGGTGACCATGCTCTGTGAGGTGACCATGCTCTGTGAGGTGACCATGCTCTGTGAGGTGACGTTGCTCTGTGAGGTGACGTTGCTCTGTGAGGTGACGTTGCTCTGTGAGGTGACGCTGCTCTGTGAGGTGACGCTGCTCTGTGAGGTGACGCTGCTCTGTGAGGTGACGCTGCTCTGTGAGGTGACGCTGCTCTGTGAGGTGACGCTGCTCTGTGAGGTGACGCTGCTCTGTGAGGTGTAACACAACTCTTTCTCGAGATGGGCACACTGCATTAGATTTGCACATAGCTGTGTGTGTGTGTATATGTGTGTGTGTGTGTATATGTGTGTATATGTGTGTGTGCGTGTATATGTGTGTATATGTGTGTGTGCGCGCTCGTGCACGTTCCACTTTCTCAGAAACAGTTTCCTAGTTGTGAAAGTCAGAATTTTTGTGCTGAGAAAGTGGTGTGTTTTGTGGTCTGAATTCCTAGAGAGAGAGTGTGTGTGTGTGTGTGTGTGTGTGTGTGTGTGTGTGTGTGTGTGTGTGTTTTGTATTGTGTTCTTATTATTCCCCGTTTGCTGACAGCTGTTACTTCTTGTCTCATGCCAAAGTAAGTGTGTGTGTGTTAAGCTTAAGTTATGTGGACAGTGAGATGAGCTCATAAGTTCAGTGCTCTTTGACATGCTGATTAAACACAGATCTGTGTGTGTGTGTGTGGGTGTGGGTGGGTGGGTGTGTGGGTGTGTGTGTGGCGCCTGTAGGGTCATTGTTGGTATTTTATGTATTTGAGTTTCAGTAAACGGTTTCTCTCTCTAACTGCTTCTTTGTGTCTCTGTTTCTTTCTTTCAGTCTTTCTCTTTGTACCTTTCTCTCTCTCACTCACTCTCACTCACTCTCACTCTCACTCACTCTCACTCTCACTCACTCTCACTCACTCTCACTCACTCTCACTCTCACTCACTCACTCTCACTCACTCTCACTCACTCTCACTCACTCTCACTCACACTCACACTCACTCACACTCACTCTCACTCACTCTCACTCACTCTCACTCTCACTCACTCTCACTCACTCTCACTCTCACTCACTCTCACTCACTCTCACTCACTCTCACTCACTCTCACTCACTCTCACTCACTCTCACTCACTCTCACTCACACTCACTCACACTCACTCACACTCACACTCACTCTCTCTCTCTCTCTCTCTCTCTCTCTCTCTCTCTCTCTCTCTCTCTCTCTCTCTCTCTCTCTCTCTCTCTCTCTCTCTCTCTCACATCCCAGTATTAACACACAGGTCCATCACATGCACATAACACAGACATCATAACCTCACCACCCCCCATCGGGCGTAGCTTCTACCGACTTTTCTGAGTTTATAGATCCATGTAGCCTGTGAGCTTTGTCCTCATTCTGCATCTAAACAGGAAACGAAAGTGTCTGAAGCTTGGGGGTTCATGACTACTTCCTGTCCTTTTTGCACTTTCTTTTCACTGAGTTTTTAATTATTTGATCTCTGGTCAGGAGCTTGAGAGTTTAGCAGGGAGGTTCTCGCTGCGGCCTGACGCTGGAAAGGTTCTTTACACACAGTTATATCTAATCATATTACACGTGTATTCTCTCTGTGTGAGTGTGTGTGAGTGTGTGTGTGTGAGTGGTCTAAATAATGCATGGCACGTCACGGTTTGCTGAATTAAGTGTAAAGTGATCGCATGGGCGGAGTTGCCATCATTGATAAATTTTTAAAGAGAGAGGGAGGGAGAGATGGTGCGAGTGCCACACAATAAAGAGTGAGTGAAGAGAGTAGAAAGCTATTTTATCATCAGCACGTATCTGGCCGACTGTGTAAACGCTTGTGAGGTCTGCTGTTGGTACCTTTCACCTACCATCTTCACTGATTTATTAAACTCATGTTAATACACGCCATTTGTTTGTTCGTTTTTTTCAGAGGTAGAGTATTTACAGGAAGTGAGGTGTAAGACAGGTACACACACACACCACACACACATGCACCTGGTTACAGAAAACATGTGCTTAGTCTTGTGTGTCATGACTGTATAGTGTCACTAGAGGGCAGTGTTGTGGAAAATACAGGATATTGTACCATGTTTCCTCTCAGAGTGTGTGATCTGTTAACACGGTCTCTGTTTCACTACACTCAAGTATTTTTGATTATTATTTGCAGTTATTCATTAATAATCACATTTAATTTATTTATTATACTCCGTAGATCTGTGTTTATCTGTCTGACTGTTAATCTTTTGGTCAGTTGGTCTGTCTGTCTATAGAGCTGTCTGTCTGCATATATACCCACCTGTCTGTCTGTCTGTCTGACAAATGTTTTTGTTGATCTGACTGTCTAAAGCTTTCTGTTTATTTCTCTATAATCCGTTTACTGAGCTTTCTGTCTGTCGGCATGCTGGTTGTCTCTGAGCCTATTTGTCTGTGGACCTCTGTATTGAACAAACGGCTTAAAGTTTCGAAACAAGACGTGTATTTCCACATGGCCTATCCTTCTTCTATTTATCTGTCTGTTTCTCCATCTGTGCCCGTCCATCTCGTCCAGGCTGGTTAACAGCAGGTCAGAGTCTTGATCCGGCTCAAAAACACACTTCCTGCGTCGTGTTGAAGGACGCAATGTCAGTTTTGTGTCTGAAGAAATCAGCTCAGTCGGCGAGTTTAGTCAGTTAACTCTTTATTTATTTATTTTTTTTGCTCTATGTCTTAAGTCCAGTTTGTGTAGCATGACTAAATAAATCCTGAAAGTTTGTACATTTAGGATCAATAAAACTCCTAAGTATCTGAAGACGACTCCCTTATCTTTAATTCTCCTTCAAACCTTAATGGGAATGGTGTAGCAGAAAACGCCTTTAATGGGGAGTTAATGAAGCTCAAGTTTAATGGGGTGTGTGTGTGTGTATGAGATTGGTTTAATGGTGTATGAACTTAAACCACTGTCTACATATACAACACATTACCCCGCCTGTTGTTCTTTCTGTGCCACTCTGCTAGCTTCGTATCTGTGTACGCCAGCTACGTCGTCTACGTCACGCGTCTTATTTTTCCAGCTGTAGCCCCTTCGTGGTGGAATATCACTCATGCGCTCCAGCTGTGTGCTTTTGTTGACTCGCAGTAGTGGTGATTAGTGTGTAGTGTTGCGTTGGACTGTGTCGCCGATAAAGGAACATGTACGCAATGTGGAACAATGGGTATCGTGTAGAAACTCCTCCGGCCAAAACGATGATTTGAAACGATATCCGTGTTTTTATTTATTTATTTATTTATTTATTTATTTATTTATTTATTTATTTATTTATATCTAAGAAATTCAGTGTGATCGCGAAGTCTTGCCAGCTAGCCTCGATTTTTCCGTGACTGTCTGCTTTGTTTAGATTTAGATTATTCTAACTTTATGGCTTCTATAGCTGCACCTAGCCATTATAACAATGGTGTGATGAATCATAAATCTCTCACAGAATGAGAATCCTTTATACGGATGTCTGTGGATTTTACAGAGTTTTGTTACAGCTTTTCAGCGTGACGAGGCCGAATGTGTCTAAAAGCCTTTCCGTGCACGACTCTTATCCTCTCGGATCGATAGAAAGGCATTGCGCTGACACTGTGGAAAGCAATATTCATAAATAATGAACGTCTCAGCCTTTCGCTTCGTCTCTCATTCCTTTGGTTAAAAGAGATTTAAAACCACAGAAACTGAGACCGCGTCCATGCTTGAACTTTCACCTAAAGGCAAAGAGTTGTTGACCTTGAAGGCCAGAATTAAGTTGAAGTATACAGTATTTAAACTCTTAACGGTGTGGGATTTCATTCCTTACATCTTTTTATAGACTGGACGTTGTGTTTACAGATATCATGGAAACAAAGACTATTTTGCTTTTGCATTCACCTCACAGCATGTTGAGGTTTCGGGAAAAACATTAGCACAGCTTTTGGTAATTAGCTGAATTAGGTCTCTTGACCTTGTTCCAAATTCCTTTTTTTTTTTTTCCCTCGTCCCATTGGTATTTTCAGCTCAAACACGGTATCTCTATCCCACTTATTCTCCTCCTTCTGCTCTTTCTCTCAGACTCCACTTTAAGAGGTGCTAACTGCGGTCGATTCCCGACGAGTCTGGCCTTTGCGCTACCATGCGTGTCCTGCTAGACACTCGGCTGAACTGGCTGCATACTGAGCAGGCAGGATACAGCGAGCGAGAGGGACTCTCCTGGGAGACTTTGAGGATGATTCTGTGGCATTACAGTGGTTATGGGCTGTAGACTTCACTAATGGTGCTCATTTTGCTCTTTTCTGACAGACTTCTTTAAACTTCTGAGACGGAATGAACCGACAGTCGATTATTCAATAAATAATATACTCATTTACCAGGTGGGGGTGTGTGTGTGTGTGTGTTTCGGTGGCTTAGTGGTTAGCACGTTTGCCTCACACCTCCAGGTTTGGGGGTTCGATTCCTGCCCCCGCCTTGTGTGTGTGGAGTTCGCATGTTCTCCCCGTGCCTCGGGGGTTTCCTCCGGGTACTCCGGTTTCCTCCCCCGGTCCAAAGACATGCATGGTAGGTTGATTGGCATCTCTGGAAAATTGTCCGTAGTGTGTGAGTGAATGAGAGTGTGTGTGCCCTGTGATGGGTTGGCACTCCGTCCAGGGTGTATCCTGCCTCGATGCCCGATGACGCCTGAGATAGGCACAGGCTCCCCGTGACTCGAGGTAGTTTGGATAAGTGGTAGGAAATGATTGAATTTATCAGCCCATTGGGCAAGTGAATGCTCCAGTATACTTACCTTGACTCATGGTTGTTCTTTTCTGTGCCATTCTGCTATTATCATATTTGTGTACGCAAACTGCGTCGTCTACGTCACGCGTCTTATTTTTCCAGCTGTAGCCCCTTTGTGGTGGAATATCACTCATGCGCTCCATCTGTGTGCTTTTGTTCACTCGCAGTAGTGGTGTTTATTGTGTAGTGTTGCGTCGGACTGTGTCGCCGATAAACGAACGCTATTCATTCGCTAATTACAAGTGAATGCTCCAGTATACTTACCTTGACTCATGGTTTAACTAACCTGATTTAACCCTAAAGAATCACAAACATACGCGATTTCTTTACTTCTAGTGGCGCAGAAAGCTTATCGTACCAGTAAATATTTAAAAAGGAAATCCATCTGCACTGAGGGAGTCCTTGAATGTTTTGTTGTTGTTCTACTTAAATGGGTCACTGGATGCTAAAGGTTTGTCTTTACATCGGAGGTGTTTGAAGATAAAGAAGTTAGCCCCATAAATCTGTTCACCAAACACATGGTGAACTTTGTCTAGCTGAACTCTGTACCAATAATAGCAGATCTGTTAGTTCTATCACAAGCCTCTGAATTACTGCGACGAGCTCGGTCTAAATTCGTATTAGTAGAGGTCCTGCTGTTTTCCTTTATCATGCAAGGTGATCTGTCTGGTTATTATTCTCAGCCTATTTATAGCAAGCTGGCCTGTTGCCTGGAGCCAAAGCGCCTGATACGGACCCCGAAACGAAACCCTATTGCACACGGCAGCAACCCCCTCCTTCCTCGCCCAATGGGGCAAAGTCTTCATCAGCGCTTCCATATCGGCCCCGATTGCGATTTGCCGATGAATTGGATAATTTGCATATCTCCCACAAGGCTCCGGGGGAGTCCCCAACTGTGGGCTAATCAGACTGGAGTATCTGAGATCACTACTTTGAGCAGTGATGGGGATGTTGAGCAAGATTTGAGGTAGGAGGAAAGAGTGGAGAGGAGAACGGATTACATGCCCGAGAGTGCTAGTGTTATTTTTCTTAATTTGCTTGTTGGACTTATTTTATTTGTGCCTTTTTTGCTGAAATATTAGCACATGAGTAGCCTTTTCAGCAGACCCTTGAGTGGTTCTTCAGCAACTCCGAAGCAATTTCATGGCACTTTTGTCATTTTTTTTTTCCACTTAAGATAATTTGTTCGTTTCAGTCCTCTGAATTGTATTGATTCACTGCACCCACACGGTTTAGTGCATGTATCTTCAGCCTTGTGGGATCTTCAGCTTCACAGAATTCATGGTTGACCTTCACCTAATTACTTTGGATTACTTGCCTGGAACTAGAGGCTTGTTTGGACCAAAGATAGCCGTGTAATGGCGACGGAAATCGCAGTAATACGAACAGCGTTCACCAAAGAAATAATTTTCATAGTGCGGTGTTGTCTGTGTGAGATCTGCAGCATTGTTAACACCAGACTCCTGCGGGCAGCAGTATTCTTGGTTTTGACTCACTGGAGCCAACTCATGGCCAGAGACCAGAGTGAGGAGAGAGAGACACAGAGAGCGAGGGAGGAAAGGGTGGGAGGGGCTTGCAGAGAGGCCGTATGACAAGATGCTGGGAAGAGCCGAGTGTATTAGGGGAAGAGAGAGAGAGGTAGAGAGTGAGCCAGGAAGCAAGAAAGATGAGAGGTGATGAAGTGCATCGCTAGTGGCTGGGAGATAAGTGGAGGGAGGGTGGAATTGGAAGTGGTGCTTTTCTTTCTTTTATTCCTCTTTTTTTTTCTTTTTTTTTTTTGTAAGGCAGCAATTACTGGCTGCGGGTTTAGAGATCAGCTTCTCGCTATAAGTGCATCTTCAGACCGTGCCTCGCTACGCAGGTGCTTCGGGTTTCTGCAGGACTTGTTCTGGTCTCGTCGTAGACGAGGCTTATAGAAAGTTGCAGAAGAGTTGATGAGAATGCAGGAAGATACGGTGCCACCTGCTAACCACCGCAATCGTTGAACCGCTAATCGGAGAACCGTTTCAGGCTTGCCTCGGCTCTCCGATGTGGCGGTTCGCCTCTAAATTTAACCTGTGATTTCTATGGAAGTGATTTCTGAATCGACAGGACATCAAGGTGAACACATGGTCCAAATCTCACCGACGTTTAACTCTTGGGAGTTTCTAAAGCGACTTTCAGCTTGCCAAGAGAATTTTGAGATCTTTGGGACCGTCATCCCTTGGGGTTTGGATTATATCTCCTCATACTAGATTGTCATCCTGGCTCTCGATGAGTGAGTCAATGTGTGGCTGTGGCTGCAGCATCATCTCCTCATTAATGAAGAGGCTCGGTCGCACGGCCTGCTGCACGGACCTGCTGTCCTGCAGCAACACATCCGAGCATCTGCAGCGACTGGCTACCGGGTGCCCACCACAGCGTAAGGTAAAATCGATGGGGTACTTGTCAGGGGAACTGAAACAGGCCTGGTCATTGTTCTAACTGGTCATACTTCTCTGCTCCGGTTAAGAAAATTAATTGTCATTTTAACACCTTTGCTTAAACCGAGACAACACAACACTTCCAGTCATACAAATTAATCTGCACCAATCTCCAAATAGAAGAAAACTTTCTCTGAAATTCTTCCCTTGACATTCGCACATCCATCATGCTACAGTGTAGATCAAGTGTACCAAGCACTAAGACTAATATTGATTTGCAAGTTTGCTTGTATTTGTTTTGCCAAACTGGCCTTTAGACCTTCGGTTTGTGGTTTAAAATGATTTGACATTGAGACCTCTGGTTACAGAAAACTGCATGGATGACCTTGTTCTGGCTTCTTCTGATGTTATTTAGCCATTTGCCAGACTTGAGAGATCATCTAAGTGTACTGCAGTAATTGATTTTGTAATGGAACCAGGTGATTTAATGGCCGTCTTGCTGCCTTGACAACAACCACAGCATCCTCTTTGACTCGGATTACGTCCTGAATAGGTGCCATCTATAAAAGACATTCTCCTCTTCGTCCTGCTCCTCTTCTGGTCGTCAGAAGCCTTATTTTGTTGCTCTGCAATAGCAGACAAGTGAAAGTAGTCTTTAATCGAGTGAAGTTGCTGAGCCATTTTTTTTCTCCTTGCAGGTTAGATGACTTGTACTGTTAAATGTTCTATTTAACACCAAGCCTTTCAGGATCTCACATTAATACCCGTGAGGAGGTCATGGCGTCTTGACATTTGGGCGTCGCTAAGCGGTGACGTCCTGCTTTGCTCTTTCTGCAGTGTTTCCAGACGTCTGCAGCGCGTTAAGGTGCAAATAACGGTCCAAAAACGGAGATGCGTGTTTTCTATGTTTTGCTAGAAATCTCTATTTTTTTGAGGCCTTTATTAATGAATCGCTTCATTTAATGAATTAATGATTAGTCACAAAATAGTCTTTTTCAATCCCTCCATAAATGATTCCTTTACTGAATCAAAATCAACACACTGTCATTCTAGTTATTTGTTACTCAGCGTTCTGATGCCCATGATCGTCTTTACGAGTTTATATAGTACACCTTTACTAAGAATTTGAGCACAAATTTCGTCAGTACCGAAGGTGGCACATATCTTTTTACGGCCGTACGTTCTACATCGACATAGAGATTTTCCTGCTTTTCGGTACTAAAGGTTTACAGTTTCCTTCCTGAGACCTCGCTGCAGACCGGATTCTTGAGTAACACCGGGATCGATTAATATCCTCTTCAATGAAATGTACACTCAAAGACACCAGAAAGCACCGGCAACGTATCGATATTATTACATGGGTGGAAAAAGAGAATTTCCATCCTGTTATCCGAGCTACGCTGTCATACGTGTACAGTGTATATATACAAATACGTAACGCGACGCTAACGACTCGTCGTGAAGCGCGGTTCCTGTGAGCCGCAGCCGTTCAGGCACGTCGCTCTATCGGAGAACCGTCACTCGGCATCAGGAGGAAACTCGAATTGAATGAAGTCTCATTTTCCACTTGAAGAGGAGTGCGTGTCCTTCCGGCTGTGATGAATGGAGTTTGGTTAGTGTGCTTATGTATGGAGGGACACTTCACTAGTTTTTGCCCCTGTGGGAAGATACTGAGCAGTCTAGCGTGTCAGCTCCTCCACCAGCTGCCTAAATCCTCACCGCTCTTCATCCATCTTCCTGTCACTTGGTGTATTCTTCCTGGATGCTGGGTTTGGAGTTTAGTTTTTAAACACTGACCCAAAGTGGTAAATAGTTTCCGCATATCGCTCTTAAACTCATTAATGAGTCTTCTGAGTTCTGCCTGTTTACTCGTCCACCGGGATTTCTGACTTTCCTGCAGCTCAACCCAAAACCCAAGGCAATCCAGAACTCCGAGACACTTTGTTTGTGTCGTTCACATCTTGATCTGGAGTCCGTTAATAATCTGATCAGTCTATTAATTGTACTTTAGATGCTGCTGTTTGTTTTTTTTGGTCATGTTTTAGGACCTATTTGTTTTTACTGGATCTACTTTCTCTTTGTTAAACATTGTAATGACAGTGTAAGGAAATATTTAGGAAATATTTACCCAGCTTGCATCATTCACCTTCTGATTCAGCATGTACAGGGATTCTACAAAGATGCTTAAAGGCTCCCAGAGCAAGAAAAAGATTCTCATACAGAGCAGTTCTCGAGCTCTACAGCGGAGAGACCCGCAGAACGGCATCATGGGACGTTTCCTGCCTTACTAAATAAAGTCAAACTCATTGTTTTTTCTAAATGAGCTTAGCTCTTAATGAAGCCAGGGTTTCTGCTGTGTGCATTCTCTCTCCCTCTCTCCCTCTGTGTCTCTTTCTCTCTATCTCTCTCTCTCTCTCTCTCTCTCTCTCTCTCTCTCTCTCTCTCTCTCTCTCTCTCTCTCTCTCTCTCTGTCTGTTTCTCTCTTTCTCTCTCTCTTTCTCTCTCTCTGTCTGTTTCTCTCTTTCTCTCTCTCTTTCTCCCTCTCCCTCTCTCTCTCTCTCTCTCTCTCTCTCTCTCTCTGTGTCTCTCTGTCTCTTTCTCTCTCTCTCTCTCTGTCTGTTTCTCTCTCTCTCTCTCTGTCTCTTTCTCTATCTCTCTCTCGGTCTCTCTCTCTCTCACTCTCTCTCTCTCTCTCTGTATGTTTCAGTCACATTATTCATACATTCACTTCTAACTTCTATCGTTTTCTATCTAACTTTTTTCGTTTAGTTTCTTTACCCCTTTTTTGTTCTTTACTTGTTCCACCGTTCCTTATTTTGTGCCGTTGTTGTCATGGTTACTAAACAGATAATCATTTTGTAGCATCCTTGTTTTCTCTCTAACTTGTTTTGTTTCGTGCTCCCGGTTCCTTTTTGTTGTGGTGCGGTTTAAGAGGCTGATCTGTTGCGTGGACTCTTCCAGCTCAGCCCATGGACCAGCTGCTAGGGGAACAGAACGATGATGTTTATGCTTTTCGGCCAGCACCATGTTTACGGCGGCTTTGCAAGGTTTATCACAAAGAGCTGCTTCTGGCCTCAACATATTCCACACTGTACAGATTCCCTGACGTCTCCATCGACATTTCCTTTGTCTGTATCGCTGAAGTGCTCCACGCTAACGAAGCCTGTTCATCAACACAGACTCTTTTACTAAGTGATTAAAGCTTTTAGTCAATGGATTTGAGTTCAGCTTGTTTCTACACACTATTATTAGCAACAGACCTTTAAAGGTGGATTTGGATTTTGTTCTCCGTTCTTTCAGAACGATGTCAAACCCATGGAAGGATTCTGTATTGCAAACTCGTGCCATTAATACGACAAAATATTAAACCCCAAACTGTAATAAATCCCAATCTGTGTTGAAGTATTCACATCTGTATTCAGGGAACCGATCTGAAACCTGAAATTGCATTTGCAGTCCCGTTCAGAGCGGATTTAAATGCATTGTTTTAGCAATAGCCCCTAACACATGCTAATGAACATGCTAATGTTCTGACTGCAGCCACGACTTTCTATAAGTGCTGGATCTCAGCAAGACACTCTAACATCCTGACCTGAGTCAACACTTCATCCATACAACCCCCCCTTTACAGAACCATCGTCCGTAATTAGACAAGAAGCCACACGTTCAGCCCAGACACCTTCAGTAACCTTGTGTTTGCTGAACGAGGTCTGATTGAGCCTGGAGGCTTAGACTGAGTCGCTCTGTCACCATAGCGCTGCGTTCAGGATAGTTTTATAAAGGTTTCGTCTACCGTACACAAAGGTACGGTTTCATCACCCCTTAAGAATCAGAAATGCGGCGAATACTTTTGGTAGATGACGGTCATGCTTAGTTTCCATAGCGACCATCCACCAGCTTCGCAACAACGTGCCAGCTTCAGATCGATATCCCATCGGAAATACGTCTTATTTCTGTCCGTGTTATACAATTAGTTTCACCGGGTTTGTTTGTCGTAGCCCATCTGGTCGTCGATGTGTTAACAAACACCACTGACTCCACGTTAAGTAACACAAAATTCAGCACCAGGTTTACTTCGGAATCTTCGTCTTTTTCCTTCAGGAAAATTTGAGGGATTATCACTGTTCATAGCCTCGAATCTCTTGCAGCCAAATATCGGAGAAAATAAATGTATCTGAGAATAAAATCAGCCAAGACACTGAGATCACAGTGCGGTAGGAGATCCATTCGAGTTTTAATACCAAACGAGACGCCGGGTTTCATTCTGTTTATGCTAGTTTTAATATTGGGGTCTATCAGGCACCTGAAAACCTCCTGATAAACAAATGCTCCTGTCTGAGGTAGAGAGACGTCATGGGGAAGCACACACTATTAACCAGGATATGGATTTTGAGTCGTAGTGCTAAGTAATCGTGGCTTTTCCCTAAACACACTAAAATGGCCGTCGATCTCGATCACATTCACTAAAACATAAAAGCCTTGAGATTCTTTTCTCCAGCTTCTCACCTCTCATGTCTTTGTGTACTTTGTCGTCTTCACAAAGGTATCTTTTGACTCGATTCAATTTTTTATTTTTTATTTTTTTTTTTGCCGGAAATTACATTTTTCTCCCCACTCGTACAGCCTCATCCCTTCCTCATCTGTTCCCTACTTTCTGTGGTCAGGATACCAGAAGTTTTGTGGAAGCTTTGCTTTGTTTTCAGTTTCCCATAAAGATGGAGATAAATGAGCTGTCACTGAAGCGTAGGCTGCGGTAATAAGCAAAAGAAACCATGCATCTCTCTGCCATATCCTCCTGCCAAGTGCACTAGTTTCCAGTTCCAGGTGGAAACAAACTTTAAATGCGACGGTTCGTTCCTGACATGATTCCTGTCGATTTCTTCTGTTAGTCTCAGGTGAAGATTAGTGTTTAGTGTAGAGAGACTGGGGGGGTTTGATCGAGAGGTTGGTTAGAGCATTGAATTAGGAATTGTGTCCATAATGAACTAAAGTCTGCTTGAGATCAGAAAACTCTATTATCGTCACCTGCTTTTGTAGTGGTGGTCATGATGGTGATATTTTAACAATGGTGATATTTTTGTGTTGATGGTCATGATATTGATATTTTTGTGTTGATGCTGGTCATGATGGTTATATTTTTGTAGTGGTGGTCATGATGGTGGTATTTTAGCGATGTTATTTTTGTGTTGTTGGTGGTCATGATGGTTATATTTTTGTAGTGGTGGTCATGATGGTGGTATTTTAGCGATGGTGATATTTTTGTGTCGATGGTCATATATTGATTTTTGTGTTGATTGTGGTCATTATGGTGATATTTTTGTAGTGGTGGTCGTGATGGTGATATTTTAGCAATAGTGATATTTTTGTGTTGATGGTGGTCATGATAGTTATATTTTTGTAGTGGTGGTCATGATGGTGGTATTTTAGCGATGGTGATATTTTGGTCTTTGCTTTGATGAGGTGATGTTTTTGTAGTGGTGGAGGTCCAAGCGATGATCGTGCTGGCTGTACTGTTATGATGGAGTTGGCAATGATTATCATGCTCATGGTGGTGCTAATTGTTTGTTGGTTCTGAAAAGATATAATTGTGGTTGGTGATATCGGTGATGCTCTCTGTTCTATTTTATGTTGTCACTGTGATTGTTGTTAACCATGTGGCCTAATGAGCAACACGTACCTTAACTCTGATACATCGACCTAAATGGCAGAAAAAACACTCACTTGTATTCAGTTCATAGGTTTTTCTTAGAAGCGATGAGTCAGGAGTCATTTTATAGGTTTCGCTTTTGGACACAAATACGGAAAATGTTCTCAGCACGAGATGCTTGGATCAATCATACTCAGAGCTTCAGTGTGCAGATGGAGAAACACCTCAACATCGATGGAGCTTTGGAGTGTTCAAGCTCAGGCGTTGTGCTGTAATGCCCTCTGCTGGCTGACAGAGGAACCGCACTTCATTGATTATCTGTAAACATTAAAGCTGTACACACAGTGTGTAAAAACTTTTAGTATAATCTCTATATTCTTGCTGTTATTTCATTTGTATTTTTACAAATAAATATTTGTTTGCAAGAGCTGTTATTTATTTATTTATTTATTTATTTTTATTTATATTTATTGTAGAAATGATACGGAACTATCTAAGACATGTTTGTGTTTCTGAGGATTCTGGGATGTGTTTGACTTTCACTCAGTCGCCACACATCTCATTACATCACAGAATATTCTGAGTTTTGTTACACGTTAAAGCGTGTTAGAGAGCGTCAGCATTATGTATTTCTGTCTCTCTCTCTCCCTCTCGCTCCCTCTCTCTCTCTCTGTGTACAGCTTTCTGGTGTGTGTGTGTGTGTGTGTGTGTGTGTGTTGGTTATTTGTGTTCTGTATCTCGGTGGGATGGAGTTTATAATCCGAGACGCTCACATTGTGTCTCTCGCTGCATTAATGCTGATGTTCATTGTTTTATTTGGGAGCATGAATAAAACATGAGGTGTTTATTCCCACTTTCTATACACACACACACACACACACACACACACACACACACACACACACACACACACACACACACACACACAGTATACATAAAGCTCTAATAACCAAATGTCTTTTTTTTTTTTTCTCTCCCCTTCTTTATTTCTTCATTCCTGTTTCACATGTTTTTTCTCTCTTTTCCTATCATCATTCTCTCTCTCTCTCTCTCTCTCTCTCTCTCTCTCTCTCTCTCTCTCTCTCTACCTTCTGTGTTGCATCCTTTATTCCTCTCTTCCTCCCTTCTGTTTGGTTCTCCTACATTCTTCTCTTGTCTTCTGTCTTCTTCCTTCCATTTGTTTTCATTCATACCTGCTTCTTGAACTCCTCTTCATTATTTCTTCTTATGTATTCCTTCTCTTTTCATGTCTTTCTTCCTCCTTCCTTCACTTTCTTTTTTGAATTTTCCTTGTTCATCTGTACTTTCTGATTCTGTTTCTTATTGTCTTTCTTTCTTTTTCTCCTTTCTGTCTGGTCTTTTGTTGCTGTGTCTATCTACCTTTTTCACATTTTCTCATCTTTGGTTTTCTTTTCTTTCTCTCTCTCTCTCTCTCTCTCTCTCTCTCTTTCTTTCTCTCTCTCTCTCTCTCTCTCTCTCTCTCTCTCTCTCTCTCTCTTTCTTTCATGCATGTTACTTCTCATTCCTCTCTGGGCTTCCATTTCCCTTCTTATTCCCCTCTGCTCATTTTCTCCTTATTTTTCTTCTTTTTTCCCTCCTCTTCCCTTGTTTCTTTCTCCCAGAATGCCGGGAAGTCGTTGTCCTCCTCAGGCAGCCTAGCGAAGGTTCAGAAAGTAGCAAGCTGGCTTTTGGAAATGAACCAGGACCTGCTGGTTCCCGAACCTGAGCCAGAACCTGAACCCGGACTCATGAACCGCGAGCGAGAACCTCAGCAGCGGAGGAGAGAGCGAGAAGAGGAAGAGGATGGGGAGGAGGAAGAGGAGGAGGAGCGAGAGCGATCCGGAGAGGGGGAAGAAGCAGAGGAAGATCCCTGGCCTTCGGGGAGGGAGTCTGTGAGCCAGAACGAGGGAGCGGAAGAAGGCAGGAGAGAGGAAGTGAACGGGGGAGAGAAAGCCGTCCAGTGGTTGTGGGAGCAGGAGCAGAGGAGACTGAGACGGAGGCGGAGAAATAATGAAGGGGAAGAGGAGGAGAACAACAACCATGACAACGGAGAAGGAGGAGAAGGACCGGTACGGACAGGACTGCGCTCCGAGGAAGACGAGGAGGATGGCGAGAGAGAGGAGGAGGAAGAGATGGACCAGGAGAGTGATGAGTTTGAAGCATCAGAGGACAGTGTAAGAGAGGAGGATGAGGAGGCAGAGGAGGAGGAGGAAAGAGAGACAGGACTTCACTCTTCTTCACTCAAAACCGGAGCATCAAATCCAAACGATAACCCCGACGTCCAATCAGGACGACAGAACCAAAGCTCATCTTCATCTCAGCACACACATCCCCAGGTAAGGCACTTGATGTTAATGCAGCACTTCAATTTCTACTCTGTAGCTTTGTATTTATTTTATTAGTCTAATTATTCTACAGGATTAATTCAGGATTTGTATGCGTCGCTATGACGATACACCTGAAAATAAGTTTTGTAAAAGTCGCTGAAGTTTAATTTAATCTAGCCGAACTTTGACCTTTGAGCTGTTTGTGTGTTAGTGTTTAAGTTAGCACTCACATTTTACTGATTTGATACATTAAGAAGTTCCAGCTTCTCTTATAGACACTAAAGTGACCAAACTATTTTGCTAAGGATTTTAATGCAGACTTTTTATTTGAAATTCTACCTCACACACGTGCGTTAGGAGTTTCAACTTTCAGTTCAGTGCTTGTTATTGTGGAGTTTGTCTCCCTCTTGTGGACACATGGTGTATTAACACTAGTTTTTGAGCTCTCTAGTTTTATTATTATTATTATTATTATTATTATTATTATTATTATTATTATTATTATTATTATTATTATTCCTTTTATTACAACTGGAGTTGATCATCTGAGTTGTGGTTAGTATCTGAAGCTTTTATTGCTACTAAAAGCTACCAAACCTTTTTTTTCCCTTTATTTTTTGAAGTTATACAAAATATTTTTTCAAAGTACATTAATTTATCCATTGATTTAATTTGTGCATAATTAGTACATTAGTGGAAATCTCTTTTTGTATCATGTTGTTTTCATTTGATTTTTTATTTTTTTTTTGGAATATATTTTAATTTATATATTGTTTCCACACTTCAGCTTGACATCAGAAGGCTTTATATATTTACTTAACATTATTATTATTATTATTATTATTATTATTATTATTGTCTCCAGCTTTTAGTTCTCTATAAAATGTGAATTATTTTAAGTTGCTCAACATTTTACAAAGTAAAAAAAAACTGTGTGTGTGTCTTATAAACGATAGACCTTCTCTGTAAAGTATAGTAATAACATCCAGTCATTATATTAGTCATAGGGTTAACTCCATCTCTGCAAAGGCACTTGGAAATCGTGGAAACGGTTGCTATGCAACTCCCATTCTTTCATTGCCATGGGGATTGAGCAGAGAGCAAATAAGCAGGAGGAGGATGCAGGTGAATCACAGTTTCTGAAGCCCCTGGCTGCAGTGATTAGTTATAATCACGGGTTTGAGACTTACTGTGGCCTTCACGCACATTCTTGTTCGCGCTTCTTTTCTTTAACAAGAGCAGTAACGAATATCAAGCCTGTACTATACAAAGTGTGCCATATCGAGGATGCTAGGAAGGGAAAGGAACTGGATCGGTCGTGTCTCGAACCACTTATAGCGTGTATACAAGTGTGTACCTTCTATAGCGTGCCATCGAAAACGTTAGGAAAGTAAAGAACGGGATCGGCCGTGTCCCAAACCACATATCGCACATACAGAAGACTTGCATTTGATCTCATTTTATACAACTGAGCAATCGAGGGTTTAAGGGCCTCACTCAGGGGCCCAGCGGCACAGTGGCGTGTCGTCTTGCATAACGTGCCATTTCGATGCATTTGAAGTTTGGACAGAACAGGACAGGAATCGGTTGTGTCCCAAATCACATAACGCACACTTTGTACCTTCTATAGATTTAGTTTACTACCTCAGCTGGTGCAGCTGTTTGTTATTTAATGTACTGTGTAGACTATTTGGAAGTGGGATTTGGGACGCAGCCCTGCTGTGTCCATGCAGTTGTGGTATTAGACACTAGAGGGCAGAAGTTATCCGGCTTCTCGCTGCTCCACTCGCACCTCAAGCCAGAAAACCTCATTGCAACCATGATATTTTTCACATGGACTTGAATTTTGGGTGTGTGTGTGTGTGTGTGTGTGTGTGTGTGTGTGTGTGTGTGTGTGTGTGTGTGTGTGTGTGTGTGTGTGTAAAACTGACCCAAGATCAGTCTTTCTCTGATTGAAACCCAACCTGTCTGGTGCAGCTGTGCCACAGCACTCGCAGGATTATTCATTAATCAGCCTTATGCCATCTGTGCTGTAACGTGGGACACACACACACCTACACACACACACACACACACACACACACACACACACACACACACACACACACAGGTGTGTGTCTTTAATCATCGATTAATCAATATTAAAAGGAATACATTCGCTTGTGCTCCATTTCGCTCGTACCATATACACACACACGTTTTTTTCAATGTACGTACATTCAAAGACGCTTCTCTTCCATCGGTTTCACTCTGAAGGACGAGTTGGATGTCAGATTTACGCGTCGTGTGAAAACACTCAGAGCTCTTTGTGTAAAGAGTTCTCTCTGAAGCAGCTTGTGTATAAATGATTCATATTCACCTGAAAATTTAAACACATTTTCCTCCCACTGCAGTCCACAAGGACACAGCTGTGTGCGTGCGTGTGTGTGTGCGTGCGTGCGTGCGTGTGTGTGTTTGTGTGTGTGTGTGCGATATCCTTGAGGCAGGGAACAGCTCAGCACACACAAACATCCCAATAACTCACTTTAATGTGTGTGTGTGTGTGTGTGTTTGTGTGAGTGAGAGAAATTTTAAATAAATATATTATTCAGTTCATTTTTATAGTTTTCTGTGTACACAGCATTTGATTTTTATTTATTTATTTATTTTATTGTTGCTATGGTAACAGGGCACAGGTTACAACACCGACTAGCATTATAGCAAGCTAACATAATGCTGACTAGAATTTTATTAAACTGGCCAACACACTAGCTACCAGTAAACTAAACAGACAAGGAATTTTAGTAAACTAAAAAGGTTAACTAGCATAACAGCAAACAGAAAACGCTGTCGAGTTGTTTAGTAAACGTATAAAGTGTTAGCTTTTTGTCAAATGGACAAAACAGTTATTAGCCTTGTAGCAAGGAGATAAACTGATAAACTGAGGAGATAAACTAGCAGTTTAGCAAAATGGCCTAAACACTAACTTACTCCTTACTAAACAGAAAAACAAGGATTAGCACTTTAGGTAAGTAGCACAAAAAAAAAAGAAAATGACCGTTATAGCAAGCAGAAGATGCAGACTTCAGTTTTTATAAACTGCAATAAAATAATTAACACTGTACACTTTAAAAAATGACTAGCCCTGTAATAAGCTGCCAAAACGACCCCTAACATTATAGCAAATAAACAAAAATGCCGGCAAAAGTCAAACAGGTTAAAATTCTGATCGACTTTTAGTGAACTTGCTAAAACTCGCATTATTCTAAACAGAAAACGCGAGAGAGCAAACTAGCGTTATAGCAAGCAGACAAAACGATAACTAGCATCAAAATCGACCAGAAAACACTGACTGACGTTATACAAAACGGAGATTAGCATTTTAGAAAGCGAGTAAATAAGTGAATTAGCATGATAGTAAACCGATAATATACAATAAGGGCCTTGTGCTCTGTAAAATGCTAGCATGCTAAAACACAGACTGTCCTGTAAAATAAACAGGTTTAACATGAGCAGTAACTCTGAAGCGCTGAAAGGAGATTTAGTTCCTTTCCATGTTTATAAGACACACCAGGCTCTTCCCCAGTTTAAATCCCCAGCATTTTCCACATTCTCTTCCATTAGCCCCAGTTAGCGGGTTAAATCTGTGCTGTGAACATAAGGCACATACTTCAGTGGCGGGAGATTAGCGAGAGAGCTCACATAGGACAGCTAAAAATGAACACGTTTCCAAATGTCTTTGCTCCATTAAGCCCGAGCTGAGCCATGTGGCACTTTAGAACATTTTTTATCATCTTTTAGTCCAAATGCGTTTTTTTTCTTTTCCCTCCTCTGTGAAGCGTAATTTACAAGTGATGCAAAAGCACATGCTGGAATGAAGCTGGGTGGTTGATGGTAATGGTTTCCAGCCCAATAACTGTTTGGATTTCGCTCACCATGGTGCAGTAAGCTTACAAAATTTGGCTAAGTTTAAAGTAAAAAAATATAAATAAAAAAACACCGTTTGTGTCCCGGGTATGTGTCCTGCCGTCAGAAAGCAGCATGTCGAACTGGAGGCCTGTCACACATTCTGACACTCGTGTCCAAAACCAGTGACTCTAAATAAAATCGTTTAAATCGCCGGGCTTGACGTGGCTGGAGTAACGTATTAGAGATCCAAGAGCAGCGCAGAACCAAACAAAGTCACAAGATGCTTTCAGGAATTTTCAGTATCAGATGATGGCTGGATATGTGACCGCTCGTGGACGATGGCGACACAAATAAACCACTCTACATCCGGGCTGAACTGAAAAGCATGGCAGTGCACACCCCGGAGCCTGACGGGCTTCAGGCGTGCATGGACGTGTCCCTCTCCCATCAGACATGCTCACTTTCAAGCTGGTTTCCTTATCACTTAGTACCCATAGCACACATGCTAACTCTGAAGGTAACCCTTCAGACTAGCTCGTACTTGTTACAGGACGCTTCCAAGGCCATGAAAAACCTAACAGAACTAATGCTATGTCAGTTAGCGTTCCACTAACAAGAACAATCCATGTTACATGTTAATTAGCATCTTATTATATTGTCTCTAGACAGACAGACACATTTTTTGCTCGTGTCCCACACAAATTATTTATTTTTTAAGAGCACTGCTGAGTCACTGAGGTTTAAATTTAGTATGACTCGAGTAACTCGCACCATACGGGTTGTACGCGTCTTGATTTGTCAGCTCGTGAAGCGCGATTTGGGATGCCTCAGGGCTATTTTTGGACACTTCACAGCTTTTTGGTGTGGAAACAGTTATGCTCTCGTTTGTACACATTTACAATGAACGCTCCATCTTCTGAAGCCGTCCCGCCATCTATTTATCTGAGCCTGTTCCACATTGTTTTGTTCGTAAGTAATGAATGAAAATAAACCCTGCTGACTGACCGGTTGAAGTGGCTCTGTGCGAACTGAGCTGAGTCACTGAGCTGTGTCATGAGCTGGAAATGGAAGTACAGAAGGAGAAAGTCATCAGGACTGTAGGCAGTGTTTGGATAACACACCGTATGGGAGCGCGTGTGGTGTTTTGTCAGTTTACAGTGTGATTTTTGGTCGCCTGTGGCGGACTCGGGGATGAGATTCATGCACAATTGTTCTTGCTTTTATTCTAAACATGGTGGCGTCTTTTGCGCCGGTATTTCAACCGGTCACATTATTTCATCTCAAACATCATGGAATAAAGGTGTTGAAAGTTTTTAGTGTGCTTTTACTACAAACAGGAAGTCACCTCACTTGGTCATCAGGTGTCTAGAGCCAGATATTCGCCTGGCCAGATTCCTTGCTATTGGTCAGGGATCGAGCTGGGGCAGAAAACAAGTGTCCGAATTCCCAGGGTGGGGGGAGAGAAGAGCTTTAGAAAGAAGAGCAGCTGCCAGCGCACTGCTGACATCACACCCTGGGGTAGTTTAAAAGAGGCTGAGAGCATGCAGGTCGAGCTTGCTGTGGCCACACGGATCAGCCTGCTGAAAGCGGTTCTCCGCATTAGTCCGTGCAGTGAAGCTCTACACGTCTTGGTTTGCCACTGGTCCATAGTGTATCTGGGTTAGTTATCGGGTTGTCGTTCAACGTCAAGAAGATCCAAGTCTCCTGTAGCAAGTCTTCTCTCTTTTAAGATCGTGTTAAGTTAAAGACGTCTGACTCTTTCCTTTTCTCCAACGGGGTATGAGTTTCTAGTCCTCTGGACCACTTGGCAATGCTCCGACGTTGCCCCATCCCGCGCTTTTCATCCGTCACCAATTCCAAGAAGAAAATGCCCAAATCCCTACCCAAGGAGAAGGCTCCCCAGGCTCCACCGGAAAGCCTGGCTCTGGAGCTTTTGGACCCAAAGGAAGTGTCCAGGGAGCCTTCACAGAAAGTGCTGAAAATATTCAGCATCAATATCATCACACAGGGCTTGCCTTTCTGCCGCAGACGGGTGAGTGAGTCTACGTTCGGGTGGTGTGTTCGTCAGGTCACGGTGGCCATTTTGTTTTTTGAATATCCAATGATTGACAGGCGTACTCCTTAAAATGGCTCTTCTGCTAGTGTCAGCTTTATCGACTCGGGTTGAAGGTGTGCATTAAACCGGAATTTGTTGTGTGATGAAGTACATGGATGCATCTGTATTAAATTGTTCATCTCAAAAGTTCATCATAGTGCATTATAGTAATAAAGCTTGTTGTTCGTGAGATGATGTCCCAGAATTGGAATGCTGAGCGATCAAGAGTTCATATTTTGAACATTTCTAGAATTATGATTCATGCTTCCACCTCCAGTCTCGCTGTTCCTGTCCTGAACAATGACAGCAATTGGTACAGTGGAGAAGGCAGACTGAATATAACAGCCTGTTATAAGTTGTCACCATGTGCTGCACTACTGTCATTTTAATGGCACTTGCAAAGTCCTTCACAGACAGTTCGGGCGTCAGACGGCGGAGTCCGTGTCTGTGCCGTCACCTCTAACGAGGCTCATACACAGACGAGCAGGTCGAGTCAGGATACCTCGGTCTGTTTTGTTTCGAGATGCTATCACCGATTCGCCGTCACGTGCACTGCTCCTCGTTTAGAAGCATCTAAGATGCAAACGGATGACCTTAAAAAGCCAGCGCTCTATTTTTAGGCTTGGTGAGGATGACGCAAAATGCATGGATCTGTAACAATGTATGGACACACCAAAGCTCCTCATAGAGTAGAAATTTTAGTTCTTAAGCTTTTAAAATCATAACGTCTGCCGCCATGATCACCGTGGTGTTTGTTGTTCGGGTAAAAAGAGAGCGCTTTTATCACGCTCGGACAGTTCGGACATGCCGCACACTATGCCCTTTAGAGAAATCTCTACCATCCTTTGGGACTTTTTCGAGAACGAGCTTTATATAGTATCGCACGGTGCGGCGAGGGACACGCGCCATTGGCAATCAAAAATAAAACATGCTACTCGAGTTGTTCATGTCTAAACCGAATTAGTAGCCATTAAATCTCCATATCATGGTTCTGCTTTGTTCTCTTTTAGAGGTGACGGTTGTCCGTCTACAGGAACCACAAGCTTCAGTTAATCACAGCATGTAATGCCTGGACAGAGAGACAAAGCATGTAAGAGTAACAAAATAAATGTAATCCCAACCTTTCACACTTACAGGATGGAAACAGCTCACGCTATTGGATGATTTGTGAGACATCCGACGCCCTTCATCTGCTATATCTGTATCACGGCTTGTCAGAGAATCCAGTCACGTGTTCATTGTTTCAAGAGCCAGACATCATTGTTTTATTTATGTCCTTGTCAAGGAACATGGTTTGACCTCACATTAAAAACCTGGAAGACGTTACTGAGAGACGACCGTTTTACTGGTTAGAATTTAATGGTAAAATGTGACGGGAAGCCGAGTTGCGATTATTTTCTTATAACAGCACAATCCGAAGTGGCGTATTCCTCTTATACCTCAGAAAATGACCAGTGCTTACATTTAAAAAAAAGAAATAAATCAAATCAAACCATGTTGTACTTTTATTTCATCAGTTCTGAGGTATGCTTATCCTAGTGGAACGTCCACGGGTTAGTTATTACTTAGCATCTATTAACATGGTTTTCTCACAATCGTCATGATTTTTTTGCAGTAAAGGTAATTAAAAAAACAGCTCGTCATGTCACCGAGAGAGTGCAAACACATGTTTTTACCTCCATGTTCTTAATTTTCCATGGCTAACATATTAATACAATTTAGCAAATGGAGAGATCGTGTCACATTTACAGCAGAACCCAAAATATAACCTTAATGTCGGAGTCGATTCTCTGGGAGTTTCACGCCGTAGACCAACTTCTGCATGAATGCGACCGTGTGCCGACATTCTGAGCGGTAACTCTGCCGTCCTGCACACAGAGGAGTGGATGATAAACTCACCTTTCCATCCATCCCCTGTAGACATACTTAAAATTCAAGACATGACTTCAGTGCAAATATTGCGTAAGAAATATCCTCTAAAATTCTCCTGTCTTTGTTTTTCGTAGTTTAGCTCTTGCTCAAAATGCAAGTTCCTTCTGCAGTCTGCTTTGTTCTCGTCATCTAAAACCCAGGCACAGCCCGGTCTCCAGTCGGATTACGGCTTTCGTGCCTTCATCCAGACTTTTCCATGCTGTTGGCTCGTGCTTACAGACAAAGTTTTGCTTAAGGGAGCTTCCTCCCAGGCTCCCATGAATGTGTTGACTAACTTCAGAGACAGCAGCTGGCTCTACTGAATGGAATAGTTTGGATTTCTCTTGGTCTCTGTGGGCCAATAGATGTGGGATCCCTGGAGCTTCTACACCACAAGTTCATTCCTCACAATCCACTGAGATTAATGGACAAGTTCCTGTCTTTCTTGAAGCTCAAGTAAAAAACTCCAGTCCAGCTCAGGGAAAATAATTTCTTCTCCAATCTCAAAATTCGCCGTTAGTTTTGGGTCATGTCATCGATTAAGAGTATTTTCACGCTTGGTGAACCTGAACAGATTCCACACTCGCATCTAATTTGGGGTTTGGTTTTGTTTTGTTTGGGTTGGGCTCTTAAAAGCTTGAAGCTTAGCTTAGCTTAGCAAGACTCATTTGACAGACAGGAGCATTTTGTGAATGCAGATGTGCTCTTCAGGTACACGATTTAAGGTGCGTGAATTTCACCTTGACCTGTGACAAAGTGTAGACCTGAAGCAGCAGCATGTCTCAGTGCTCGCTGACATGAACTGCTCTGACATAAAGACGATGGTTTTAGACATACATCTCTAAGATCTTGCCTTACCATAAAACACTTCCTGCCACCACCTTCCCCTGCTTGATGTGGCCCACACCGGTTCGTTTTGAAGAAAAACCTCAACCACCATAGTCTATCTTTCAAGCATCACCAAATATACTGAGCTTTCTGAGCACAAGCCCAAAAACTTCCTGTGTGTGAGGAGTTGAAGGTCTTGGACTTAACCCGAGTCTTTATCAGCTCAGAACTCTGGGATCAAGGTCATTCCAAATTATACAACACACTCAAAAGCCACTGTGTGAAAAATAGATGAAGATAGAGTTCGTCTCAGGCCTGCTTCCAAATATTTATGAGCCGAACTGATATTCAATTATGAAATGGGCCACAGCAGTGTTCCTGTGTTATCTCAGATTATTGCCTGTGCTCCAGTCAGGCACCAGGCTGCTGCTAGGCCCCCTTTTTTTTTTTTTAGTAGTACTTTATCAATCGAGATAAAGCAGATTCTATTAAGGATGGTCATTATTTTGGACACATTCAGCTGCATGTGACCTTCACGTTATTCACCGGCTAAGTGCTTTAGACGGTTTTGTGCAAAGTGGCCAACAGACCAGAGACTCCAGCTGTCCAGTAAAATGCGCTTAAACGATGTGACACGTCGTTTCTAATGAATCCAAAAACAGCAACTTGAGCAATAATTTTGTTTTGGTACAGTAAATGTTCTGCTACAGGAAAAACAAACAAATGGAGTATAGCTAGCTGATTTCCTTCAAAACAAAGAAACAAATGAAAGTCACTCGTTGGGTCTTGAGCTTCTGTGTTTAGCTTCCTATAAAACAACACGTTTCCTTGTGTGTTGGATGATCCTGTTGTTGCTGAATGTGCTGGTCAGGAATGGACAACAGGTTTGACAGCATTGCCCTCAAGGCCATATTGGTTTCCTCTCCCACCCTACGCTGTCATGCCATTGGGGTAAAATGATCCTGTCCTGCCCAACTCAGCTATGCCACAGACACGGTTACAATCCAAAGCCATTTGCACCTTCATCCCCCCTCGTCTTCCGCTAATCCTGAGCTTGAAGCAGGTGAAATTCAAATGGAAGCTTTGAGGAGGTTTTAGAAACGCTCAGTAGAAACGCTCAGTAGAAACGCTCAGAAGCAAAAGCTCAGTAGAAACGCTCAGTAGAAACGCTTGGAAGCAAAAGCTCAGTAGAAACGCTCAGAAGCAAAACCTGAGTAGAAACGCTCAGTAGAAACGTTTAGAAGCAAAAGCTCAGTAGAAACGCTCAGTAGAAACCTTTAGAAGCAAAAGCTGAGTAGAAACGCTCAGTAGAAACGTTTAGAAGCAAAAGCTCAGTAGAAACGCTCAGTAGAAACGTTTAGAAGCAAAAGCTCAGTAGAAACGCTCAGTAGAAACGTTTAGAAGCAAAAGCTCAGTAGAAACGCTCAGTAGAAACGTTTAGAAGCAAAAGCTCAGTAGAAACGCTCAGATGAGACTTGTACTCAAGGATGTGATTATTGGCTTAACATGCAGGAATTTTCCCGTCGTTCGCACACATTTCATGTCCTTTTGTGAACCGAAAATATTTGCCTAATTTTTAATTTGTATCCTAATTTTAAATATCTGATCGCAGTTTTGTTTAGATTTTTAGAATTTCTTTCTCCGTTGTATGCAGCAACGAAAGAAGCATTTGGATCGGAGTAAAACCGTGTGATGTTACAACATAAACATTTTTCTGCTTTTTTTTAATTTGGTGATTTAATATTTTGTACTGCAACTTTGTATGTAGTAATGTAAACTACTTTTTTCTTATTATTATTTATTAATTATAATTTAGTTAAATTATTTAAGTAAATATTTTTTAAAAAATTCACTTGAAATAATAATAAAAAAAAAAACCAGATTTTTTTTAGCTGGTTATGAAACCTTCACAATATAACACATGTAATAAAGATTTATTTTCTGCCACGTCACCACTCGTAACCCTTTTTTTGTTTTGCTTTTGTTTTTAATGGATGAATTCTACCAGAAAAGGAGCTTGTAAAACCCAAAACAGTGCAGAAGAAAAATTCAATAATAATTAATAATCAATTAAATAATTAATAATAAAATTAAGTTTGTGGTGAGAACACGGTCCGAGATCGAACAGACCTAACTGCAAAAAGTATTGAGCATTTTGGACTAAACCAGCTGCCGTAGTGGGGCGTTGGCAATATTTTCGGAAGATGAGAATGTAACAGTTTCACAAAAGTAATGCTCGCCACCTCCTGAAGTGTCTTGCGATGCGTCTTCGCCGTTTGCAGTGCATCAAAATGATATTTTCAAGCCGCATCCGCGCTTCATTCTGAAAATTAAGGCTTTGCATAGAATGCTGTATACAAGCGATGTAGTAGATTACAACCACGAACATAATTGCAGCGCGCAGTCGTCTCTCCATGGTGTACTGTATGCTGTATTTTCCTCTTTTTGTTTACTTCTGGAGTTTCGTTGAAATTTCCCGCACGTTTATTCTGACCAATCGAGAAGCGGTTTAGGAAATACGATCAAAGACATGTGGCCAATGAGTGATGTGGATGTTATCACATGACTGCATTTCGGTTCGTTTCAACTGGTGCGGAACAGAACCATCAGTGTGGTGTGAAAAGGAACCAAAACTGATAAAAAAGCTACAATGGGTCATTTTTTGCTTTTGGTCCGGACCAAATGAACCGAACTATAGGTGTGAAGGCACCCTAAGTCACTCTGGATAAGAGTGTCTGCTAAATGCTGTAAATGTTTCAGTGATAGTGAGAGTTTAAGTAAGGACTTCATTTCAGCCCAAAATAAAGGTTGCGTAAACTAAAATACGGTAATTAAACTATAAATGTTAAGCTTTTTATTAAAAGGAGCTGCTGATGATAAATAGTGCACGGAAATGCTTTCGGACATCTGATGATTACGGAGTGTAATCACTTTTTTTAATAAATGAAAAATAAAAAGGTCTAAGAAAACTATTTCTAAAATAAATACAGCTTTTAATAAAGCGGCTTTTTGCAATGCCGTTTTTGTAACAAACGCAACTGACGACATGATCGCAACGATTTCAGGCCGAGACTTTATTTCATCTGTATTACGTCTTTCCGAGAAATTCTGCCATGCACACGCTAATTCCTGGCATTGCAGCTTCAAGTTCTCAACGTTTTATTCTCTTCTGAGAACAGAAGTGTGCTGGCTTGTCGAGGAATTTATTTATTTATTTATTTATTTATTTATTTATTTATTTATTTATTTATTTATTTATTTGCTAGTCTCGGAGCACTGATAACTAGATGGGATGCGAGTGTGAGTTGTTTGGTCCCCTCACAGAACACAATGGTCCATGCATATAAGCGCTGACGTGCGGTAGCTGGGAGTCAGGATGGTGTACGTGTGCGTAGATGTTTCTGCTACGAGCAACCTGAGACATCTCAAAGACCCGCAGATGATGTCGTGAGATCAGTGCATCGATCACGCGCCTCACGCGAGGGGGGGGACGACGACTGCACCCCTACATGCACATTTATTAGATGTTTTATGTAAAAAGTCCAAATTTTTTTGTTTGTATCTTATTCTGCCATCATTGTTGTTCTGTTCCTTACTCAGTTTAAATAAATCGACTACTTCACTTACAATCGAAGTCTGCTTAATGATTGAAGCAAACCGCGCTTCTCTCCGGGGTTCCTCGAGTGCTCCTGAGGGTTTCTGCTGCTATATTTAAGCTTTCGGAAGTGTCATCCTCATCATGAAGAGAAGGCAAAGTGCCTGAGGTGGTGGTGAAATATTTCTGAAGCGCTTAAGAGCTAAAGTTTTTGCGCAGTGATGCAATTGACTGTAAGGCTCTAGGAAGGTTGTGATATTTCTCAGATATTTAACATTTATTAGAAGGAGTCCACATGAAGTTGTGTATCTTATTTTTTTTTCGTTATTTCTTTTTCACTAACCAACTAGGCAAGCTATTCAACAAACGCAGTCTGAGGCAAGCATCCTATAAATTCTTCAGAATTACAATGTCAAGACTGCAGCGTCCAGAAGGAGGGGTTGTGTGTTCGCAAAAAAAAAAAAAAAAAAAAATTCCCCTTACGGTGCAGGGTCAACTAGGCAGCTGTTGGAAAGGTGTGTTTTTACCTCCCTAGGCAGCTATTCAGCTCACAAGGGGGCAAAAACAACCTGGATTGATGACTCCATCTCTTCTCTCTCAGCTTTCCATAAACTGTCTGCTAGCAGGACCTCATGTTGTCTCTAAGTCTGCTTCTGATCTGAGCCTTCCTGCTTAAAAGGATTGTACTTATTGTTTATTACACTGTTCAAGAAAACAGCTAGGCATGCATTGATGTTGAAACTGCTCCTCCTAAGCATGGCGTCGTAAACGAGTCCAATTACTGTATGTTGTCCACAGTGCAAGTAACCTGATAAAACGTAAATCATGATATATCTGGTTCCTTGAGGAATCAGAGTGTGGGCATTAAATATGAAACGGTCCGTTAAATGTGAACTGTTGCATGACTGAGCAGTTCATGTCAGCGAGCACTGAGACAGAGCGTAGACCTGAAGCAGCAGCCTGTCTCAGTGCTCGCTGACATGAACTGCTCAGTCATGCAACAGTTCATGTCAGCGAGCACTGAGACAGGCTGCTGCTTCAGGTCTACGCTCTGTCACAGGTCAAGGTGAAATCCATGCACCTTAAATCATGGAGTTTTTTGCCCTTTCTACCCATGATTGTGTCCTCTGATCACCACAGGACTCTTTCTAAACAGCTGAAATGTTCTTTTGCGTATATTAGGGACATATCAAGCGCTATCTACCCCTGGGAGGGGAGTGACTGGATTCCATCGCACACGCTCCGGCTCCAAATAACGCCGGGCCAAAGCATCTGAGCAAATCTATTCTGAGCCGAAACCATTCCTGAGTCTGGATGTCGGCGGGAACGATAAGACCTGCGCTGAAGTTCATTTGTAGAGGATGAGGATGTAAATGTAGTGGTCTTGGTCTATTCACTGGGCTGAAATGAGATGCATGCGATTTGAGACCTTCACCTCATGTAACACTGAAGCAATCCAGTGCATCCGATGATCCAGTAGCACGATCCACGTGCTCCCTGTGCCGCACCGAAGCATAGCTGACCTTAAAGGCCGAGGTCAGAATCTCATCCAAATGCTTATCAAGTTCAAGGGGCTGAATGTGATGTAGATGCACAACAGTCCAATCAAGCCCTGCTTCCCTTGTGTGTTTGAGTCGCTGACATTTTCCAAAGCACAGAGGACACTTGATGGCCTTTTGTGCTGATCCTGGGCCAGGATCCCCCCTAAACCCTGGTGTGTAAACAGCTCTGAAGAGAAAGTGAAACTGCTGATTGCAAAATTAGGCACTTGCTGCCAAGTGGAGCACCTGCTGAGAAGCTGCCAAAAGGCGTTGACATTTCTTGCAGCTCTGGTAGCGTAGGCGAGAGGCATCCTCCTCTCTCTCAGGCATGTGTCACAGGTTGAGCGCATCATCTCACAGCCAGCAGGAGTAACTGAAGAAGATCCTGCTGGGCTGAAAATACTCCTGCTTTTTAATCTGCAGGGAGGGATGGCATTATGGAATGACTCAGCGAACGTGAAGCATCTTGTCAGCAAACTCAGTATTCCTTGCAGTTACAGGCTACAGTGTTAGAAAAAAAAAATGCAGGGAAGTCTGGTTCTAATCAAGTTCATTCAGCCAGGTTACAGAATTGTGACCGAAATAAGTGACTGCGTTTGAAACTGTAAAGCACTCTGTATTGATTTCTGGAGATCTTCCTACTAAAATGACTAGTGCAAGGTGAACAGATTTTACCTCGATGTTTCTCCATTCACCTATCTATGTAAATGTATCTGTTCTGCTAAATTCTTCGGTTTTGAACATAGTATGTAAGATAACTAACATGTAACACCTGCTGTTATTGGAAAATAATCTACACTGGGTGGCATTTTGGGGCATCTATTTATAGTTACGTTTAATGTCGTGGAACGTCTACAAGGCAGGTTCGTTCCTCTTATTGCTTAGACAGCGATTCCCATGTTGCCATGAAACCAGAAAACCGACACTGGAGACTCCTTCCTTAAATATCAAATAAACCCTTTTAACAGAAAACCTCACATTGTTCATTGCACATCTTTTATCATTAGACTCTGATCTTGTCTTTCCACAGCACACAGTATAGAAACAATAACACGTTAGAAACAAACTGCTCTGATTTGAGAAATTCATTGACATAAAATTTACATTTACGGCATTTTGGTAGTTGCTCTTTTTTCTTTTTAAACCAGTCCTGAGTTTTTAAAGAAATTAAACATAATTATAATCAGCTGCACCACAGAGATCAGACATTCTCACTAAGGGTCTTTTTACACCTGGTCACTTCGTGTGTTTTCTCTGATCCGATAGCTATCCGATTTGTTAAAACTGTTCCATTTACATCAGGCCACATAAACGCGTCTCGGCGAATCGGATATCGATCCGATCTTTCTACTCCCGCCCAAAATGCAAATATATTTTACCTCATTTCCAGGGTAATTGAAACGGAACACGCTTTGGTGTGTGCGGTTTTCAGAACGCAATCAAAAAGAAGACGGAAAAACTTATTACGACGGTTATGCTACAAAAAACATCGTTTACCGTTTGCAGCATTTTCGCTGGTGGCAGCAGCGCATTTTAAGACCCAACTAGACACCTGGGTGAAAGATCACTTGTGAGTGACGTACTTCCGTTTGGGAGGAGTTTAGTACTGACGTACGTGGCTTGAACAACCACATTCATTTACACCTGTCAGGTTTCGTCTGAAATGCGTCCAAGACCTCCTCCTGAAGGGGTTTGAACTATCGGATTTATATCAGTCTCAAATGTTTCGGAGGGCATTTAGACCTGGTCTTTTTAACCATCGGATCACAGAAAACACATGAAGTGACCAGGTGTAAAAAGCCCCTACGCTGTGTTCTTTATTATTGTTTGAACGGTAAAATAAAAGGCATCCTTTGTACCTTTAGCGTGTAATTTGGAAACATGACTTTAATGTACCTATAAAAATAAATTAAAGTACATAATTGTACATTAAGGACTGCTGGTTTGACACTTTCCATTTCCACTATGAGCATCTTTGTAGACTAAACGTAATCGGACTCATACGAGTGCTCATTTTCAATGCAAATTATTACGCGATACCAGCAATGGCAAAGCCGATATTGATCAACAACGGCACCTTTTGGGACGTCATGACATTTGAGGTCATTTGACAGCCAGCAGTTATGCTGGCGTGGTTTCCTGTTTTGCAGCGAATGCACATGTTGCGAATAACTGTTGTGGCTGCTAAGGCTTGAGCAGATTTTTGCTTCTTGGCTGCCCCAAGGCCATCACATGCTCTGAATCCCTCAGCACTTCTCCAGCACATTAATCATTCTTCTTCGCCTCTCAGCAGATATGAACCTAAACGGACTAAACGAGACACTGCTGTTTGTCTAGCTGCCTTCCCTGAGATGTAAACATCCTCATTACAATAGGTTTTATATGCACCGGAGTCTCCGAGCACTATTCCCTCTTCCTCCTGGTCTGCACTCAGATTATAGTTACATCTGTGTGAAACCTGACCCATCCAGGCATTTTTCTTGGATGCGTTGCATGTTTCAGCAAACTGCTAGCTCATTAAACCTCCAAGTTCTTCATTACTCAGTTAGCGATGAACGACAGTGTTTATTTATCAAAGGCTTGTTACCAAGTAACTAATGCTGTTGGTGGGCCCCACGGGGAACATTTCACAGTTTACAGTATTACAGCAAAGCATGGTGTGGCACGATCAATATCGCCTATTGATCAGTAGAGTCTGGGTCTGTCTCAGGGTTCTTGCCTGTTGCCACTCGATTTTCTCATCAGATTGATTTTCTCGTTGTTGTGCTTGTCATTTTGCACAAAGTGGCAGACTTTCTGTTCCGACCTCACTCGTACTTGCCAGGGGTCAAATCTGGCTGCTCGGAACCCAATAATCGTGACCGTCCGATCTTCTTTCCAAGTCATGATGTACAACTCTTGGCTGGATAAGATTATTCAGATAAGCAGACAAACTGAAAATCACTCTAGATATAGTTTGGTGTCGAAGACAGATATGGACATCATGCTTGCAGACCAGCGAATACGGACAATACGAGGACACACTATTCAGCTGTCAGACCTAACACCTATGCAAAGTCTACACCAGGGTATTATTTGGAATATAATTATATTGGCGTGACTCAGACCTGCCCTTCATCCATCATTTCTCTGGGAAAGATTTTGGCACGTAGGTGGCTCCCTGAATGGCACAACAAAAAAAAAAACTTTTCACCTTTTCTGAAGCGGAGAGCAAAAATAGTCATGCTGTCTGAGTGAGTGGGGTGCTTTAGGCTTTCCCTCATCAGTCAGAATAAGTCTAGTCATCCGTGGGTGTCTGTGAGCTCAGGTATGCGGTCGATAGGTGATGATGCTTTCTTCTGAGTGTGCTGCCTTTTGACGACGCAGAGTGAAAACATGCAAAAGTTATGTCTATCAGGCCAAGCATATGTTAGCTACTAGGCCAGCGTGGGTGAAGGCTGTTGGGTGATGGGAAGAGATGTACACTCTAATTTTGGGCAAAAAGATTGATGTTTGTCCATCCCAACCCTCGTCTCCTGCATCGGGATCCTTCACTCTTACTTGCTCCCTTAAAGACTTAACCCTTAACATTGATAAGTCAGGGCTTAATAGCACACTGGATATCAAGCTGTATCATTTATTGATTGGGAAGTCATGGCTTGATGTTTAGAGAGTTTGACTACTAACCCTAAGGTTATGGGTTCGAGTCTCGGGCCAGCAATACCACGACCGAGGTGCCCTTGAGCAAGGCACCAAACCCTCCCAACTGCTCAAACAGTTTTAAAATGCATGTTTGTCTTTCTCTTCTCTTCTATCTTGCTTACTAATGAAGGCAAGTAGCTCCAAGCTATTTGGGATGTAATGAAAGGGGTGCAACCTGGTATTTCTACTCCTCCCTCATTTCTCTTTGTGACAACTTGGTGGAAAGATTTGACTGTTTGGAAACCACTAATGACTATGTTTTAGTGCTAATTTAGCCTCCGCTTGTGGTACACGTCTTGCTTACTCGCAGCGCCGGATGATTCGCTCGAACTGGCAAACACTTTGAGATAGAACTCAAGCAAGTGTGCCATCGTATTTACCGGTTAGGGGTTGTTCTAGAATAGCAAGAATGGAAGATGTGATGCTGAACATTTCAGACACCAAAGTCGGTTTTCCTGACTGGCACCGATTGTACGGACATGAACAAGTCCCTGGTGTAATTTGATGGATGAATCTTGATTTGCCCATGTCGTGTCTCCTCAATAAGGCTTCCAGGAAAGTTCTGGTAGTTTGGTGGAAACCTCTAATCACCGTGTCCTTGCTAATCTCTATATAGCACAGCAGAGCACAGCATGGCCTTGTGGTGCATCTCTTGCTTATTTGTTTGGAATGGATAGCCTGAACTGTAATTCCCCCAAGATTGTGATTTCTTTTTAAGGGCTTCTGTCATGCTGCCATTTTTATCTGTCAGGAGTGGTTACAGACCAGTAAGTCTGGAAGATATGATGGCAGGTTTGGGAGAAAGAACCTTTTAATCTGGACAGTTTATAAATAATGACTTGTACTAGCTGCGTCCTCTGTCTTCTGTCATGCTTTGTAGAAAGATTCGAGGCTCCATCCAACAAATCCTACCTCATATCTTGCTCGAGGAAAGTTCTGGGTACTTGGAAACACACTCCGCTTATCGTCGTGCGCTAACCTACATGACCAGACTTGGGTTTTGTGTATTGTTTTATTGTTGGGTTGATGCTACATTAAGCACCTGAACTGGAAAAAAATTGTGAAAGCCAGATCTGCTCAGATTCTAAGCATTTACTTTACACCAACTGTTTTCTCGCCGTGTCTCGCTGTGTGTGGTCGGGTACAAGCATCGAGAGAGGCAGCCAATTCTCAGACCGTTACGTCAAAGGCGAAACGTTATTGCTGACATCGGATCCACAGCGTTGGCAGACTTCACTTTCTGCCTCCTGCTGATGATTTAATGGAATCCAGCCTCGGTTACATTCTGCGGCTTCACTCAATAGGTTGGGTTCTAACGTCTGGTAAAGGAAGCTGGTCTAACATCGGTAATAAGTAGTTTTCAGTCTATTTGTTAGGGAAAAGGACGACATTATTCCTCTCTTGGTATATAATACGGCAAAAGCACATCTTACGAGTCGACTTGCGTTCCCGGAGCAGGTGTTCTTTCTGAGTGGGTTCGACTGGCATAAAGTCAGACCTGCTAACGTCAAGAGAGGATTCTTTTTTACTGTCTCATTATAAATTACAGATGAGCCAATCAACACCTCAATCTGCCTTGACTGAAGGTTGAGTAGGTGTGTAAACTCTGATACTGAATAAAACCCTGCTCTCATTCCTCCTTCCAGTAAGGCACTAGTCATCTCTTAGCACACGCTTTTGACTTGTTAAAAAGTTGTTAAAATGCTGTTCGCTGTCCCACAGACCTGGATGTACTGGTGTTTGGGTGGAAAATAAAGCTGCCACAGATTAGTTTTAAGACAGTTTAGACACTAGAGAAGATTCCACACACTTTTATATGACTTGCTAAGATACGAGTGTTTGTGACAGACGAGCAGCAGCTAGCAAAGCCTTAGTCGAGTAAAGTCTAGATTTGTGACCCGACTGAAATATCAAATCATTTCCTTTACATGTTTAGCAAGGTTTGATTTTTCTTACCGGACCGATTTCATTTTGTTTTTCTTCCCCGCCAGATTATGCATTTTGCTGATTCACGTACGCGGTTGTGAAGTAAAATCGAATACAGCACTTTATGACGCAACAGGATACGCTCATGTGGTTAAACTTCAAAGCAGGTTTCTTTTCCCTTTTTGAGCTCTTTAAAAACATCCTAAAGCATCTGTGGTGCCTAGATATCACCTAACACAGCTGAGGATCAGCACACACACACACACGTGTACAAGTTTCCTTGTTTGTGTAAAATGTTTACGTTCTCTTTATTAACCAGTACATTTACGTGTTAAAGATTTCCACCGTGTTACTTATAGTGAAGTCTGGTGCTTTACATTACAGGTAAAAAAGTCTGAGCTTTTATAAATAGAAAGCTAACCACCTCCTCACATAACCTACGTTCCTGATCTGGTGGAACGCAGAGTCCTTTACTCCCACTGCTGAGGTTAACTTGCAGATATTTGCGTCTGTTTCGAACAACTGGTTTTGTGTGTGTGTGTGTGTGTGTGTGTGTGTGTGTGTGTGTGTGTGATCAGTACTAACTGCACACTTCTAAACAGGGGTCTTAGCATGTCAGTCGAGTACACAGTCACCGGCTCAGCTTCTGTCACAGCAATAATGCGTCCTCGTCGTGTAGAACAACACCATACGACATACAGGGGGTTTTATGCCCTTTGAAATGTGAGTTAAAAACATGGCCCCAGTCCGACGTAATTAAATACAAATGTTTCTCCAGAGACACAATGGCGGTCACGATTCAAAACCACCACTACACAAAGTGACAAACATTAAGATTAGGAAAGTGATTCGAATCAGAAGGTCACATGCTGGTGCTTAAACACATTCTAATCTAATCCAATCTTTTCGGATCTGTCTGAATGACAGGTTTCTAAATGAAATACAGTATTACAAACAAGTGTGAAAATAGTACGAAGTGACGATCAACTTATTTATTTGTAATAATATTTGCTTGTTAGCGGAAAAACGTAGACAGTCAAATTACTTGCTACGTGTGAACGTGTAATTTACTTTGCTACTAATCTTGCTACGTGTGAACGCATAAGGAGGTGAATAATTTTCACAGTGAGTCGACTCCAAAGAGTCAGTTGGCTTCAATTCGTCAGCGATTCGTCTTCTTTTTGAAATCAAGCGAATTAGACATGACACAAAATATATTTTAAAGTATAAATTAAATACAGAAATTGAATATAGAATTGAAGCACGCAACAATTATCTGGTGATGAAATTCGTTGCCAAATTGTGATTGTAAACATCGCCACATTTAATATTTAGCGCTTCACCTTCGTGTAAAGTGCAATTAAAAATGTATCGCGTTTTTATTTTTGCATGCCCGCATCAGACGCTAATAGCTCCCAAAGCGCTTAAACGCTCCGACAAATATCCGTCGCCCTCGACACACAGCTCTTAAACACCGCCGTTGCTTTCACACACACACACACATGACATGAAAAGGATAACGCAACGGCAGCTATGAGGTCAAGAGGTGGCATTTGCAAATGAAGTGGTTTATCAGAGAAAGGCGCAATGAAGGCAGACATCAGAGTGTTTGCAAACACGCGCGTGCAGATTTCTGAATATTAAAGGGATCTTGTGCACCTGCACCTCTTGAATATTGTAAGGAAAATGAGGCAGAAGGAGTAATCCATTCTCCATGCCTCGGCTGGAAGGAGATTAGACGTGTGGCAGGAAAATCGCTCATTTGCCGCTTTAAAAAGACCACGATGTTAAACGCTATAAAACACGGCAACGACACCCCAGATTATCCCCCGGATTAAAACCTGAAGCGACTCTGCAGCCTGACGTTCTGACAATTAAACATAAATAAAGAGCCATCGTTAAGTCACCTCTGAGAAGCTGTTACTCCATCACCAAAGACATATTAGATATTATATTAAAAGCTTTTATTTCAGTATAAAGTGTATGTTCAGGGCTGACGTGACCGTACGCTGCATTTCCCGTTCCTGGACGTGATCGACCAGAAGACGTCCGTCATGGTCACTTAGATTGCGCATTGGTTCGGAAAGTAGTTCCGGCTGTAACCTGCGCTTCTTCTGATATTTTGTCGTTTCTATAGCAAGAGTTCATATGCAGGAACTTAATAAACAGTTTTAAAGGGAAGAGCGTAGTTTAATAAAGAAACACGGACGTGTCGGCCTCGCTTTGTGTATCTCCAGGCAGCAGAAGCGTTTCAAATTGGTGCAAGCAATCGTATTCGGACAGGGATTGTTAATGAAAAGGGTTTTAATAGAGAATAGATTGAATACCACACACACACACACGCACTCATATACACACACACACTCAAAAACATACACACACACACACACACACACACACACACTCATACCTACACACACTCATACCTACACACACTCATACCCACACACGCACTCATACACGCACTCAAAAACACACTCACACAAAAACATACACACACACTCATACACACACACTCATACCTACACACACACACACACTCAAAAACATACACACAAAAACACACACACTCATACACACACTCAAAAACATACACACACAAAAACACACACTCTCACAAAAACACACACATACACGCACTCAAACATACACACACACAAAAACACACACACTCATACACACACTCATACACGCACTCAAACATACACACACACAAAAACACACACACTCATACACACACTCAAAAACACACTTAACGTTTACATTTACAGCATTTGGCAGACTCTTTTATCCAGAGCGATGTACAAAAGTGCTTAAGTCATTGGATACATTAACTCTGGTTCACTTGGTTACAGACTTCAGATACCGCACACACACACACACACACACACACACACACACACACACACACGGAGAAGAATGGTAAACAATAACGTCAGAGTAATTGAACGAGCTGAGCACTTTTATCTGTGTTTGGTTTTCTCCTCATTCTCTGTCGAAAAATTAGACTCGTTTATTGAGACAGGATCTCGGATGATCAAAACGCCTGCACTTTTATCAAGGAAAGTGAAGGCTGTGCGTATGTCGTTGTCATGGTGACGAATCTACCGCGTCTGAACTCTCCTTATCGTCATTTACTGACAGCTTATTTTCCTTTTTTTCTATCCACTTTTTTCTTTTTCTTTTTTAGCGATTTAAAAAAAAAAAAAAAAAAAGGTGAGTCACTGTTGGAGAACGGCTGCAGCGTCGCGTGGGAGGTTCCTGAGAAACTTTTTATTTATTTATTTATAAAAGTTTAGGGAGATAGTCGTGGTTTTCACGTGTACCTTTTGAGCATCTAACCCCTTATGGAACAGTAAAACTTTTATTTAGGAGAATAAGCGCTGAGGTGGGAGGGAAATGTTTCTCATGCAGGTCTTCACACACTCACTGAAATATACATGTCTTGGGTTGTGAAACTCTTTATTAATTATTCACCATTCTTCATCCCGTTAGGTGATATTGAGCTTTTAAATTCTGCTAGAGAGAAAAAAACAAAACAATAAATATTTATTAAATAATCAGTGGCCTGCCTTGCTAAATGATTGCGCAGCAGATATACAGCTATACCTGGATATTAGACTTGCAATGATCTAATCTAGCATGACTACAGTAATAAAGTCTGTTTATATGGCAGCATTTCGCTTCCAGTCTAATCTCCTGTGGCTAAACACTGAAATAAGCAGTAAGGAGGATAGCGAGCGATTATAGATTATAATAGAAGAAGAAAATGCAGATGAACCCGAGAGAGCTAAAGGCACTTAGCTAGAAGTCAGAGAACGTGAAGGATTTTTGAATGTACAGTGTTTGTGCTCTCATAATATCTGAGCTTAGAGGATTCGTCTTTTTATTACCACACCGAGAAGATAAACTGCCCCAAGGTCAGCGTCGCTGTGCGCGTTATTAATACAGCGTTTTGGCTTATTCAGGCATGTAAACACTGCAGCCTGAACACGTATACAGACTCTAATCAAATACTGTCATTAACCCAAACACCAGTGTTTATTAATCAAATACTGTCATTAACCCAAACACCAGTGTTCATTAATCAAATACTGTCATTAACCCAAACATCAGTGTTCATGAATCAAATACTGTCATTAACCCCAACACCAGTGTTTATTAATCAAATACTGTCATTAACCCCAACACCAGTGTTTATTAATCAAATACTGTCATTAACCCAAACACCGGTGTTTAATAATCAAATACGGTCATTAACCCAAACACCAGTGTTTATTAATCAAATACTGTCATTAACCCAAACACTGGTGTTTATTAATCAAATACTGTCATTAACCCAAACACTGGTGTTTATTAATCAAATACTGTCATTAACCCAAACACTGGTGTTCATTAATCAAATATTAGAATATCCAATCAAACCCTAGATGCAAATATTAACCCAACATTAGCGCTCAACAAACAAATACCTACAGTAACCCAACACCGGTGTTCCTTTCAGCATCTACTTATCTCACTTCAAACACTATAAGTGTCCACAGTGTCCTCAGTCCTATTGCTTCTTATAGATGTGCAACATTTTCCACAAACTGCACTACACCGTCCACTTATATAATATAATCAGCGTCACCCTTAAAGAACGGCCCACGTTATCATCCATACCCCATGTCTCTGACCCAAACACCAGTAAAAGACGGTGTTAAACATCGCTAGCGTTCTTTGAACTTTGATAAATGAACCACATCCGCATGGCCACTCAGTGCGGGCCTGTGTGCCTGGGGCGATGCCCACACCCATCACTCGTGTTCTCCGTCCTCGTCCGTCTGCTTGAACAAGACGATTGAATTTGGAGCTCAAAGGAGCCGACGTTTTGCGAGAGGAACAGAGGAGGCGTCGCTCTCCTCTGGGTCGTTTCCATCCAAATTGGAACGGACTGAAATGGAGGAAAACGCTTTGTACTTTTAAGCTCCTTCATCCTCTGTATGTTTATACATTAAGGTCTTTTGGGCTGGTCTTGAGTTTCATACAGGCGCGCGCGTGTGTGTGTGTGTGTGTGTGTGCTGAGGAAACTGATTCTCTTCTTGCTGCGTCATTTTTGAAGTGGCAAAGTGAACACAGATGGTATTAAAGAAGCGGAGGCTCGGGGACGCATCGGTAAAGCGAGCTGCAGCTTTCACACACACACGAACTCGCTCCAGCTCGTGTCTTTACGCCTGCAGTCATGCAGCAGGGGGGTTTCTGCCCACCGAGCCTCCGTCTCTCCGATTAAAGCTCAGGGACGCTTTAAAAATAAAACTAATCATAAAGCGAGTGATGAAGTTCCTTTCATTTTCCTCAGGGGTTGTTTGCTACGAGGTATAACAAAGCGGCTTGGTTTTCATTAGCAAGGGGAAAGGATTGCTGTTGAATTTATAAACACACACACACACACACACACAGAGTGATGTGTACATTCACATGAATAGCATATGCCAAAACCCCTCTTGGTTCTGTTTTGGTTTGCTAATTACTCTCCTTTCAGTGTTTCATCGAGTGTTCACGCTTGAGTGGAGCGCGCACACACACACACACACACACACACACACACACAGCCTATATCTCACTATCGTTACACACAGAGCCGTGACACAGCTCCCGGCTGTTTACCCTGTCTTTGATTAACAAGCCGATAATTATTGATTATAAACAGCATAATGTCGTGCTTAATCACGGACACCAAATGCTTTATGGGAAAAAAACGTTTCCTTAACATGCTGGGGAAAAACACGTGATGTTCGGCTCACGTGTCAAAATATTATGTATTACAGTGTATTAAATAGAGGATCCCTAGATAGGGAGTAAATTACTCACAAGGCTGTGTGTGTGTGTGTGTGTGTGTGTGTGTGTGTGATTTTATTTTTTAAGAAGTATTTTCAAGTGTTTCTCATAGTATCGAGTTTTTTTTAAACACAAATCCCTCATAGTCTCATTGTTCAATAATAAATATCTCCTTATCAATTAAATGTAAAAATCTGAAATCTAACACTTTTTTCTTCTTCTTCTTCTTCTTCCTTTTTCTTTGTCATGTCCTTTCTGCCCACGCTGACTTCTTTACCTCCTGAAGGTAAGAACACTTTCCTTCTTCTCCAAACTCTTCTTTATGTGTGTGTACGGAGCGGCGTCACTCCTGTGTCTGCGAAGCCGGGTGTATTTACAGCGCTCGGTCGATAGGTGGCAGTGTGTCGTAATGCCAGCTTTGAGCTTCAGTTCACACCCATTTTACAGTTTTGTTGGAGAAAGTCTACAGTCTCACGCCCCTGAATAACACCGTGTCCTATTTTCACACTGATGCTCATCGTCCTGACTGAAGCCCTAACCCCCCCTCCCCCATTCTAATTATGTCTTCATTAATATTCAGGTTTTTCAACACCTGGATCTATCTAATTCAGTCCGTTATATTATATCAGTGCTATATCAGTAATTAGTATTATATTAGTTTGTGGGATTAAAACCGTCCGATCAATCAAAGTTGATCCGATTTAAAATTCTATCTAATCGAATCTGAAACGGAAAATTTTTTTTTTTTTTTTCTCAATCCGATCCAAAAGCACCTTGAGTTGTGTTCAGAATTTTTGAACGGGGTTGTGATGATGAGACTACGTACAGAATAAACTTCCCGAACCTTCGAGTTCTTCCGTCTCGCACCTGGCGTGTAAATACGGACCAGAATCTACACTATGAGCATTTACACTATTAACACTTCAGTAGCATCAGCTTCCTGTTCCAATGTCTTTTGGGATGTTTTTCAGCTCAGCACCGCTGTAAAGAGTGATTTCTACGGTGTACTGTACAGTCGTTCCTGCCGGTTCTATCCGGTCCAGACCTTCTCTTCTAAACACTTTCACATCTTTCTTTCATATATCATCTCATTTGGAATTACCCCCCCCCCCCCCACACACACACACACACAGTGGTCTCTTGAGGATACGGTCGTTAGGCCGTAATGAAACTCCAGGATTAAAACAAAGGTCCAAGTGATGATGACGATGATGATGATTATTGTTAGATATTCAGCTGAGAAGTTGTTCATGTAATCACTGAACTAGCCACAACGCGTAAATGCGAGCGAGCGAGCTGTGCTACGAGACCGCACCGACGTCGGGTGTGTGTGTGTGCGGGTGTGTGTGTGTGCGGGTGTGTGTGTGGATGTGTTTTATAGACCCCCAGACTTACTTTGCTGTCACATCCAATGTTCACACAGATAAGAGACGAGACGCTGCTTCCATACCTTCAAACGCATCCCTTTATAAACCGCATCATGTCTGTCGGAGTTGTGGACGGATTCTTTGAACTCGGGGCTTTTGAACTTTTTCACTGTGCCGTGTTTTTTTTTATTTTTTTTTGTGTTTTTTTTTTATCCTTTGAATCTTGACTCTTGATAAAGACAAAGAAAGTCTCGGGATGAAAATTTAAAAAAAATTTGTTTGTTTTGATTCTTTTCGATCAAACTTTGTGATCGACTTAAAGGTTCCGATCTTTGGGTCCTGTGAATTTTATGTGATTTAGATTTTCGTGCAGATTTTTAGCAAGTAGTAAATAACAATAAATAATAGCCAGGTCTCGGTCGTAGTATTCAGACACTTTGGTATCACTTTTATTGTTCTACTTTATTAATTTAACGTTGTGGAACATCTACGAGCTCTAAAGTTTAGAATGAACGTTAAAGTGAAACCGCAGCACAATATCCTCAGCGACTCGTGTCGTAGATGCCGTGTAAAGTGCCGTGACTCTGGAGACAGCGACGTTTTGCAGAAAGTGAGCTGTTACTATAAAAACGTAGGAGCGCACGAACGTGTAGAACAGCTGACACGACGGTCACAGCCGCTGTTCTAGAAAACCAACAAACATCTTCTGACCAATGAGAACAGAGAACGCCGCAGCACCGTGACCTCACCTCACTGCTTTAAACGAGGACGGCGGGTGGGGAAGGAATCGGTGTAACGAATCGACTCAGGTAGCGTTTCTGTCCAGGAGTAGCTCTGAGTGATTCCAGCTTTGTGTGTGATGTCTGCTTTAACACGTTAACGTGCTCCACGCAGTGCCGTTCCTCCATCTGCTCCTGGTTAAAGCTGCGCTCACTTCAGCGCACACACACCGCACCGCTCCTGAGCTTTCATCTCCCGGCCACACGTCAGGGCCACGGCGCCGTTTATTCCCTGCGCTGTTTTTCACTTCCTTTTGTTACTTTTCTGGCAGACGTTTGCGCTCGTAACATAAAGTCTGTCGCATGTGGAACGTCTGCGCCACACTATAAGATTTATACGTGAGGACTTTTGTTTATGTCCTGCATCGTGGTGCAGTCATTAACCTCCTCCTAGTACACAGGATGTTCTCTCTGTTATGTCCTCAATCCTGATCAGCGATCCTGAATCTGTGGTCTGAAGTCTCTCGCACTTCAAAAGAAACAATTTGACCTGAAAGTGAGGTCGCTGATCCTCCAGGTGTGTGTGTGTGTGTGTGTGTGTGTGTGTGTGTGTGTGTGTGTGTGTGTGTGTGTGTGTGTGTGTGTGTGTGGATTTCAAAAGAAGCCTGTAATTTGCTTCTCGGTCCTTTTTTAGTTAAAACGCTCTCTCTGTGGTAAACCTAGTCATTTTCAGCCACAAATAAAACACGCATGATGACTTTCTGTCTCAATCCGAGCGTGGATCAGACGAGACGCGTTAGCGGCACCATCACCGAGCGACGCTAAACCGCAGGCTGTAACCTCAATCTTCACCTCCATCACTTCAGCTACGTCAGAGTCGTCGCTCCAGGGGCCGCGGTCCGAGTTAGAACAACGCTGTAGAGGGTTCGGACCCACCCAGATCTTTCTTTCATCTCTGTACAGAGTAAACAAGACCTACATGCTCCTTTTCTCTCACTCACACACACACACACACACACACACACACACACACACACACACACACACAGAGTAATGTAAACACACCTTGAGTGATTTAACCTTGCGAATGGAATCCTCCTGAGGAGCGGCGCAGGATCAGTTTGATGAGACCTGTGTGTGATCTGATCTCTCTCTCTCTCACACACACACACACACACACACACACACACACACACACACACACACACACACACACACACACACCTCCTTTCCTGGTCATCTGTTCCTTGTCTTGAGGATCACTTCTTTATTTAGTTTGTTTAGAATATTTATTTTAATGCACTTAGAGTTTTGTATCAGGACTCTGTGTGTTTGTGTGTGTGTGTGTGTGTGTGTGTGTGTGTGTGTGTGTGTGTGTGTGTGTTTAAATAATAATCGGTTTGAGGTTGATATCCTCCCCAGAATTCTCCTTATCTTTTATTTCATGAGGTGTTCAGGTGAAGGTGTGATGTGAAGAATAAGTTACAGTAATCAGTGTACAGTAAACAGTGTGTGTGTGTGTGTGCGTTTGAGGGATGTGTGTGTGTGTGTGTGTCTGCAACATAAAGATCACTCCAAAGCAGTGTGATGTGTAAAACAAGCAGATAAGGTTTGTACTCTGCACATTCACCGCTTCCTCGTTTGTCGTCTATTTGTTAAGGATTTAGCATAACCCAAAGGAACAGGCTCTGTGTGTGTGTGTGTGTGTGTGTGTGTGTGTGTGTGTGTGTGTGTGTGTGTGTGTGTGTGTGTGTGTGTGTGTGTGTGTGTTTTCACAAAGCATTAGCAAGATGAAAGAGTCTTCATGCATTTTTCACCTCCTTCAGTTTACAGTGATTAAAAGGCTGTTGATTCAGTGCACACAGGAAGCCATGCGCTCGGGTGAGAAGGATCAAACGATTGCGAAAAGAAATCAATAAAACCTCCGTTGTTTTTATTTTAGCGATAAGTAATAACTTTTATTTAGATTCCTATTATACGTAACTTCACATTGCAGCCAGCAGCAGCGTTCCCCTAACGTCGTTTACGGAGGAACGAGCAGCATTTCCTCTTCACCCGGATTCAGCTTTTCTTCCCCAGTTATCTCTCCATCTGTAGACTTTAAACCCACAAGAGAACATGTTTATATGCCTGTTAGTCCTTTATCTTCCTGTAAACGAGCGAGAGGAGGAAAGCCGACGTGCCGATCTGCTCCTGTAGCTCATCATCCTCACCTCTCACTGCACATCACATGCTTTTCAGCTCATCACGGGTGTAAAGAGTGACCACACAAGAGTGTGTGTGTGTGTGTGTGTGTGTATGCGCACTTCCTCCTGCTCTGTGTGGCGAAGCAGGTCGACATCGAATACAGCCGAACAAGAAGCGCAACGCGTCGTCATTAACACGACAAATCCTCGCCGTCAGCAGCACGTATTACATCACACATAGACAGTTTATTTGTATAGCGCTTTTAACTATTAACCTCGACTTAAAGCAGCTTTACAGAACATAAATATAGAACAAAAGGTTAAGATAAAGAATAATATAAAGATTAATATAATAGAAAAATTCAAGATCGATATTAGATGGATTTAGGTTACAGTGTGTATGTATTTATCCTAAATGAGCAAGTCTGAGGTGACTCAGGTGACTGTGGGGAGGAAAAACTCCCTCAAGCACTATTCGGACGGGACTAGTTTTACGTGGGGACGTGGAGTAATGCAATTTTACCTCAGGACGTCTGTAATATTAATTGGCCAATTTGCACGGGACAAGACATCTCAGTAAAACTAGCAGAAGTGGGAGGGGTAACTCGCTTTACGCACCACAGTAACCTCCTTGTCGTCATGTGCGTATGACGTTGCTTCCTGTTTCAAGCGCCTCCATACTTGCAAAACACGGCAAAAACTTTTAAACAGGAAATGATGGAATTTTACCGTACATATTTACAGCGGGTCCTTTCGCACGGGATTAGTATTACCTGAGGTAATTTTTCCGGACCTTTTTACAGAAGCTAAAAGTCGCCGTAATCTTTACTGACATTAGCCCTATTCGGACGGGATTAGTTCTACGTGGGGACGTGGGGGGTAAAGTAATTATTACCAGAGCTTCTCTGTGATTTTAGTCCCGTCCGAATGTGCCATCTCGGTAATCATTACGGACAATGTCAGTAAAGATTACGGCAACTTTTACCTTCTGTAAAAAGGTCCGGAAAAATTACCTCAGGTAATACTAATCCCGTCTGAATAGACCCGCTGTAAATATGTACGGTAAAATTCCATCATTTCCTGTTTAAAAGTAGTTTTTGGTGCATTTTGCAAGCATGGAGGCACCGAGTTGTCTGTTTGCGCACGTGATAACAGGAAGCAACGTCATACGCACATGACGACAAGGATGTTACTGTGGTGCGTAAAGCGAGTTACCCCTCCCACTTCTGCTAGTTTTACTGAGATGTCTTGTCCCGTGCAAATTGGCCAATTAATATTACAGACGTAACAGTCCTGAGGTAAAATTGCATTACTCCACGTACCCACGTAAAACTAATCCCGTCCGAATAGTGCTCTTGTCCGTAATGATTACCGAGATGGCACATTCGGACGGGACTAAAATCACAGAGAAGCTCTGGTAATAATTACTTTACCCCCACGTCCCCACGTAGAACTAGTCCCATCCGAATAGTGCTTCAGATGGTAAAGGAAGAAACCTTGAGAGGAACCAGACTTAAACGGGAACCTCAAACAAATGTTGTATAGATGCAAAAGATCACATGCAGTTCACATCTCTTTAATATCGCAGTCTAACTGGAGCTGGAACATCTCTAGATGCCTCAGGATCCTCAGAGTCAGCCTCGTCTCAGTGTAGGTCCAAAATCTTCATCGCACGGAAGATAATCTGAGCCGGTACAATCTCTGGATGCCCCGGGATGGGTAGAAAGAGAGAAGCAGTGGAGAGAAATTTGTGTAGCTGCTGTTCATGAAATGTGCAAGTCTGATATAATAGTGCAGAATACAATACAGCAGTGTTTGACTCAGTGTTTGAATCATTCGTTAGACTCCGATCCATGACGGAGGTCTCCATTTCTGTCTCTTTTTATCTCCTTTTATTTTCCCACAACGATGCCGTTTAATCTCGACCCGATCGTTCTAACGGGGACGAAATGACGTCGCGTCAGCTCCGAACTCCTCGTTTCACACATTTAAGGAGGACCAGCACACGTCTTTCTTGTAAAGAAAAGGGTTAATTGTAGGAACACAGTCAAGCCCCTTCCAGTTAATTATACTGGTTAATTAATAAAACACAACCTTTTTTTTTTTTTTTTTTTTTGCAAGAAAAGAGAGTCGAGGGAGACGTTTTAATTAAAGCGCACTTTCCGTCCGTCCTCCTGGGACGAGAACGTCGGGCTTTTACACACACCACACGCTTGTTTTAAAGATCAGAGGATGAAGGGTGCTTTAAGAAGACGACGTGGCCTCCTCCCACACTCCCTCCCTTCCTCATTAGACAGCAAGCACAAGCTATGAGTCCTGCACCGTGCTTTGTGTTTCTCCGCATGCTTGCGTTTTTGATTGTCTCAGCGCTTTGGCCGTGAAGAGAAGCTCCAGTGGCTGATTGCCCAAATATTCCTTCTGCCTGATTGTCCTCCTTTTACTAATATATGGTGGAGTTCAGAAAAAGATGCTGATGGCTCTTTCCATGGACTTTGCCTTCATTATTCATTAAAATGTTGCTACAATGCAAAAAAAAAAAAAATAATAAGTTACTGTTATCTCAAAGTTTTCTACTGAGCCAATGCTAACATTTCGAAAATTAAACTGCATTTATTTGGGTTTCTTAGGGGAAGTCGTGGCCTAAAGGTTAGAGAGTCTGACTCCTAACCCTAAGGTTGTGCGTTCGCGTCTCGGGCCGGCAATACCACGACCGAGGTGCCCTTGAGCAAGGCAACGAACCCCTCCCAACTGCTCCCCGGGAGCCACAGCATAAATGGCTGCCCACTGCTCCGGGTGTGTGTTCACGGTGTGTGTGTGTGTTCACTGCTGTGTGTGCACTTTGGATGGGTGAAATGCAGAGAACGAATTCTGAGTATCGGTCACCGTACTTAGCTGTATGTCACAGCATCTGCATTCATCGCGGTGTCCCTAAATATCCTTAGCTAGTTTGCCAGTACGTCATAAAGTAACCACAATGACCGATTCCTGAGCAGTTCTGTTCATAACCACCAGCAGTCTTCACTCATGCTCGCTAGCTGAACGTACGCTAATTTCTAAAACCTTGGTTGCGTCTCACTCGGCTCCTTAGCTGATCGTCAACGTTCGACGCTTACGGTGTACCGGAAATGATGCCATATTTTCCGAAGCTTCTCAACTCAAACTCCACCAAGATCGTAAGCAGCTTGTCATATTCGTCGTAGCTCTTGAATGATTAGCTGATTGTAACTTTATTTGACTTCCTGCACACCGTTTGTTTGAGTCTAAAGACTTAAGTGTTCAATCCAATAGTTAGACATTTTGTTATGGAACAGAAGAAGGAAAGCATTTGTAGAAGGTCGGTGATGTCGCGACGCCGGAAATCCAGTCATCGTTGTCCCGATATGTAACGATCCCGAGTCTTTACCAGAGGCCCCAGCTAGTGTACACAAGGATCTACTGGAACTTTTTGCTGTTTGGAGTTCCAGCGTGAGAAAGTTGTCCGGGGGACGGAGTCGCTTGGGAATTCTCTCCGGATGGCGTGTTTATACTTGCTGCTCTCTTTCATGTACAGTCATTTTTTCCCCCATGTTTGTATTGTGTTCATGCTTTTATCATTTGTATGTAAACAACATCGATATCTACCTAGTCCACATCTTTCATGTCTTTGTGTCCTCGCGATCTGTAAAAGCTTTTTAAAACACAGATCTTTACGCTATTGAGCTTTAGAGGTTGTGTTCTGGCAGCCGTGGAGGCGAGATGCTAATAAAGACCTCATTACATGCACAAACATTGCGCTGAGCTGGTGTACAATAAAACACAAGTACAAGCTTATTGAAAAGATTTCTATTGACAACGACCTGACAATGGATTTATTTCTAAGTGATCTTGAAGCATCTGAAATGCTCAGAGGTTTTAGACTCGTACTCATGGTGGTGTTTGTTCTTTTCTTTTCTCTCCAGGAATGTGTAAGACTTATAAATAGTTACACACAAGACTTATAAACAGCTTGGCTATTTGGAATAGCATCAGGATTCTTACTGTAGGAACAAACGTTCATCACACCCACATTGTGATCTGGTTCGTTTATTCATCTGTCTGCATGTGAATCGTGGGACGGCTTTAAGGGAAACAACTAAGGACGTGATACAGCGAGTCAGAGATGGTGTCTGGTGTGGTGTGTGTGTATATAAATATCTATATATATTTATATATCTGTTTTGTCTGACCCTCCATGTATCCGAAGCTTTCTTAGACCGAACAGAAACCTGTTTTGTCTGACCCTACGGAGTTTTATTAGACAGAAACCTGTTTTGTCTGACCCTCCATGTAGCCGAAGTTTTATTAGACAGAAACCTGTTTTGTCTGACCCTCCATGTAGCCGAAGTTTTCTTAGACAGAAACCCGTTTTGTCTGACCCTCCGAAGTTTTATTGGACAGAAACCTGTTTTGTCTGACCCTCCATGTATCCGACATCTACTAATAGTATATAATAATAATAAATAATCGGTTATTTAAAAAAGTCAAATTTATTCTCGTTAATATACCGTAGTAGATTTTTATTTGTTGTTGAGTAAAAAAAGAAGAACCGTAATTTCTGGCAAGTTGCTTTAATCACTTTGGGGGTGGTAAAGACATCACACAGTCCTGTCATGTTATGTATACTTAAAGTACAAAGCGTTCTTAAAGGAAATGCACAGCTGCAGTTATAACACCGTGCAGGAGTCTGTCTTCATCTCAGCTCTGTTCTCAATGAGAAAGTCTGTTGAAGTGAGTTACCGTGTCAGACAGATTTCAAATAAACTCCGTCTCCCCACCCCGAGTCGGTTTCTTCACTGCGCTCATCCTGACCTGCTTCATGCTCTGATTCTTCTTAATTGCATTGTGTTAGCCTTTGTCATCTTTTATTTGCTTTCAGAAGCAACAGGATATTAAAATCTGTCTGGACCATAAACCGGCCGGATGGCAGGAAAAAAACAGTGCGGCTGTTTGTGAAAGTATAGTCCCAGAATAGTAATTAACCCACATCCCCACATCCAGAGTAGGCTAATGTCTCAGCAGATGGAGAGAGAGAAAGAGAGAGAGAGCGAGAGCTGGACGGATACACAGACAGATTACGAGGAAAGTTTAAAGATTATCTGGACATGAATAGGCTTTGGTTGGAAGTTTATGATGCTGTTTTCGAGCTAAATGAAAGAGTTTTCTCCATCTAGCCACTTTGCGAGACACTTCATGAAACATTTGGACGTCTGACTAAATAAGTAATGTTTGTGAAATGGACAAACATGTCTACTTCATCAGAGACCATCGAGGACACTCGTCACTGAAGGGCGCATAGATGAGTCAGCAAAATCTGCATGCTTTAGCACCGACTGATGCTTTAGGACAGAACGTCTACAAAAACAACCTGATTGTAAATACTGTGACTCTTATGTTTAGCTGTATATAACTGTTAGGCTTCATCTTTTTAAGATTTAGACTGAATATGCGCTTTTTAAGATTTAGACTGAATATGGAAATGTCCCTCCAGATTCACAGCATCAGGCCACAGATATGCCTCTGCATCCCTCTGGCCATTCAACCTCTCAGTGTTGCCAAGCAACCAGGAGCTGGGAAGGAGGTCATCAGGGCTGTTTTTGCCGCCCCCGCTGAGAGGAACGAGTAAGGGACAGTAAAGATTGGAGAGCAGGTCTCTTTGTAATAATTCCACAAGTCCACAACAGAATGACCAGTGGCAGTCATTGGGTTTGCCGGTGATAAGTGGATAAAGTTTCCAATAAGGCAGCCAATGGAAATCTCCCAGAGGCGGTCAGTGGAAGGTTCTCCCAGTGGAAGTTTCCCAGCAGTAATCAGTAAAAGCTTCATAGAAGCAGCCAGTAGAAGTTTCCCAGTACCAGGTTCCTAGTGGCAGTTCTCGGTAGCAATCAATGAGCAATTCCCAGCAGCACACAGTGCACAATTCTAACCAGCAGTCCATAAGCAGTGGACATTTCAAGTTCCTAGTGGAAGGTTCCCAGTGGCAGCCAGTTGAGGGTTCTCCAGGTGGAAGAACCAGTACTGACTTATTCATTGATCGAGATTTCAGAAGCACTTCTGGGTTCCTAGTGGCAGTCAGTGGAAGGACCTGCCAGGGGTGTTACCAGTGGGTAGTCAGTAAACTTTTCCCCAGAGTCGGCTCAGTTCAAACGGCATGCATCGGACTTTTCGCGGGGGCAATCAGTAGAAAGTTCTCCTAGTAGCAGTGAGTGGATATCTTTCACAAAATGGACATCACTTTAATACCATCACCAGAAGAAATGGACAAATATTCCATCAAATGGAAATGAATCAGCAGACATGGGGTTTGCGTTCCAATCAGGGAATGAGCAAGACTTCTAGTTACAGCACCATTAATACGTAACCTACTGCTCAGTGTGCTGAAGACAACATGGGTGTTGAGATGATACCACGGTGTATTGTATAGCAAATCATGAGCACATGCTGGTGTATGGAGGGGACTTTCGCTTAAGCAGAGGGCCTGTACCCATGCTTCTGTCAGAGTTCTCTGGTCTGCCTCCTCATGCCGAGTTGTTTTCTTTCCCTTTTGGGCGGTTTGCCTCTGTTGGAGGTCTTATTTGTTTCCTGAATGGCTAATATGCCAAGCTCATGGCTGGAACGAGGCTGCTGAGAGGGGGGGCCTTGTTTCTGACCGTCTGACACCGCAGCCTGCACTTCCTCATTACCATACAGCTGCTCCAGAGTAACAATCCCCACAGACTTCACAAGCTGCCTTCATGACTATCAGCAAAGAATCTATCCGAAGAATTGGAGTGGCCCAGCGGGTTACTGATGGCTTCAGCTTGTGAATCTCTGGCATCTGTTTAAAGCATGTAGGTTAACACAAGCCTGCAGTTTCTAACACAAACCAGCACAACACGTACAAATCATTATTCCGATCTTTACACCGATGACTTAAATCAGCCAGAATACAAACGACCCTGTGTGAAAGAAGAACATTCTCCAAACATCAGCTATTTTTTTCACGCATCAGATTAGTGTAACAAACGGGGCAGATGCTTCAGGCTTAACAGCTTCACATGACCTCATCACAGCTGTTAGCTTGCTAGCGGATTTGTGTTTTGGATATAATTACATGTTTAGTGTTTACATAGCGTTAGCTAGCTTGAGAACAAACCTGGATTGTGGACTAACGCACGTGTGTTTATTTTTCTGAGCCAACCAGTTTGAAAGCTAGAGTAGTTAGCTTTTCAGTTTTAGTTTTCACAGAATACATTTCCCTCGTCTGAGAGAAGAATGGAAATTGTCTGGGTTACATCCGAAATTGGGGGGGCGCAGAGGCTTAGTGGTTAGCACGTTCGCCTCACACCTCCAGGGTTGGGGGTTCGATTCCCGCCTCCGCCATGTGTGTGTGGAGTTTGCATGTTCTCCCCGTGCCTCTGGGGTTTCCTCCGGGTACTCCGGTTTCCTCCCCCGGTCCAAAGACATGCATGGTAGGTTGATTGGCATCTCTGGAAAATTTTCCATAGTGTGTGAGTGAATGAGTGTGTGTGCCCTGTGATGGGTTGGCACTCCATCCATGGTATATCCTGCCTCGATGCCCGATGATGCCTGAGATAGACACAGGCTCTCCGTGACCCGAGGATAAGCGGTAGAAAATGAATGAAATGAACGAATGAACGTCCGCAATTGCATAATACAACCAGATAATTTAGTATGACTAAATGCTATTACCCTACCTACTCTCACCCTTTCAGGACAACGTTCAGTATGGAAGTGATTCTGGGATGAAACCCAGGGACGTGTCATCATGGTAGCTTGGAACGGAATGTTTCGTCTCTTAGCTCATAGCGAGCTAACTAACCAACACCAAGTAGTAAATCCAGTGTAAGACACCGTGTACTATTCGAACATGTTCCTCAGTACAGCAGTATGTGATTTGGGATGTAGGTGCAGATCTTTAGATAAAGCGAAAACACGTCATGAGCAGGTTCGAGTCCCTACACAACGGTGCGCACTTGTTCGGCTTGTTTATCTTAAGAATATTTCCCGCATCTGATTGAAAAACAACACGACCATTTGTTTTCATTTTCACGAAGATATTTTCCATGTCTCGGATCGTTTTTCTCAGACACGCACCGCCGCGTCTTCACCATCGGAGGAATTTTCAATAGTCTGGTCCATGCTGGAGTATCTGACGAGATGTAAGAATGCTCATCTGGAGACCTGACTCTAATTGTAGTTGTTCTGTCTTATTCTCACTGGATTCTCCATCATTCTCTCTGTCTTTTCCTCTCTGTCTCTTCCACTCCTCTGTATCCCTCCCACCCATTCATTCACTCTGATTTTCTTTAGAGCGTAGCAGCGAATTTCGGCTCCTATAAGAGTCGTAATTACGGCGGCATTTAACTTTAACACGCCCGCACAACAGCTTCGGCTTAACTACCCGAACATGCCGAGCTTTTAACTCCACAACAAAAGCCTGCACGACTTCATAGAGATGAGTATTGGGGTGGTTTTGATTCAGAAACTCTTTCGGGAGTTTGCGAATTATACCCAAAACACTGCAGTGAATTTAAATACCGGTGAGATCAAAGCCTCGTTTCCAGCAGATTCCCGGCGAAAACGTGGCGAATACGCTCACGTTCCTGTAATCAGTTACACGATACACGTTCAAGGTGCACTTACAACAGAGTGCTTTTGGAACATCTGCAAAGGTTTTTGTTCTTATTTGAAAATTCGTCTTAAACATGGAGACCATTAGGTGACTTGATTTCATTACATCGGTGGATTTAATTACAGAAAGAAAAGAAAAAAAATCTAAAGTCTTAGACAGGTAAAAAAAAAAAAAAAAGCCCAGTTTGTTGTTTCTGATGCCTGACAGTGCCACGCCCACAGCACCTTAGCCACGATGACGCCACGTGTTTTATTTTAACGCCTCGAGAAGAGAAACTTTTAATTCGATGTTTAACACTTGCCTCGCAAAATATCGGTTTTTGTCGCACATGATCGAATCTTTGTACACACTCGGGGTTGCCTAAAAAAACTGTACCGAACGACCTGAAACGAACTCACAAGCTTCGCCATAATTTATTTGACATTGGTGGGGACATAATTTATTTGACATTGGTGGGGACAACATTCCCCGTATTTTGTGCATAAAACTGTTGTTATACTTCCTTACTCACATACCGGTACCACATACCATATTGCTTCATACAACGGAATATAGCTGCAGCCGACCTCAACACATTAGCGAGAAAGACAAAGCCAATCAAACAGCGACGTGGGTTAGAGAGGCGGGACTCAAAAAAGGCAAAGGCCAATCATTTTAGAGAGTTGAGTTACAGAAGCGGGATTCATTGCAGGGGGTAAATCTGTTAACCGTTTGGGTTCAACTAGTTGCGCTATTTTTTACAGAACTCCGTTGTAAAATATCTTATTTAATGATTCCTGGATAAATGTTAAATGAAATAAGTAAAAAAGCACAAGACGCAGACGGATATCAGTGGTTATGTATAAATATATATAGGCTTGGTCAAATTATTGCTAGGGACAATTGAGTGTTCCCTGGATATTGGTAGGGACATGTCCCTACCGTCCCTACCCAAATGGACGGCCTTGCCTTCCTGGATATTCTCCTGGTCCCGGATCCTTCTCGTACCGCCTTGAAGGACAAACCATGAAAAGAAAAATGACAGTTGGACGAGGGAATGGATATGGATCATAATGTGTATTGTGTAGGTCATGCTAAGGAAATGAAGTCTCACGTTGTGACGTTCACTCGTCGATTCTCTCCAAGTCCTACTCGTCATATTACTGGGTCAGGTCTTTCGGAGAGCGACTTATCAAATCGGGCGTATACCGAATAATCAAAGCGTGTCAGAAGAGCCGCAGCGGCAAGCGTGCTGTGTGCTGAGAGGAATGTAGCAGCCTATTAAAGATAAACAGACATTAGGTTCATCAAAGTCACTAATTGTTCCTGTTATGAGGAGCATCAGAAGGCAACGCTGTGTGTGTGTGTGTGTGTGTGAGTGTGTGTGTCGTTCACTTGCTCACAGTCATTAGTGACTCTGTGTGTTTCCCGGCACTTGAAGACGTCGACAGAAATCGCGTTCGGCATCGTCAGTTTACGAGCCGACACGCCAGATGAGAAGTACAATATCCCTGAGCTCGAGCATCGCTCGCGTCTTTGACCATGATGAGAATATATTAGAGGGTAGAGAGTCGGTGCGCTAGCTGGAACGAGTGTTTATGAGAAACGAGAGAGACGCTATGATGCTGTTCCAGGAGCAGCAGCTGCAGTGTCTCAGCACATCAGGCACGGGGCTCAGGGTGTGTTTCAGACACTGAGCACATCGAGAACAGCAGCGAGCTTCCTCCATCTTTCATCAGCATATCTGTGTGTTTGTGTGTGTGTGTGTGTGTGTGTGTCATGCAGCTGTTTTACCGTTCTCACGCATGAGTGCAGGTTTAATATAGCATTGCAGTCCTGCGCTGCACAAAACACATCAATTAAACACAGCAGAAAGAAATACAATTAAGCCGAACGAATATAATGAACTTTTCTGATTTATTTATTTTTTCTTTAATTGCTCCTCAGTAATCAATTTTTAACCCTTCGATCAGCTCTGAACTGCCTAAGTCACAAAAAAGAGCCGGGACTGGAGACTCCTTCTATAACCCTTCCCACAGAAACCTAACCATCTCAACAAGTGAACAAGCTGTTGCTATAGTAACAATAGTGTGGGCTATATACGATCCATATGATAGCTACATTTAGCTCGTTATTACATTATACAGCTATAAACAGTCATTCTGACTGGTATTGGAGACTCCATCCATAAATATCGAATAACACGTCCATGAAAACTTCACCTTATCGACGGTTACACATCCCTAAATGTGTGTTAAAGCAACTGTTGTACAAGTCGCTGCTATAGAAACGATCGAAAACCAATCACAGAATTCCCTCCCGACCAATCAGATTCGAGCATCCGTCGTGATTCGGGTAAGTTCAAGTCCAGACATTCCACATCAGCACCTCTAAACTCATCGCATCAAACATCTGTATTATTCAAAAGAACCAATCTGTCCTTTATTAATAATATATAACTGATACAGGAGTTAAGTGCTCATGAATAAATCCAGACTCCAGGGACAAGAGGGACAGAAAGATGGCCAACGATCTCTCTCTCTCTCTCTGTCTCTCAGTATCTCTCTCTGTCTGTCTCTCTCGCTCTCTCTCTCTGTCTCTCTTTCATAGTCTCTCTTTCTCTCTCTCTCTTTTATTTATATGTGGTTCATATTCAGTATCAGCTGTATTTAGGCTCATTTCTCTTTTAAAGATGTTATCATATGTTTCCTCTCTCTCTGTGTGTGTGTGTGTGTGTGTGTGCACGCATGTACATGCCGCAATGGGACAGTTTGTTGCCTCGAGGCAGGAAGTAAGGACGAATCCAAGTGTTGAATTATTAAACGTTAACAACCCCAGTCTCCTTCACACACACACACACACACACAAACTTATGTGTCATCGGATGTATGATGGGCATTCCTGAGTAAAAATGGGCGTAGTTAAGATACATTTTTAACCTCACTTTAGCGTTAAATTGCATTTAAACAATATTTCGTCATTAAAGTTATGTCCATTTTTTTTTTTTTAAATGTTTGTAGTCTGGAAATGCTAGCGTCGAGTCTAACCGACTGGTATAGTCATCGCTAGCGTCACCATACAAAACCCTACGAAGCTAAATAGCTAACTTAGCTCGATTTTATCGTCACTCACCCGCAACTAGTCGCCTACCTAAAGTACTAACGTCAACCTATTAATAAAACAGCAGGTACAGATCTGAGCAGTCTCTCGTGTGCAAAGCACTTTTAGCACTAATGGTCTTAATTACCGCGCGGTAAAGACGTCGACCTGCCGAGTCGCGGCGTGAAATCCGAGCCGGATCTTTTGAAGTCTTTGTCTGTGTGAATTCCTCATTGCTGTTGTATTACATCAGCTCCGCTCCGCTCCGGCTTTCTTTCAACGTCTGTTTTTTATTTATTCATCTTTCCTGACATGGCACATGCAGCAATGTGTTTCTAGCTAGCTACGTGCCACAGATGGAGTGTTGGTGACATTCAGGAGGGAAGTACGGCGGTTTGAGACACGGCCCGTGACTGCAAGTTTAATAGATACGCTGTGGATAAAGTGATGATGTGATGAAGGAGAATGAAGTGTGTGTGTGTGTGTGTGTGTGTGTGTGTGTGTGTGTGTGTGTGTGTGTGTGTGTGTGTGTTTATCTTGCAGTCTTTTGATGAGTCATCCTGTTATTCCTCTCTTCAAGATGTTCCACAGGAACAGGGCCTAATGGAAAAACTAAACACATCGCCGTTTATATGACGGACTATTTTGTGGAAATTACTTTGTGAAAATGAATGTGGGTTTAAAAAAAAAAACAGCCGCTTAATAATTCTCCTCTTCTAGGTACGTAGCTTGTCTTCATCTGTATTAGAATTCCTCTTCCTCGGCAGCGTCGCTTCAAACCGACACAAAAATGCGCCTTTCCTACGCAGCCTGAGTTTATAGGGAAGTCAAAAACGACCTGAACACGATAAGCAGACTTTATTATTTCACAGTACAATTTAATCCGACACACGACGTCCCCTAAATACGCAGCCTCGGGAGAAACAGGAAGTCATCATGCTCTGAAATAGAACACAAACCAAAAAAACTGCCCCGGTCATCACTTGATGAAGCACATTTAC
>NC_062524.1:25952994-25955494 GCF_022655615.1 Tachysurus fulvidraco
GAGAGCCTCCTTCTCTCTCTCTCTCTCTCTCTCTCTCTCTCTCTCTCTCTCTCTCTCTCTCTCTCTCCTCCCCTCCTCTCTCTCTCCTCCTCCTTCTCTTCCTCCTCCTTATTCCATCGCAGCCCTTCGTGCACGGTACACGGAGGGCTGACTGAGTCGGATACATGTGGATTATCTCCTGACGTTCATTTATCTTATCTTATTTTTATTCCCGTGTGGATTTCGTGTGTCTGCGGCTTGTGTCCGGGTTCACACACACACACACACACACACACACACACACACACACACACACACACACACACACACACACACACACACACACACACACACACACAAACACAGGGCGAGCATGTCCGCCGCATCGCGCACGGGTTTCGGTCTACCTGGACACACACACGCTCCAAACCGCAGTGACGAATAAATTCATATATATAAATAAACAACACCACCGGAAACCGGAACCTGTTCTCTCCTTGGACACCGGGCGCGGATCTACAGCAACCATGGGCTTCTACGGTACCTTAAAGATGATTTTTTACAAAGTGAGTACCGGCTGTGTGTGTGTGTCTCTCTCTCTCTCTCTCTCTCTCTCTCTCTCTCTCTCTCTCTCTCTCTCTCTCTCTCTCTATCCTTCTCTTCTTCTCTCTCCCCCCCTCCCTCTTTACCTCCGCCCTTGAGCGCGCCATGGACGCGGTTTGATTTACGAAGCGTGCGGCACGACGCGCAATTTTATGGCCACTGCGGATAAAAATCAGTCTGATATCCGGATTTCTCTTACATAAATATTTTGAACGGTGCGCGCTGCTATTTGTGTCCTGCTCGAGGCGTGGCTGCAATGTATAGGTTTTACTTTGGCTCAACATAAGCGAGTCACACATGCGTTATAAACGCGCTATAGACGCCGCGTAACGTCACGTATGCGCTTTAGTGTCTCCGTGTTCCCGCATCTTATTAACAGTTTCGGGTTGTAACCATAAGCAGTGATGGTGTAGATATCTCTGTGTGTGTGTGTGTGTGTGTCTTGTTTATATATATATATATATATATATATATATATATATATATATATATATATATATATATATATATATATATATATATATATTGACTTTACTGAAGCCATCTGCCCATCAGCATCACTGCACCTGCGCTCACTGGAGCTCTCTCTCACACACACACACACACACACACACACACACACACACACACACACACAGACATATTCAAGAAACGTCTCTGTTTATGAGGATGTGAATAATGCCACATATTCCTCACACTTCATTGAATCCGTGTACACTTTATAGATACAGAAGTTGTGTATCTGCTGTAACACAGAGCGATATCCTGTTGAGCATGCTCAGTGTGATCTTTGTGTCCTGCTGAAGTGTGTGTGTGTGTGTGTGTGTGTGTGTGTGTGTGTGTGTGTGTGTGTGTGTGTGTGTGTGGGAGCAGAACGGAACGAATATTGATTACAGAATGAGTTCTTCATCGCCGTCGGATGTATCGTCATCCCGAGTACGAGGGATGCCACCCAAATTGTAGCGTGAGGGCCTTAGATTTGTAACACTGCATGCAGTCAGAGAGAGAGAGAGATAGAGAATGCTGATTCGACATACAGCAAATACGCATTGTTGCATGGTTATGAGTTTACTAAAAGCACTGAAACAGGAGCCAATAACTGTGAACTTCAACTCGATGCATAAGTTAATTAGGATCAGTGATTGATAAACCTGGACCTGATGATGAAATGAAAAGCATCACCAACCAGCTGAGACATGTTCAGCATCTGAAGTTCGCTGGTTTAGTTTCACTCCCTAAACACAAGGGGTGCAGCGATCTATACCATACGTGCCATGTATCAGGATGTCCTGTGATATATATATTTTTATACAGTGTATATATATAAACTATCACGATCCCTCCGATATATCAGAAATCTACGTTGTGATGATTCGTCAAAAAACCTTTTAATATTATTATAGTCCTGTCGTATCGTCCTGGGCTCGGCTTCAGCTTTGTATCTAGCATTAAAATGGATCAGATGCTAATTGAGCAGTCGAGGCCTGTATCGATTTGACGATGACGCTCGGTATCGGATCGATGCGTCTCTTAAACGGCGCCTTTTATTTGCTGTCGGGAAATTGCAGATCGTTGCGAATGACGTCACAAAACACTTTTCTAACGCATCGTGATAACTTTACATCAAAAGTGTAGATAAATAAATCAGTAACAAGCAGCCGATTTGACTGGTTTTGTTTCGGGTGACACACACACACGTGTACGTTCCATAGAACTGTATAGAAATATTAGATGTTTGTGTTATGTTTTGAAAATGGAGGTAGGTTCCCTGGAGATAAAGGTGTGTGTGTGTGTGTGTGTGTGTGTGTGTGTGTGTGTGTGTGTGTGTGTGTGTGTGTGTGTGTGTGTGTGTGTGTGTGTCACCGAGAAGGAATTCCCAATACTGTGAAAGTGTAATGGGTGGCAAAAGAAAGCAGTG
>NC_062524.1:25960494-25965494 GCF_022655615.1 Tachysurus fulvidraco
TGGCGGTGTTGAACGTTGGCGGTGATGAATGTTGCCGGTGATGAACGTTAACTATGAACGTTGGCGGTGATGAACGTTAACTATGAACGTTGCCGGTGATGAACGTTAACTATGAACGTTGGCGGTGATGAACGTTGGCGGTGATGAACGTTGGCTTTGATGAACGTTGGCTTTGATGAACGTTGGCGGTGATGACCGTTAACTATGAACGTTGGCGGTGATGACCGTTAACTGTGAACGTTGGCGGTGATGACCGTTAACTGTGAACGTTGGCGGTGATGACCGTTAACTGTGAACGTTGGCGGTGATGAACGTTGGCGGTGATGAACGTTAACTGTGAACGTTGGCAGTGATTAACGTTAACTGTGAACGTTGGCAGTGATTAACGTTAACCGTGATGAACGTTGGCGGTGATGAATGTTAACCGTGATGAACGTTGGCAGTGATTGACGTTAACTGTGATGAACGTTGGCGGTGATGAATGTTAACCGTGATGAACGTTGGCGGTGATTGACGTTAACTGTGATGAACGTTGGCGGTGATGAACGTTGGCGGTGATGAACGTTAACTCTGATGAACGTTGGCGGTGATGAACATTAACTGTGAACGTTGGCGGTGATGAACGTTAACTGTGAACGTTGGCGGTGATGAACGTTAACTGTGATGAACGTTGGCGGTGATGAACGTTAACTGTGAACGTTGGCGGTGATGAACGTTAACTGTGAACGTTGGCGGTGATGAACGTTAACTGTGATGAACGTTGGCGGTGATGAACGTTGGCAGTGATGAACGTTAACTGTGATGAACGTTGGCGGTGATGAACGTTAACTGTGAACGTTGGCGGTGATGAACGTTAAATGTGAACGTTGGCGGTGATGAACGTTAACTGTGATGAACGTTGGCGGTGATGAACGTTGGCAGTGATGAACGTTAACTGTGATGAACGTTGGCGGTGATGAACGTTAACTGTGAACGTTGGCGGTGATGAACGTTAAATGTGAACGTTGGCGGTGATGAACGTTAACTGTGATGAACGTTGGCGGTGATGAACGTTAACTGTGAACGTTGGCGGTGATGAACGTTAACGGTGATGAACGTTAACTGCGATGAACGTTAACTGCGATGAACGTTGGCGGTGATGAACGTTAACTGTGATGAACGTTGGCGGTGATGAACGTTAACTGTGAACGTTGGCGGTGATGAACGTTAACTGTGAACGTTGGCGGTGATGAACGTTAACTGTGATGAACGTTGGCAGTGATGAACGTTAACTGTGAACGTTGGCGGTGATGAACGTTAACTGTGAACGTTGGCGGTGATGAACGTTAACTGTGAACGTTGGCGGTGATGAACGTTAACTGTGATGAACGTTGGCAGTGATGAACGTTAACTGCAATGAACGTTGGCGGTGGTGAACGTTAACTGCGATGAACTTTGGCGGTGATGAACGTTAACTGTGAACGTTGGCGGTGATGAACGTTGGCGGTGATGAACGTTAACTGTGATGAACGTTGGCGGTGATGAACGTTAACTGCGATGAACGTTGGCGGTGATGAACGTTAACTGTGATGAACGTTGGCGGTGATGAACGTTGGCGGTGATGAACGTTAACTGTGAACGTTGGCGGTGATGAACGTTAACTGTGAACGTTGGCGGTGATGAACGTTAACTGTGAACGTTGGCGGTGATGAACGTTAACTGTGAACGTTGGCGGTGATGAACGTTAACTGTGATGAACGTTGGCAGTGATGAACGTTAACTGCGATGAACGTTGGCGGTGATGAACGTTAACTGCGATGAACTTTGGCGGTGATGAACGTTAACTGTGAACGTTGGCGGTGATGAACGTTGGCGGTGATGAACGTTAACTGTGATGAACGTTGGCGGTGATGAACGTTAACGGTGATGAACGTTGGCGGTGATGAACGTTAACGGTGATGAACGTTGGCGGTGATGAACGTTAACGGTGATGAACGTTGGCGGCGATGAACGTTAACTGCGATGAACGTTGGCGGTGATGAACGTTAACTGCGATGAACGTTGGCGGTGATGAACGTTGGCGGTGATGAACGTTAACTGCGCTGAACGTTGGCGGTGATGAACGTTGGCAGTGATGAACGTTAACTGCGATGAACGTTGGCGGTGATGAACGTTGGCGGTGATGAACGTTAACTGTGATGAACGTTGGCGGTGATGAACGTTGGCAGTGATGAACGTTAACTGCGATGAACGTTGGCGGTGATGAACGTTGGCAGTGATGAATGCTAACTGTGATGAACGTTAACTATGAACGTTGGCGGTGATGAACGTTGGCAGTGATGAACGTTGGCGGTGATGAACGTTAACTGTGATGAACGTTGGCGGTGATGAACGTTAACTGTGATGAACGTTGGCGGTGATGAACGTTGGCGGTGATGAACGTTGGCGGTGATGAACGTTGGCGGTGATGAACGTTGATGTTTTTTGTATTTCTGCTCATTAACTCAGTGCTAAATCGAGGTGCCACAGCCTTGGACTTGAAGTCGCTGTATAATCTTTACATGAGTGTAGAACTGGTTATATAATAATAATAATTACAGCACTGCTTATTTAAAGCCTGTCAGTGGACCGTACACATCTCACTGATGGAGACATGACAAAGTGCTGTACCGCTCGGCGCAGCCTGTTATTAGCGACAGGCTAAATCACTTAGGTATTTCAGCGAGCTAAAGGATGTTCCATAAAAGCTTTAAAAACCTTTCAGGGTCTCTCATTTGTCACTCCCTGTTATTACTGACTGTGTTAATGACCATGTGTGCGATCACAAGCTGCTCTTCATCTGCAGTTACTTTTGTTTTTGTTTTTGTTTTGTCTTTAAAAAATAAAAATAACGCATTCGACTTTTTTTCATTTGTGTTGCGTTACAGATGAAGAGGAAGTTGGACCACGGACCCGAAGTTCGGCCGTTTCCATCAGGCAAGAAGCCTTGTCCAAGGTAAAGTATAAAAATATCTCAAATTACTGCTAATAATAAATAGTTTCAATGCTGAAATCAGGGCAAATATATAAATATTTTTCCTGTAAAAAAAAGAAGAGATCCCCTTTAGCAGGATGAAGAATTTTCACTATGATGTCACACCACCATGTTGAGTTCTTGTCTGAACATTTTGGGCCTAAAGCCACAGAAGAGGTTTTGTGACGAAAGTAAAGCATCCCAGAAGGAACGTTGTCATGTAACAGTAGCCTGAACAAACTCCTCTGTAGTTATTAATAACCACCTGTCTGTCTGTCTGTCTGTCTCTCAGTCCAACAGGTTTGGTCCCGTACCCATCCACCCCCACTACATTTGGTGACTTGAGAGCTGCTAATGGACAGGGACAGCAGAGACGCCGTATCACCTCCATCCAGCCTCCCACAGGCTTACAGGAATGGCTGCGTACCTTCCAGGTGTGTGGACCTCACGCTCAGGGTGTGACGTAGAAGCTCGGGAGACATAATAGTGTTAATGTGTACCCTGTACACACATCTGACTATCAGTGCTCCACCCACAAGCCTCGTGTTAGCGTACCTCATTTAACGCTTTAATTAACCTTCCACCAGCAGTGACTGAGCATCCCTTCATTAGCAGGCTGAGCTCCTGTTCCTTCATGCAGAAGAAGTGGCAGAATCTCCTTCGCTGCAGGCCTGCTAATTAACGCCTAACTTACTCACAACAGTTTCACCCTCGTAAAGTCTGAGCCTCCGGGCTGAGATTAGACAGCTGCCTCGACTAGCTCAGTGCAGCGCTGCAGGTGAAACTCCCAGGAGTTTCGGGCAGCTCGACGTCGTCTCCGCGCTGATTACGCGCCTGACTTTAGCTCGACTAGCACGAAGCTAGTCATATTACATAGCGAGCTAATCTAAAGAAATTGGCAAGCAAGTGGAAATCTTTCCAGACAAAAATATATCCACCCTTCATTATGCTCCAAGCTCCAGGGCAGAATTCTTATCATTTAATTCGAATGAAAACAGAAACGTCGATCCGCTTTTTTGTCCGCTGACACCACAGGGACATGACGTAGGGATGCGACCCCGACTTTGGCCTCTACCCCGACGATACTTTTAGCTCGTTAGCCTCGGGTATGTCTGTAATCGCAGTCGCTGTCAAACAAACCCACAGGCGATCTGATGGAACCCGTTTGTGACACACCTCATTCCTGTCAAGCCTCAACACCTCACACCTGCATGACACACGGCCCAAACGTCTGAGCGCGCGGACGAGAGCCGGTCTAACTTCCTCAGGATCAAACCCGGATTAGCGTTAGATAGATGATGACTGATGCGTCAGTTACTCCTGAGACGATGCATTGTTTAGATTCGATTCGACTCGTTCCTTTCCTTCCTCCGATTGGCTCGTGTCCGAGTGTCAGATGAGTCGATATTATTGTCAGATAGATAGACTTTAGGACAGTCGCCAGTTTGCTCCGTTTGATTCTGATAAACCTGCATAAAATCTGCGTCATGCCAGAGTTCGCTCGGAACATACTGGTGTATGAGGAGGGGCTCGGGGGAAGGGCTTGGGGGCGGGGCTTGGGACTCGTGTTGTAACAGGTGATTAGGGTTATGTAAGGGACACAGATTTCAGGAGCGCTGATGTGCAAGAACATTACGTACCGTATCACCAGTGGGGGGGTGGGGGTGGTGGTGGGAGAGTACACACTGTTCATCCTTCTCCTCTGTTTACAAAGAAAAAAAGTCTGTCAGTGCGATGAACTGATCCTGTGGGAGAAATAAAGTTCTGTTAAAATGTACAGAGAGAGAGAGTGTGTGTGTTCTGATGCTCTCACACAACTTAATATCTCTCTCTTTTTCTCTCTCACACACACACACACACACACACACACACACACACACACACACACACACACACACACACACAAATGTAGAGGACACAGAAAAGCTGCTGCCTTTTTCTCTGTACACAGTTTTTTAATCAGTTTCTCTCTGTGTGTGTGTGTGTGTGTGTGTGTGTGTGTGTGTGT
>NC_062524.1:25967994-25990494 GCF_022655615.1 Tachysurus fulvidraco
GTAAAAAAGATTTGATTTGATGATGTCATAATGTACATTACAGCAGCCAACCAATCAGCTACTTCACTTACACACACTCATCACATCCTAACACACACTCATTATAACTACACATTATAACTACACACTCGTTATAACTACACACTCATTACAATCCTAACACACACTCATTATAACTACACACTCATTATAACTACACACTCATTACAATCCTAACACACACTCATTATAACTACACACTCATTATAATCCTAACACACACTCATTATAACTACACACTCATTATAACTACACACTCATTATAACTACACACACATTATAACTACACACTCCTTATAACTACACACTCATTATAACTACACACACATTATAACTACACACACATTACAATCCTAACACACACTCATTATAACTACACACACATTATAACTACACACACATTACAATCCTAACACACACTCATTATAACTACACACTCATTACAACCCTAACACACACTCATTATAACTACACACTCATTACAACCCTAACACACACTCATTATAACTGCACACACACATTATAACTGCACACACATTATAACTGCACACTCATTATAACTACACACACATTACAATCCTAACACACACTCATTATAACTACACACTCATTACAACCCTAACACACACTCATTATAACTACACACTCATTACAACCCTAACACACACTCATTATAACTGCACACACACATTATAACTGCACACACATTATAACTGCACACTCATTATAACTACACACACATTACAATCCTAACACACACTCATTATAACTACACACTCATTACAACCCTAACACACACTCGTTATAACTACACACTCATTATAACTACACACACATTATAACTACACACTCGTTATAACTACACACTCGTTATAACTACACACACGTTATAACTACACACTCATTATAACTACACACTCATTATAACTACACACTCATTATAACTACACACACATTATAACTACACACACATTATAACTACACACACATTATAACTACACACACATTATAACTACACACACATTATAACTACACACACATTATAACTACACACACATTATAACTACACACACATTATAACTACACACACATTATAACTGTACCGTATCCTTTATCTAGTTTTAGAATCAATCCGTTATGTTTAATAGTAGTAATGTAGTGTTTTACACAAGAGTATCTCTGTCACCCTGATTGACTCTGTCACCCTGATTGACTCTGTCACCCTGATTGACTCTGTCACCCTGATTGACTCGGTCACCCTGATTGACTCGGTCACCCTGATTGACTCGGTCACCCTGATTGACTCGGTTACCCTCATTGACTCGGTCACCCTGAACTGATGATGAACTCAGCTATGAAAACTCATCATCATTAATTATTCACATTGAACACAGAGAGTCTGTTCACTGCTCAGGTCTACACACACACACCCTATTGTGTGTGTGTGTGTGTGTGTGTGTGTGTGTGTGTGTGTGTGTGTGTGTGTGTGTGTGTGTCTATCGCTCACTTTCTATACTGCTTTACTCATTTTATCTCTCTTTCTTACTCTCACTCCCACACACACACACTCCCACACACACACACACACTCCCACACACACACATACACACAAACATAACCTCAGAGCAATGTTGTGCCCTTCTACTGATTGAAATCTTCTCTAAACCTGACCTCCTGTGTGCATAAAAGTTTGCGTGAGACACAAACAATCTCAGAACAGAATCAATAACTGTGTGTGTGTGTGTGTGTGTGTGTGTGTGTGTGTGTGTGTGTGTGTGTGTGTGTGTGTCTGTGTGTGTGTGTCTGTGTGTGTGTGTCTGTGCACGCACGCATGTCAGGGAGCATGTATAAGTTTGTGCTTTCCTCATTTCTTCTTCTATTTGACTCGTTATTATCATTGTATTGTCTTTCAATTCCACAAGGTCGCTCTCGCTCGCAAACACCCCCCCCCTCCTCCTCTCGCAGGCTGAAGAATGTCTCTCATGGACAGAGGGAATGGTTGAAATTCTTTTTGTGCCCAGAGCTCATTAAACACAGTCCACGCTGGACCTTCATTATCTCACAGCGCTTCAGTAACAAACCGCCGGCGGATCAGAGCCGTTAGAGAACGTTCTCGCTCTCGCTGCCGCATGAAGTGGCTCTGATGAGAACGTTTCACGTCTGAGAGACGAGTCGGGTTCGAGGTTGGACGAGCTGTTTATATGTTTGATCCTCCAGTCGATTTCTGCTCGGTCCATAGTGCAAGAAAACAGAGCCTCGGCGTGACGTTATGGCAAATAACAGGAAAGCATGTCCTGGCTTCACTAATCTGACCTTTGACCTTCACCCAGAGCTCTGATAATGACTCGCAACAGAATTACAACGCAGTTAACGAGGGAAAATCGAATTAAAGGTCCTACTGCGCCTGTTTATATATCCCCACACACGGCACTAATCTCATCATGACCCCATCGAGCCGAATCAAAAGCCGCACAGCATCGTGGGTAATGTGGTAGTTATACGGAGCCTGAACTTGTCAGTTAGGTTAATGGACGTGAATCAGCGCCGAGACGCCGTGCAGGATTCCGTCCCAATGTTTCTTACACACTAATAAAGAACCGAGGTTATGTTTACATTGGAAATGTTCAGTCGGGACTGAATATAGGAAGGTCAGCAGGAAAAGACAAGTGTTAGCACTGTGTGTGTGTGTGTGTGTGTGTGTGTGTGTGTGTGTGTGTGTGTGTGTGTGTGTGTGTGTGTGCGCTTGTCCTGACCACAGGATCCTGCGGTGGGCGGAAGATTGCGGCGTGCTGCAGTCTGCATGTAAAGAACTTGATCAGCCAAAGGTGCAGTGTGACTCAGAGAGAGAGAGAGAATGATGGGAAGAGGAATAAAATATACAGAGAGAAGATAGATAGAGAATCTGTGTCTCAGAGATGTAAATGGACAGAGGGAGAGAGAGAGAGAGAGGAGGGATTAAAGAATACAAAAGGCAGAACAAGAGTGACAGAAAGAGATTTAATGAAGGCCTGAAAGAGACACTTAGAGAATGAGACAGAAAGTAATGAGGGGGGGGAGTGAGAGAGAGGGAGGGAGAGAGAGAGACAGAGAGGGGGGAGGGGGGGAGAGAGAAGACAAAAGAATGAGACCGAGAGACAGACAGCTTGTAAACTAAATTCTTTTTTTCCTTGCGGGTTTCAGAGAACTTTGTTAGTTTAGAAAGCAGAAACACACACATGTACACACGCGCACACACACACATACACACACACATACACAGAGCACACACACATACACACGCACACACATACACACACACACATACACACGTACAAATACACACACACATACACACGTATACACACACACACACACACACACATACACAGAGCACAAGCGCTTATGCTCTTGACCTCTACATTGATGGGTGATAATTTAAGGTGTGTGTGTGTGTGTGTGTGTGTGTGTGTGTGTGTGTGTGTGTGTGTGTGTGTGTGTGTGTGTGTGTGTGTGTGTGTGTAAACACAAGCCCTCAGATTAACAGTGTAGCCACCAAACATGACTCAGCAGATCTCTAGTGATTTCCTACTGAACAGAATCTAACCCAAACTCAATGTCTCATAAACAAAGAAGTTTATAAAGTAAATTCATGTTCAAGTAAATGACAAGTTTTCACCGTGCAGTCTAGTAACATGGCATCGTGTGTGTGTGTGTGTGTGTGTGTAGGGTGGTTGATGTTAGACTACGAGGTACAGCGAGCGTTTATTATTTTTTATTTTTTTGCAGAGCACGCCATAACATGGGGGTGCCAATACTTTTATCTTTTCTAAAAACACCGAGAGGCCTTCATGCGTCCTGGTACGACTCGGACGCGCCACGGATCAGGAAAGCTACTTGTACCTCAGATCAGATATTAACAAGTGGGCGTGGCATTCATGGGTCATTTACATATTCCTTAGGTTTGTTTTTTTTTCACAAAGAACGCTTGTTAAGTTTATTGTCTTTCATGACAGACAGACAGACAGATGTGTAAAAGTCCTGACATATGCCTTCTTTAAAGGCCACATGGTGTGTGAGCTCTGGGAAGAGATTTGCTGTCGTCATTTATGAGACACTTACTATATACTGTAATAGACCACATGCATATTTAATCAGGTGCTCGTTAATATGCATGAGTTTGGCTGTAATAGATGCAGTGAAGAAAGTCAACACTGATTGTTCTGTCTGTCTTAGTGTGTGGCCGTAGCCCCGACCCCCCACCACCACCAACCCCACACACACACACACACACACACACACACCACTGTGTCCAGCACATAGTTAGCCTTTAGCACTAATTGGGTTGTTTAGTTAATTAGCAGCCGTGTTGTTTAGTGAACCTTCAGTCGGGTGACAGAGTGTAATAAAGCGAGAGACGGAGGCGTTCTGATCACTTCTGAGGTTAAACTGCAGGGACGACCGGCGCTTCCACAAATTAGCGACGTGTTGATGTTGATCAGAAGAGAGAAAACCCAATTAATCCTCCTGCGTGGTCATCTTTTGTCTTCTTCATCGTCCTGCATTCAGAGGTTCTGTTCAGGGTCATAAAGCAGAGGATGATGAGACGTCTCTCTCTCTCGCTCTCTCTCTCTGTCTTGCTCTCTCTCTCTCTGTCTTGCTCTCTCTCACTCTCTCTCTGTCTCTCTCTCGCTCTGTCTGTCTCTCTCCCTCTCTCCCTGTCTTGCTCTCTCTCTCTGTCTCTCTGTCTCTCTCCCTGTCTGTCTCTCTGTCTCTCTCGCTTTCTCTGTCTCTCTCTCGCTTTCTCTGTCTCTCTCTCGCTTTCTCTGTCTCTCTCTCTCGCGCTCTCTCTCTCTTGCGCTCTCTCTCTCTTGCCCTCTCTCTGTCTCTCTTGCTCTCTGTCTGTCTCTCTTGCTCTCTGTCTGTCTCTCTTGCTCTCTGTCTGTCTCTCTTGCTCTCTGTCTGTCTCTCTTCCTCTCTGTCTCTCTCCCTGTCTGTCTCTCTGTCTTGCTCTCTCTTTCTCTCTCTGTCTCTCTCTCGCTTTCTCTGTCTCTCTCTCTCGCGCTCTTGCTCTCTGTCTGTCTCTCTTGCTCTCTGTCTGTCTCTCTTCCTCTCTGTCTCTCTCCCTGTCTTTCTCTCTCCCTGTCTGTCTCTCTGTCTTGCTCTCTCTTTCTGTCTCTCTGTCTTTCTGTCTATCTATCTATCTATCTCTCTCTCTCTCTCTCACCCTCTCTCCATGTCATGCTCTCTCTCTGTCTCTCTCTCGCTCTCTTTCTCTCCCTATCTTGCTCTGTCTCTCTCTCTCTCTCTCTCTCTCTCTCTCTCTCTCTCTCTCTCTCTCTCTCTCTCTCTCTCTCTCTCTCTGTGACTTGGTGAAATGTAATAGAATTTATTGGTTGTAATTAAATCTCTCCTGCCGCGTGCGTTTCCGCCTCAGCCGTGTGACTCGTTTATGGAGGAAAAGTAAAATAATGCTTTAAGATGAGTTTAATAACAGAGCAGAAAGTTCAGCTTCTTTACACTAGTTTCACTTTGAACAGTTTATTTCTACAAATTCCTCATTTACATATTACATCATTATTTATGTAGAATCCTCCGTAGGCTGCTTTTGTTTAGAGCGGTTGTCAGTCGTGGGCTCCGTGTCCTCACTCTGCAGCACCGGCGCAGGATGAGATACGACCGTGTGATTAGTCAATGGGTTATTAGCTCTGTGACGAGTGACGACGTGTTTGTTACTCACCGTGTTACCGTATCAGTGTTAGGATTTTACATGATAATCTAAATCCCTGTGTGTGTGTGTGTGTGTGTGTGTGTGTGTGTGTGTAGTGTTTGCGGACGTTAGTTGGACACACGGGCGGTGTTTGGTCCTCTCAGATGAGAGACAACATCATCATCAGTGGCTCGACAGATCGGACTCTGAAAGTGTGGAACGCGGAGACGGGGGAGTGTATTCACACACTGTACGGACACACATCCACCGTGCGCTGCATGCACCTGCATGAAAAGAGGTAAACACACACACACACACACACACACTGACCACTGACTTCCTGGTCCTTCCCATCACAGCGCTCAGATTAAACAGGGATTAAAGCTGCTTTCCTTACCGGTTAGTACCGTTAACCCTGTCGATTTCTCCATAACCTTCGTCACACACCACTCCATTATCCTGCGCTCCAGACCTTTATTTATCCCCCAATCCTGCGAATGATCTCAGGTCGTGCGTGTTCGCCGTAACCATCTTGCCGTCACGGTACAGAGCGAGAACACGATGTTAAGAGGCTTAAGCGCTTCGGAGGAACATCTAACTGTCAGGTTTAAAACAAGACGCTTTGTAATAATAATATAACAGCTCCAGCTCAGTATCCACATTATACCGTATTATCTTTAATATATGTATCGAATCTCCCAATAAATCTGCTATGTGACCAGCTTCCTGTCGCACTTTTACTCTCATTGGCTTTTATTTCACCGTTTGTTACAATCACGTCGGTGCCGAGGGGAAAAAAAAACCGACGACAATTCCAAACGCCATATTTTCACTCGCTGATGGTGAACAGAATCATGGGAAGTTGTGCGTTTGCGTTTGCGCAGAAACTCCAGGCGTTTAGGAGACAGCTGTCATCGTCTCGTCTTCTAAACACATCACACTTCAGCTTTATTCCTTCTGCTTTAAAATAATGTTTATATTATTAGTCTGTAGCAGATTATTGGCACAGAGCTGAGTATAAATACATCTTCACTGTAATGACACACACACACACACACACACACACACACACACACACACACACACACACGGCTGCAAAAGGCCATTTTTATTACAGCAAGCTGCACATGCACAGATTGCACTCTTCAATATCTATTATTATCTGAACATCCAGAAAAACAGACAGATGAATGTGTTCAGCTTCAGTGCTGTACTGCCTGGAGAGGGGGGGTGTGGGTGGGTGGGTGTGTGTGGGTGTGGGTGTGAGACATTTAAGTTGAAGACTCGTTCTGATTCTCTCTCTCTCTTTTCTCTTTCTCTCTTTCTGTTTTTCTCTCTTTCTTTTTTTTTCTCTTAATCTCTGTCTCTCTCTCCCTCTCTCTCTCTGTGTATCAGGGTGGTGAGTGGATCCCGGGATGCGACGCTGCGTGTGTGGGATATCGACTCGGGTCAGTGTTTGCACGTGCTGATGGGTCACGTGGCGGCGGTGCGCTGCGTGCAGTACGACGGGCGCCGTGTAGTCAGCGGAGCCTACGACTTCATGGTCAAAGTGTGGGACCCTGAGACAGAGACGTGCTTACATACACTGCAGGGACACACCAACCGGGTCTATTCACTACAGGTAACACACACACACACACACACACCACACACACACACACACACACACACACACACACACACAGTATCCCAGGTGGATTAAAAGGCCACACGAGTTGGTTGTGTATGAAGTTTAACCAGCTGAGAATAAAGAACAGGATGAACAGGAAGTCCAGCATCATGGCAGAACTGATAGAAATGAACCTACTAATACACCTCCGATGTTCCAGGGGTTTTCTTCTGTAAAGTAAAGATCTCGTTGTGAGTGTTTTTTTTTCTTCTTTATTTCATAATGATTCCCATCAAATAGCAGCTGATTTTACACGAATTACTGCTGCTAGTGTGAGCTGTAATCACATAAGGGGGAAGAGATGGAGGTGTGAACCTTATTACTGAACGTCTTGGCCCTGATATCATTATCGATTCTTTAATTAGAAACCCGAAGGGTGCACAAACTTTTGCAGATGATACCCCACACCGTAAGCGTATTACCTGCCGCTTCAGTATTAAGCGAACACGTGTTCGTCTCCGCAGTTCGACGGCATCCACGTGGTCAGCGGTTCTTTAGACACGTCCATCCGAGTGTGGGACGTGGAGACGGGGAACTGCATACACACGCTCACGGGTCATCAGTCCCTCACCAGCGGCATGGAGCTGAAGGACAACATCCTGGTGTCGGGGAACGCCGACTCCACCGTCAAGATCTGGGACATAAAGACGGGACAGTGTCTCCAAACTCTGCAAGGTGAACACACATGTTTGTCTTCCTTTACTGTTCATGCTACAGCCATCGCACAGAGAGCGTGAACTGTGTGTGTGTGTGTGTGTGTGAGTGTGTGTGTGAGTGAGTGAGTGTGTGTGTGTGAGTGAGTGAGTGTGTGAGTGAGTGAGTGAGTGAGTGTGTGTGTGTGTGAGTGAGTGTGTGTGTGTGTGTGAGTGAGTGTGTGAGTGAGTGAGTGAGTGTGTGAGTGAGTGAGTGTGTGAGTGAGTGTGTGAGTGAGTGAGTGAGTGAGTGTGTGAGTGAGTGTGTGAGTGAGTGAGTGAGTGAGTGTGTGAGTGAGTGAGTGTGTGAGTGAGTGAGTGTGTGAGTGAGTGAGTGAGTGAGTGAGTGTGTGAGTGAGTGAGTGTGTGAGTGAGTGAGTGAGTGAGTGTGTGAGTGAGTGAGTGAGTGAGTGAGTGAGTGAGTGAGTGAGTGAGTGTGTGTGTGAGTGAGTGTGTGTGTGAGTGAGTGAGTGAGTGAGTGTGTGTGTGTGTGTGTGTGTGAGTGAGTGTGTGAGTGAGTGTGTGTGTGAGTGAGTGTGTGTGTGAGTGAGTGTGTGTGTGAGTGAGTGTGTGAGTGAGTGAGTGAGTGAGTGTGTGTGTGTGTGAGTGAGTGTGAGTGAGTGTGTGTGTGAGTGAGTGTGTGTGTGTGTGTGAGTGTGTGAGTGAGTGAGTGAGTGAGTGAGTGAGTGAGTGAGTGAGTGAGTGAGTGAGTGAGTGAGAGAGAGAGATACACACACTAATGGGCAGCACAGAGTTACACAGAGAGAGAAACTGCACTTCTGCACTGCGTACTTCTCTATCTGAGACACAACTACGCCTTTTGCTCCACCGTGTCTGTTATTGTTGTGATGACTCGTGCCCTCTTCCTCTTTCCTCCTCCCTCGTCTCTCTCGCCGGCTCTCTCAGGTCCCCATAAGCACCAGAGCGCCGTCACGTGTCTGCAGTTCAACAAGAACTTTGTGATCACGAGTTCTGACGACGGCACGGTGAAACTGTGGGATTTGCGCTCGGGAGATTTCATCCGGAACCTGGTGAGCCTGGAGAGCGGCGGCAGCGGCGGCGTCGTGTGGAGGATCCGAGCCTCCAACGTCAAGCTGGTGTGTGCCGTGGGCAGCAGGAACGGCACCGAGGAGACCAAACTGCTCGTGCTCGACTTCGACGTCGAACTCAAGTGAACTGGACATGAAGCGAAGGGAGAGGAAGAGCAGCGGGGCGAGGATGAGGTTACGGAAACGGGCCTCCTCGCGCAGCTCCGCCACCAGACCCACCACTGCTCATCGTTCCTGCCATGAATCGCCCCTTTAGTGGCCGCCGCTGCGATTTATTTTTGGGGGAAGGGGATGGGTTGTGCTTCTTCAGAAAAGGGACGGGGCATAATCCATAGCGGGAAGGCGGAACAGGAAGTGCGCCTTCTTGCGCAGCTCAGAGACTGGACCCAACAAAGAGGCATCACCTCCTCCATCTTTAGAATGGGGTGGGGGCAGGAACGAGGAGGCGGGGCCTCTGCATTATGGGAAGGAAGGCTTCCTCATGCAGCTCCATGACTGGCATCTGCTTGTCTGGTCATTTTGGGGTTCTGTGCAGCAAAGCATTCTGGGAAGGAACGAGATCGTTTGTTTGTTTGTTTTTGTTTGTTTGTTTTTCTTTTCTTTTCTATCCTTCACTCCCTTTCTCACAGCCTTTCTTGCTCAGAGACTCGCAGACTCAAGCCTGCACACCCCAGACATGGTTCTCTCTATTTTGTTGTTCTTTCTTTTGTTTCGTTTTGTTTGTTTTTGTTTTTAAACCGATACGAACAAGTCGACACTGTATGCATGACGTAAGCGAGGAAGCCGAGTTGTCACAGGTGATGGTGAACGACCACGAATGCACGCAGGTTTTTAACAGGATAAACAAAACCGATAAAAGAGCTTTGAGATTTAAATGTGAGGATTTCACACACACACACACACACACGCACACACACACACACGCACGCTGGACCCTCGATACGTGTCAGAGAGCGGTAGATTTTCTCTCGTTCGTCCTTTCTCCTTGTATCCCACACCAACACATTTATTTAGTGTTCAGTGCACAACTGTGAATTTCAGTATCATTCATTATTTCCTTTTTTTTTTTTGTTCACAAACATCAGCGCTCGTGTTCTTGTCGCGTTTCTCTCCACCGTTACCTCTACAACGAGTCTCAGTATTAATTTAAAGACAGTCTGACATTTAAAAAAAAAACAGCAGATCGGTACACAGTTCCTCCGCTCCTGGGCGTACTGACGTGGCGGCGCGGGTGATAAAGCAGGAGGCCGAGCGGCGGCGGCGGCGGCAGGTTAGCGTGGTGTAAACCGCATGTCTAACTCATCACCATTGCCTCAAAAGACATCCAGCACACACTACGCTACACCGGGGCTCACACGCTCCTCCTCTTTATTAGCCATCGCACGACGCAAACTTCACACATCAGGTTAAAGGAGGAAGAGTGTAGATCTGTTCTTTTTTTTTTGTCGTTCGATCCGTCTTTAAGTGCTGTTCCACATCCTCAGTGCAGTTTGTTTGTCGTCGCTGTTCTCTGATTAAACTTCCTCATGTTGGCTCAGTACCGTTGCTTCATGGGAGATTAGAAATTACGATTGATTTTCTTTATTATTATTATTATTATTATTATTATTATTATTTTACTTAGAAGCCCCCTGGAAGCCCCACCCCTTCCTGTTCCTGTTCTCCCAGTGGCCAAACTGAACTTAATGCTGCTAGTCACTCATGCGGGACTTTTTTTTTTTTTTTTTTTGGTTGGTTGTTTGTTTTTTTATTCTTATTTTTCCTCCACTGGCTGTGACGTTTTAGTCCCAGACTAAATCCTAAAAGAATTTAGACTTCTAAATAAATCGACAAAAAAAGACACAATGAGTACAAGACATGAAATCGGACTTTCTTCTTCTTCTTCTTTTATTTCGCCACTGAAACTTGAGCCAAATGTGCCTCTACGAGGCTGAAAGACGATGCCGCGTGTGTGTGTGTGTGTGTGTGTGTGTGTGTGTGTGTGTGTGTGTGTGTGTGTGTGTGTGTGTGTGTGTGTGTGTGTGTGTGTGTCGTTCACACGTTCCTCGGGACGGAAGTTCTGTTGGACGTGTGGGATGAATTTTTAGGGTTTTTTGGTTTATGGCATCGGCTCGATGGAAGTCAAACTCGCTCATCGTTCTTACTGAAGAGGAGAAAAGCGTCAACGCAACGTAGCCAAACCTGTTGGTCTCAATGTCCGAGTCTCACACACACACACACACACACACACACACACACACACACACACGCTGAACTGTGAACCTGGTTTAACACTGTATATTACGATTTAAAAAAAAAAGACACAACAACTTTCTCCAGTTTTTAGCTTTTATTTATGGTCTGGTTTAAGAAAATCAGACGATGGAGGTGTGTTTTTTTTGTTTGTTTGTTTGTTTGTTTGTTTTTTTTTCCTTTTCTTTCTCTTTCCTTTTTTTTCCAGTCCAAACTGCCTGGTGTAACAGACAGATAAAAAAAATACAGCAAACCTTAAAGGGATTGTTTATTAGAATTTTTATTTTCTTATAACTTAAGTGCAATAAAATGTGGGGTTGTTTATTATTATTGTTTTTTTTTTTCCTTTATTTGTTTCATTTCAAGCTTCTTTTTTGTCAATGTGTGAAAGTGTCATATGTGCCCAATAAAGCTTCTACGGTTTATTGTACACGTGAAGCGCAATCGGTTTTCTCTACCTGTGTTCACGTGTGTGTGTGTGTGTGTGTGTGTGTGTGTGTGTGTGTGTGTGTGTGTGTGTGTGTGTGTGTGTGTGTGTGTGTGTACGTGTGTCACATCCAAGTTTCCTGTTCATTCCCTGCTCTAATGCCCCTACTCTCTCTCACACACACACACACACACACTCTCCCAGTCTCACACACACACACGCTCTCCCACTCTCTCTCACACACACCCTCTCTCACACTCTCTCTCACACACTTTCTCTCTCTCTCTCAGACACACACGCAGACACACACCTGTTGAATCTTGACCAGTTTAAGCATAACTAAGTTATAAAGTTGATAATTCTATATTGTCCTCAGTACAAAGGGGTGTTTACTTTAGGTCTTGTTTAAGACATCGCCGTAACTCCGTCACTAACTGATGATCACCAGCTCGTGACGTCTCAGAGTTTTTCTTGTTCACCGTAGATGAGTTTCTAAAATTTCCTCATTGTAAATCTCTATAAATCTGTAACCGTTATTCGAGGTGCTACATAAACAGATCTGAAGAGGATTGAGTTGAACTGCGCAAATGTTCGCCAGCTAGAGCGGCTAATCCCTGTCTGTAAATACAGTCTGACTTCCTGTTTGTTTTATGGTCGTATCGTCATCTTAAATGTTCCAGTTTCCTCATCTTAAATACCTCGATCGCCAAATTTCAAAAATTCTCCTCTACATTTCATCACTGCTCAAAATGTACAGCTGACGTCCTTCGTCCCTGCACCACGAGCTGATTTCCCTGAGTGCTGCTCATGCGTGTTTGTGGCAGTCGTGCGATTCCTGGAGAAATTTGCGAGCTCAGTGGGGATTATTACGAGCTCCTGCCATCTGCCGTTTCTAATGTTACGCTTCTTTCATTCGCTTGTGACGAGTAAAGCCAGGCTTTAAGCTGCGAGTGCTGGATAGAGTTTAAATATTCACACTATATCCTACAGGATTCCTCTCTGACTGACTCACTACTTGAGGCACTGGATGTTTTTTAAAAGAAATATTCTGTTCGTCGAACACGAGACTTAATGAACAGTCAGTTAAATCTTTTTATTTTCTGTGTTTTACCCATAATGCACTTCTGTCAAACTAAATATTAAAGCAGCCTGAAACGTGCAACACGCCTCCGAAGGGTTTGTGCTGCAGAAAAGGTCCAAACTGAGTGGAACATGGTGTGAGGAAGGTGAGAGAATGCAAACGAGAAGGAAATGAGACAGGATGTGAAGTAAACACACACCTGTGCAAATCAGCGCTCGTGTGACATCCAGACGTTCTCAGTCTCCTCCGGTGATCACGCCTCGGCCCGTGTGCGAGTTTATCCGATGCTGATGTTTACTACGTTATTGTTTCTATAGTAACGGATTAGAGACTGGAGACGGTGGACACGAGGCATCGCATCACATCTGTCTGTTTTCTGTAGTGCTGCTTCTACACAGGCTCACGATGAACCTGGAAACAATCTCAGAGGTCACAATCGCTCATACACACTTATTTAGCCTTAAAGGGTTAAGGGCCTAGCTTGGTGGCCCTGGGATTCAAACTGACAACCTTCCAATCACTAGTCCAACACCTTAACCACTAGGCTATTACATAGACACTAATCAGACTGCATGACTTCAGACTGTGGAGGAAACCGGAGAACCAAGAGGAGAACCCAGAGGAAACCTGCGAGAACATGCGAGAACATGCAAACTGTGAGGGCAGAGAAAGGATTCGAACCCCAACCATGGAGGTGCAAGTCACTGAAACAGCTACACAAAGATAAATAAATGTTAAAGATTTCAGATCAGATCATCAAAGTATTATTTAAAGAAGGTCTTTGAGACGATTCCAGTTTATGCTCTTAATATTAACCTACTTTATAGACTCGACGCTGCTAGCTGGGTCTCAGATGCTAACTTTCAGAAGAGGAGCTTTAATTACAGAGCGTCTGATTCGGATCGATGCATTTGGACACTTAGTATAAAAAGAAAAGCAGTAGCTAAAACCCTGCCGGCTAATTAGCGGTTAGCGTGTGAGATTTACACTGAATATAAATCACACTCAGGTCTGTGGAAGCTGCGGCACAGAGCGCTAACAGCTCGGCGTTTAGCCTGATAACTTTATACACTTTATTTATAAACTGTCGGGATATTCCTTGTGTTTCTGATGGGTTTAGAATGACACAGGATAAAACTTGGGCTTTCTTTGGCCTTGTGTGTTTAAAGTGTTTTAGACAGGCAAGCGTGACATCTCCAAGTTTATTGTAAGTGTGTGTTGCCTTTTTGGACTCCTTTATCATTTGTAATGTTGCTCTTATATAAAACAGTTCGGCTCAAGCCCAGCCCAGTGGGTCATGATTGAGGACAATGTCCCGTCCGGAGACAATCTGTTTCGTGTTGAGGTTTTGTTCAAACTGACCATCGAAAATACCCTCGCTATTGTTTTTTTTTGTTTCATTGGTGGTTGTGTTAAATCTTACCCAGATACAATAGTGCTATTTTCTGATTGGCTATTGTGTAGCCTCTTTTTTGATTGGCTAATAAGTGTCAGGCTCGAGTAAGAACTCCAGGGGAGACGCGCTCGGTTCCTGCCCGGTTCCATAGAGACAGCAGTGCGGACAGATACATCTTGGGCGCAGCGGTTTATTAAATATATGAAAAATAGTCAAAAAGTTTTCCTATGTGAGAAACACGATGTGTGGCTGGAGAGCGTGAGAAAAGACCGACATGAGGGACTGTCAGTCTCAATGCAGGACACTTGACAGCCCTGGTTTTAGACTTTTCTTTTATCAAAACCTTAGAAAAATGAGCAAAGACAAACAACCGAGTTGTTTCATAAGATTGACACGTGGCCATTAAATACCACCGTGAACATTTAAATATCGTTCCTCATCTGATTCCTAGCTAAACGTGGAAGACGACGAAGAGGGAATCGAGAGCGTTTCACTTCCTCTGATTAACAGAGAAACCTTGACTCAGTTCTCGCTCGGTCTGAGGAAGCGACGTCTTCCGGTATCGAAACATTCCTCTTAAATAACCAAATAACAAGCTGTTTAAAACGAATAAACTTTAACCGTTTGACAAACCGTGTTAGCTTCTAACGATCTGCTCCTGAAGAGCAAGCTCCGCCTCTGGGGGCGGGACTTATGTGGGTCTGGAGAGCATTTAATTGGATGATCAAGAAGATTTGCACTTTAACAAGTCATCAAAAAGGGTCATTTATCCACTTAAAAACAGAAAAAGCTCACTGTGAAACATCTGTACAGCTCACTGTGAAACATCTGGACGGTGGAGATCTCAGGCTGTGAGCGACGTCGGCGCCTTTCTGCTTCTCTCCTGAACGCAGATGGAGGGCTTTGTATAATGAGGCTTTGAAAAGACAGGGTTTGCGTTTGTCTCAGGCGCTGCTGCGATCTTCTTAGCTCGGGTTTACACAGATTTAAATCAAAGACTTTCTCGGAGAACGAGTGCAGAATAAATTGTGCTCTGAACCGCTGGCTGAAGCTGTAAAATCCTCCGGCTCTGGATTTATTCTTCTTCTCCCACGTAATCCAGAGATCCTCACTGAGAGATACTTCCTTTCCTCTCTGTATGTGTGTGTGTGTGTGTGTGTGTGTGTGTGTGTGTGTGTGTGTGTGTGTGCGTACAGTCACACAACCTATAACACTTTATATTATATAATACTCTGAAGCAGGAGTCTCGGTCATTACAGGTAACAGGCCACACATAAACAAATCCTCTTTCAGTACACGTCTTAATTAACGATCCACTTTTCCGTGGTTTAAACAACAGCCATGAAAATCACACACGTTCCTGCTCACGCGCAAATATACGACTTCAGCTAGCTGATGTTAGCTGGATACACGTTAGTTACCTTGAACGAAGAACAAATCAATAAACAACTACAAATAAATCTGAAGTGAATCTTAAAACAAAAGTGTTACCTGAATACGCTTCACCTCTGGGTCTGGAGGTCACCGGGTTGAACCGGATACACGTATAAGATACACGTGGAGACGTGACGGTGAGTCTCCATGTAACCTGAATGCACTGCTAGCGTTGCTTAAATATGCATTTATTACTCTGGTGTATTAAGATACTTTCAAGGTTTCCACCTAACTCCGTGGTGCAGCAGTTAGCATGATGGTTGTTGAAGCTGCAGGTTGTTGGGTTGTTGTTCTAGACTAGTATGAACTAACTAGTACACTAACTAGTACAATAACTAGTACACTAACTATACTAATGAGTATCTGTGAATGTATAAAGCACTTGATCTGAGCCACGTGCTGTTTAATTCCTGGTGGCTGACTGTTGCTAAGCATCTAGACGTAGCATTCAAACACTGCTTCGTTTCACACCGTATACGTTTGGCAGCGCAATGCCGGCTCGTGTTTGTGTGTGTGTGTGTGTGTGTGTGTGTGTGTGTGTGTGTGTGTGTGTGTGTTTTTGTGTGTGTGTATGAGTGTGTGTGTGTGTGTGTGTGTGTGTGTGTGTGTGTGTGTGTGTGTGTGTGTGTGTGTGTGTGTGTGTGTGTGTGTGTTTTTGTGTTTTAACGGTGCTCTCATTGCTACCCTTGTAGCGTCCTGGTTAATGAGAGAAACTCCAGGAACGTGATGTGTGCTAAACATCTATCGTTAGCTAAAAGAAAAACGCTCCTTTTTCATCTTCTGAGGTAACGTTTACGTAGCCAGCGATTATTCTTATTATTCTTATTATTTTTTTAAGAGCAGAAAACTGGAAAGGTCTATAAACAGTCTATGAATGTTGCATGTTAAGGAAATAGTGATCCAGACAATTCCGTCTTTATTCATTTCATGATGTTTAGCGATAGTTATATAAGCTATTTATGTACAAAATGTGCCTTCTATAATCCCCACCTGTGGTGCAGTGGTTAGGGTGGAGGTCTGGGTTCGGTCGTCTGAATATAGCTCCTCTAACTACTACAAAAAAATGTTTACTGTGAGTATTACTGCCATTTAATGAGTCACGAATAACCTCAGAGAGCCGGTAATTTGGCTTAAACGTGTCTAACAAGGGGGACACGGTGGCTTAGTGGTTAGCACGTTCGCCTCACACCTCCAGGGTCGAGGTTCGATTCCCGCCTCCGCCTTGTGTGTGTGGACTTTGCATGTTCTCCCCGTGCCTCAGGGGTTTCCTCCGGGTACTCCGGTTTCCTCCCCCGGTCCAAAGACATGCATGGTAGGTTGGCATCTCTGGAAAATTGTCCTGTGTGTGTGTGTGTGTCCTGTGATGGGTTGGCACTCCGTCCAGGGTGTATCCTGCCTCGATGCCCGATGACGCCTGAGATAGGCACAGGCTCCCCGTGACCCGAGACGTTCGGATAAGCGGTAGAAAATGAATGGATGAATGTCAACGAGTGATTCAGGACCAGAGCAATTCTGAGCAAGGGAAATTCAACAACGTTTGTCTTAGAGAGGGGGCGGGGCTTAACCTGTTACTAGGTGACACATTCTAGTAAAGATTGTCTAGTAAAGAAGTGTGAGAATGAGAGTGTGTGTGTGTGTCCTGTGATGGGTTGGCACTCCGTCCAGGGTGTATCCTGCCTCGATGCCCGATGACGCCTGAGATAGGCACAGGCTCCCCGTGACCCGAGACGTTCGGATAAGCGGTAGAAAATGAATGGATGAATGTCAACGAGTGATTCAGGACCAGAGCAATTCTGAGCAAGGGAAATTCAACAACGTTTGTCTTAGAGAGGGGGCGGGGCTTAACCTGTTACTAGGTGACACATTCTAGTAAAGATTGTCATTGGTTGTTTAATAAAACATAATCCGGTCTATTATATTCACTCTCTGCACTATACAAAAGTAAAGAGATCTCACGTACGAAGTTCTGTGGTTCACCTGGAGGAGCTTCACCTCTGGATTGAAAGGTTGCTGGTTCAAAATCCAGCCAAGTCACCTCGACATAAATGTGAAAGGTTCAGGAATGAAAGACACAATGATTGTGGCAAAAACTAGCACGGAAGGTGCAACCTGAGACGGGGTGTGAATTAGTGTCTCAAACACCAGACGTGTTTCCAGAAAATGAACAAAGATGGTAGCAGTAATGAGTGTGAAAGGTGCAGGATGGCCTGGGGGGGGGTGACCTGACATGGTGAAAGGTTACTAGCTCAAACTCCCAGCATGTCTTCAGGGCAATGAAGAAATGTGGTGAAGGTGCAGGTGACGGTAACCTGAGACGAGGTGACAGGATGGTGGTTCAAGCCTCACAGGGCTCCAAGAAACGAACAATGGTGGTGGTAATAATGAGGAAAGGGTAGTGGAGGAGAGTGTGACAAAGGGCAAAGACGAACCCCAAAGTCTGCCCCCAACGGCGGAGGAAATGATTCTGAGAAACTCTTTATTTGTTTTTTTTGTTTCCTCCATCTGATGTCCTACTTTCCAACCTCCTGCACTTTCCACACTCCTTTTACCTCCTCCACATTCCGAGTCTCAGCACCGATCACTCTCTTTAAGACAGTCTCTGAGCTCGGAGGTTACACAATCCCATACCTTCATCATACCATAAAGAAAACATCTCAGGTCTTCCAGCTCTACCTGGTTGTTAGCGAGTAAATCTATTTTCCATCAGTTTATTTAGTTTGCTTGGTTTAGCACCCATTCTGTTCAGGATGGGGATCAGTAACTACCGCTTCCTCTAATGGTAAATGTGGCCTGTTATGTGACGTCAGACAGTTATATTCATTCATTTTCTACCGCTTATCCGAACTTCTCGGGTCACGGGGAGCCTGTGCCTATCTCAGGCGTCATCGGGCATCGAGGCAGGATACACCCTGGACGGAGTGCCAACCCATCACAGGGCACACACACTCTCATTCACTCACACACACACACTCACTACGGACAATTTTCCAGAGATGCCAATCAACCTACCATGCATGTCTTTGGACCGGGGGAGGAAACCGGAGTACCCGGAGGAAACCCCCGAGGCACGGGGAGAACATGCAAACTCCACACACACAAGGCGGAGGCGGGAATCGAACCCTCGACCCTGGCGGTGTGAGGCGAACGTGCTAACCACTAAGCCATCGTGCCTTACAGTTATATTTATTTATATAATTATTTATTTATGCGCGTATTTAATCGTTCGTATGTTTGATTATTTATTTATTTCCACCAGCGAATCCTGTTATTTGTGGCAGGTTGTAAAGGACGTCGGGTTCGGCAGTGACGCACGTGGACAGAAATACAGCGCTGAGGTCAGCATCATGGAGACACAGACTTACCCACAACCACATGGTGCTCGACACACAAATACCACGTATCCCAGCATGCCCTGCGGTGCAGACTGAGTCACCCAGGGAGGGTCATCTATATCTGTCTGTCTCCTAAAAACGACACCAAAAGAAATCATCTTGTAATAATTGGGATAAAGTTTCCTCTAAACAGCAGGGCAGTATGGATGATTAGGATGTGGCCGGTTGTCATGGTAACTGAAGAAGCTTTCTTATAACTGCTAAGTGTTCAGCTAGTTAGCTGTTTGCACACAATGTTAATCACATCATTCAGGACGCAGCCCATGACTGCAGCTTCAACAGTTTGATGATGTAATCTTGCTGTTTCTAATGAATAAATGACGTGTGTGTGTGTGTGTGTGTGTGTGTGTGTGTGTGTGTGTGTGTGTGTGTGTGTGTGTGTGTGTGTGTGTGTGTGTGAGTGTGAGTGTGTGTGTGTGTGTGTGTGTGTGTGTGTGTGTGTGTGTGTGTGTGTGTGTGTGTGTGTGTGTGTGTGTTGGGGGCTGAGATCAGTGTTACAGTCTGTAATCTGTCCATCTATATGCGGAAAAATCCACAGTGGAAGTGTGGAGAGACGAACAGAGGACGAGCGTCCTGCTGAGAAAGAACGCCCTTCACTTATGTAACACACACACACACACACACACACACACACACACACACACACACACACACACACACTTTCAGATCTGTTCAGTTTGCTTTAAGGACAAGAAGTGAGTGTGTGTGTGTGTGTGTGTGTGTGTGTGTGTGTGTGTGTGTGTGTGTGTGTGTGTGTGTGTGTGTGTGTGTGTGTGTGTGTGTGTGTGGCGTGGGTGTCAGAGAGAGAGAGAGAGAGAGAGAGAGAGAGAGAGAGAGAGAGCGAAAGAAAGAAATAGATAGAGATAGAGAGAGATAGAGATAGATAGAGAGAGAGAGAGAAAGAAAGAAATAGATAGAGATAGAGAGAGCAAGAGATAGAGATAGAGATATATATATATATATATATATATATATATAGTATATATTATATATATTATATATATATCTACTATTATATATATATATCTATATAGATATAGAGAGAGAGAGAGAGGAAAGCACAGGGGAAAAAGCTACTGATTGATATTCATATGCTGCCTCCATGTAGACTACAGCTGTGATTTGGACAGCAGCCGAGCAAGAGACAGGCAGAAGAAATGCAGTATAGATAGATAGATAGATAGATAGATAGATAGATAGATAGATAGATAGATAGATAGATAGATAGATAGATAGATAGAGTGATAGAGTGATAGAGTAGAGTGATTAGTGAAGAGATAGATGCTACATATGCTGTGGACTGCTGCTGTAAACACAGGATATGTTAAATACAGATGGATGGATGGATGGATGGATGTATGGATGATAGATAAAATAATTTGATGGACGGATTGAAGGGTAAAAAGATAACGAGAGGATTAGTGGAAAGACATGATAGAAAGGTCTGATGGATGGATGGATGGATGGATGGATGGATGGATGATCAGACAGATAGAGACTACATAAGGATTAGACAAATAGCGGTTGTTTTACTTCTAACAGTTGATTTGGTTCAGGACCCAGTTATCAGTTCATCACCCAAACACACCGTAGGAAAGGTCACGTCCCAAACCACACATTTTATCCACTATGTAGAGAGCAGGAACACCATCAGAAACAACAAGCAGCTTTCTAACAGAAACAGATCCACCTTTATGGAGTTCTGTAGCAGAATATCTAGAAATTCATAAACTCCCCAGATCAATGACCGCTAGCTTATTATTTATTTTTATTCTTTCAATAACATCCACACGGCCTCCTCTCGCCTCTCCTCGTCCATTTCGGCTTCCATAGCGTGCGCACTCGGAGCGGTCGATGTGGAACGAATCACATTAGTTTTCAATCCATCACTGGCCTACAGCTGGAAAGCATCGAATCTATAAAATAAACCAAGACGAGCTGATTCGGAGCCAATTTAATGATCCTGTGTTCAGGATGGAGAAGCCGAACAGATCTGACAGTGTTCAGGTAAATCCTGAGCTCTAGTGACAAATAAATAAATAAATAAATAAATAAATAAATAAATAAATAAATAAATATCAGTATTTGTACAAAACCAATTACACCACACCGTCAAAATGAACAGAACATGTTGAAACGTTGCCTTCATGATGCCTGAGTTTAACAATGTCACTGCAACACTAGGAGACACTGATGCACACATAAAACCATCTATTTATTTCACACCTGTACACCTCATTTTTAATGCACTTTCATTCATTCATTCATCTTCTACCGCTTATCCGAACTTCTCGGGTCACGGGGAACCTGTGCCTATCTCAGGCGTCATCGGGCATCGAGGCAGGATACACCCTGGACAGAGTGCCAACCCATCACAGGGCACACACACACTCTCATTCACTCACACACACACACACTACGGACAATTTTCCAGAGATGCCAATCAACCTACCATGCATGTCTTTGGACCGGGGGAGGAAACCGGAGTACCCGGAGGAAACCCCCGAGGCACGGGGAGAACATGCAAACTCCACACACACAAGGCGGAGGCGAGAATCGAACCCCCGACCCTGGAGGTGTGAGGCGAACGTGCTAACCACTAAGCCACCGCCTTTAATGCACTTATCCAATGAAATTAGTGGGATTTCTGTGACAACGAGGCTGAGAGAAAATCAGGGTCTGTATTCATAAAGAGTGTAATCATGTTCTCAGGGAGCTCCTTAATTCAGCTTAAACATGTCTAACTATGAATCTTATCTTCAGAGTGATTCAGGACCAGAGCGAAATCTGAGCAAGGGGGTGGGGCTTAAGCTGAAGACTCTGATTGGTTGTTTAATAAAAAAAAGCATTAGCGCTTTTAAAATCTATAATCTATTATAAACCTTCAGTTAAGAGGAAGTATGAAATCTTCACATTAAAATGTTAGAGAAGCATTGTTTAATGTCGACTAGGCATCTTTCACACCAAACCGCACTTCAGTTAACAGCCGCAGAGCTTCAGCACTTCTTCAGTTTCGGTCCGTTAACGATTAAAAAGTGGATAAATTTACACGATAATAAAGGTTTGTATCATATGACACTGGTTAAAAGAGAGTTGTGCTGAAACTGGATGATTACTGAGAGCCCAGTGTGAAGCTCCTTACAGGTTAATTATAACAGCCCAGTGTAATGATGCGTGGAGGATGGAGGCATCTGGAAAGGTTTATCACAAGGTTCTGGATCTCGTACAAATGACTTTATCTACATTAAAATATTTCCGGCCTGAATGTATTAGTGGACTCGTGTGAAGGCTTGTTCCAGACCCATACACAATCACTGTATCATCATCATCATCATCATCATCATCAATCTTCCCTGCTACATCTTCTTAACAAATCCTCTTTTTCCCCATTTTCCATCAAGGC
>NC_062524.1:25995494-26035494 GCF_022655615.1 Tachysurus fulvidraco
GTGAGAGTCAGATTAGTGAGAGTCAGATTAGTGACAGACAGATTAGTGAGAGACAGATTAGTGACAGACAGATTAGTGACAGACAGATTAGTGAGAGTCAGATTAGTGAGAGCCAGATTAGTGAGAGACAGATTAGTGAGAGTCAGATTAGTGACAGACAGATTAGTGAGAGTCAGATTAGTGAGAGCCAGATTAGTGAGAGACAGATTAGTGAGAGTCAGATTAGTGAGAGCCAGATTAGTGAGAGACAGATTAGTGAGAGTCAGATTAGTGACAGACAGATTAGTGAGAGTCAGATTAGTGAGAGCCAGATTAGTGAGAGACAGATTAGTGAGAGTCAGATTAGTGAGAGACAGATTAGTGAGAGTCAGATTAGTGAGAGACAGATTAGTGAGAGTCAGATTAGTGAGAGACAGATTAGTAAGAGTCAGATTAGTGAGAGTCAGATTAGTGAACATCAGATGGGTGAGAGTCAGATTAGTGAGAGTCAGATTAGTGAGAGACAGATTAGTGAGAGTCAGATTAGTGAGAGACAGATTAGTGAGAGTCAGATTAGTGAGAGACAGATTAGTGAGAGTCAGATTGGTGAGAGACAGATTAGTGAAAGATTACTGATTATCAGATTAGTGAGTGTCAAATTAGTGAGAGTCAGATGAGTGAGAGACAGATTAGTGAAAGATTACTAAATATCAGATTAGTGAGAGTCAGATGAGTGAGAGACAGATTAGTGAGAGTCAGATTAGTGAGAGACAGATGAGTGAGAGACAGATTAGTGAGAGACAGATGAGTGAGAGACAGATGAGTGAGAGACAGATTAGTGAGAGTCAGATTAGTGAGAGTCAGATTAGTGACAGACAGATTAGTGAGAGACAGATTAGTGAGAGACAGATTAGTGAGAGTCAGATTAGTGAGAGACAGATTAGTGACAGACAGATTAGTGAGAGTCAGATTAGTGAGAGTCAGATTAGTAAGAGTCAGATTAGTGAGAGTCAGATTAGTGAACATCAGATGGGTGAGAGTCAGATTAGTGAGAGTCAGATTAGTGAGAGACAGATTAGTAAGAGTCAGATTAGTGAGAGTCAGATTAGTGAACATCAGATGGGTGAGAGTCAGATTAGTGAGAGACAGATTAGTGAGAGACAGATTAGTGAGAGTCAGATTAGTGACAGACAGATTAGTGACAGACAGATTAGTGAGAGACAGATTAGTGAGAGTCAGATTAGTGAGAGACAGATTAGTGAGAGTCAGATTGGTGAGAGACAGATTAGTGAAAGATTACTGAGTATCAGATTAGTGAGAGTCAAATTAGTGAGAGTCAGATGAGTGAGAGACAGATTAGTGAAAGATTACTTAGTATCAGATTAGTGAGAGTCAGATGAGTGAGAGACAGATTAGTGAGAGTCAGATTAGTGAGAGTCAGATTAGTGAGAGACAGATGAGTGAGAGACAGATTAGTGAGAGACAGATGAGTGAGAGACAGATTAGTGAGAGTCAGATTAGTGAGAGTCAGATTAGTGAGAGTCAGATTAGTGAGAGTTAGATTAGTGAGAGACAGATTAGTGAGAGATTACTGAGTATCAGATTAGTGAGAGACAGATTAGTGAGAGTCAGATTGGTGAGAGACAGATGAGTGAGAGACAGATGAGTGAGAGACAGATTAGTGAGAGACAGATTAGTGAGAGTCAGATGAGTGAGAGACAGATGAGTGAGAGACAGATTAGTGAGAAATTACTTAGTATCAGATTAGTGAGCGTCAGATTAGTGAGAGTCAGATTAGTGAGAGACAGATTAGTGAGAGATTACTGAGTATCAGATTAGTGAGAGTCAGATTAGTGAGAGTTAGATTAGTGAGAGACAGATTAGTGAGAGATTACTGAGTATCAGATTAGTGAGAGTCAGATTAGTGAGAGTCAGATTGGTGAGAGACAGATGAGTGAGAGACAGATGAGTGAGAGACAGATTAGTGAGAAATTACTTAGTATCAGATTAGTGAGAGTCAGATTAGTGAGAGTCAGATGAGTGAGAGTCGGATTAGTGAAAGATTACTAAATATCAGATTAGTGAGAGTCAGATTAGTGAGAGTCAGATGAGTGCGAGACAGATTAGTGAAAGATTACTGAGTATCAGATTAGTGAGAGTAAGATTAGTGAGAGACAGATTAGTGAGAGTCAGATTAGTAAAAGTCAGATGAGTGAGAGACAGATTAGTGAGAGTCAGATTAGTGAAAGATTACTGAGTATCAGATTAGTGAGAGACAGATTAGAGAGAGTCAGATGAGTGAGAGTCAGATGAGTGAGAGTCAGATGAGTGAGAGTCAGATGAGTGAGAACTGGTTAGTTATTTATTGTTGATAAATGGAGATACAGAAACAGGTTTCCTTCACACTTAATTGTCATATTGCTAATTAGTTAGCTTTCAGCACTGTAACTGATAGATATATCTGTCATTAACTTCTACACACATTATTAATCAGACAATCTCATGGCAAAACAAAGTCATTTTGTCCTTCACTGTGTGCTAAAAATATAAAACATATTACAGTCAATAAACCAAGTGGTAATTTAATCATCATAGGACTCGGAGATGAGTGTTAATTAAGCAGCGAAGACGAAGCATACGCCAAGGGCCCAGAGGAATATTCACCAGATTTAACACACTGTGACCTACAGAGTAATTACAGCTTTAATCCAGAATCAATCCTTAGCCAGGAATCTCTCAATGAACTGTTCTCACTCTAAATCTGACTCTCTAAGTCTGACTCTCTATATCTGACTCTCCAACTCTGACTCTCCAACTCTGCCTCTCCAACTCTGACTCCCCAGATCCGACTCTCCAAACTGTTCTCCAAATCGGACTCTCCAAATTCATTCATTTTTTCATTCATTTATTTTCTACCGCTTATCCGAACTTCTCGGGTCACGGGGAGCCTGTCAGGTGTCATCGGGCATCGAGGCAGGATACACCCTGGATGGAGTGCCAACCCATCGCAGGGCACACACACACACTCATTCACTCACACACTCACACACTACGGACAATTTTCCAGAGATGCCAATCAACCTACCATGCATGTCTTTGGACCGGGGGAGGAAACCGGAGTACCCAGAGGAAACCCCCGAGGCACGGGGAGAACACTCTCCAAATTGGACTCTCCAAATATGATTCCCAGATCCAACTCTCTAAATTGATCATTAAACTGATCTCTAAACTTAATGCTTCTCTAAACCTCTCTCTAAACTAGCCTTTGTTTGGTTTGGCTTGTGTTAGTGTCAACTGCTTGCATTGTCCAAACTGTTAGTGTTTGAGATAACATTGCGTTGCTGATGTTATCCAGCATATGAGGACTAGCATCTCTAAAAAAGAAATAAGGTTCAGTTCTGCAGGACTACAGTAAGGTCATGCTCATATTTTCCTCATGTCATTCTCTAGCTTCCAAAACACCAGTAAGTCGACTTTATTGGCTATTGCTATTATTTCTAGAAAATATAAACTAAAAGAATCCTGAAATGCAGATCCACAAAACACATTACTCCATAAAGACAATATTTCAGAGCAAAAAGCAATAACTGTCGAGGTAAACAATATTCTGAGTGATAAACAACAGCACAGAGGCCATTCAATACAATGTGGGGCTTCATCGTCTGATAAGAAGGAAATAAATGGAATAAATGAAATCTCATTAGATTGAAACGTGGAGACGATCGATATCCTTTTGTTTTGACATGGCTGAAGCTAATTTGCAGGATGAAGGGTGTTTATCCTTTGTGGTACAACACACACCACACTTACGCATGACTGAGATATTTATCTCCTGATTATTATTTTCACCTGGGACTCGTTAGTGTTACCAATACAAAAAGAAATCAGAGTCTATTCTGTTACAACAATCTAATAACTTTCATTTAGCATTAAAGACCAGCATTCCTCATCTAAAACATTCCTCATCTTCTCCTTTAAATTCCAGTATTCATCATCAAACACCAACAATCATCATCAAATTCCAATATGCACCATCAAATACTGATATTCACCATTAAACACCAACATTCACCAACAAACACTATCATTCCTCATCTTAAACATTACTCATTTCTCATCTTCACCTTCAAATGCCAGTATTCAACATCAAACACCAACACTCACCAACACCAACAAACAGCATCGTTACATCAAATACCAACATTCACTATCAAACACCAACATTTGCCAACAAACACCAATGTTCCTCAACTGTCACATTAATATTTACCATCAAACACCAACATTCACCAATAAACACCTACATTCTTCATCTTAAACATTACTCATCCCTTATCTTCACCTTCAAATGCCAGTATTAAACATCAAACACTAATCATCATCAAATTTCAATATTCACCATCAAATACTGATATTCACCATTAAACACCAACATTCACCAACAAACACTATCATTCCTCATCTTAAACATTACTCACTTCTCATCTTCACCTTCAAATGCCAGTATTCAACATCAAACACCAACACTCACCAACACCAACAAACACCAACGTTCCTCATTCTCCATCAAATACTAATATTCTCCATAACCACCAACATTCACCAACAAACACCAATGTTCCTAATCTTACACATTAACATTTACCATCAAACACCAACGTTCACCAATAAACACCTACATTTCTCACCTTACACATTAGCATTCTCCATCAAATACTAATATTCAACATCAAACACCAACATTCACCAACAAACACCAATGTTCCTAATCTTACACGTTAACATTTACCACCAAACACCAACATTCACCAATAAACACCTACAGTTCCCATCTTACACATTAGCATTCTCCATCAAATACTAATATTCAACATCAAACACCAACATTCACCAACAAACACCAGCATTTCTCATCTTACACATTAGCATCCTCCATCAAATACTAATATTCTCCATAACCACCAACATTCACCAACAAACACCAATGTTCCTAATCTTACACATTAACATTTACCATCGAACACCAACGTTCACCAATAAACACCTACATTTCCCATCTTACACATTAGCATTCTCCATCAAATACTAATATTCAACATCAAACACCAACATTCACCAACAAACACCAGCATTTCTCACCTTACACATTAGCATTCTCCATCAAATACTAATATTCAACATCAAACACCAACATTCACCAACAAACACCAATGTTCCTAATCTTACACGTTAACATTTACCACCAAACACCAACATTCACCAATAAACACCTACATTTCCCATCTTACACATTAGCATTCTCCATCAAATACTAATATTCAACATCAAACACCAACATTCACCAACAAACACCAGCATTTCTCATCTTACACATTAGCATCCTCCATCAAATACTAATATTCTCCATAACCACCAACATTCACCAACAAACACCAATGTTCCTAATCTTACACATTAACATTTACCATCAAACACCAATGTTCACCAATAAACACCTACATTTCTCACCTTACACATTAGCATTCTCCATCAAATACTAATATTCAACATCAAACACCAACATTCACCAACAAACACCAGCATTTCTCATCTTACACATTAGCATCCTCCATCAAATACTAATATTCTCCATAACCACCAACATTCACCAACAAACACCAGCATTTCTCATGTTAAACACCAACATTCTAATGTGAATAAAACCCACTTATTCCAGGCCTTCATTATAAATGCAAACCATTTTCATAGCAGAGGATTAAATTAAGTAAATTGTAATTAATGATATTTGATGGCTGTTTCAGTGAAATGAGGGGAAAAAAACGCTGGGATTTAAATGAGATTTTCATTAATAATTAGGAGATTAATCTTTATTCAACCTTAATTTGTTTGTGTGACTAAACACATGCTTAAAATATAATATATAAGATACTGAAGATTATAGTAATAAGGATTGTTACTGAGTCAGATTTCTCTGGCAGTTTGTCCAGACGTTTATCTTGAATTGTAGTCTATCAGGCAGACATGTGGTGTTTAAATCACAGGATTGATGATGCTAATAACTCAGGGAAGCTTACACAAGAAGTGAAATGACTAAATATAACTGTAACAACTGAAGGTTGGTGTTTGATGGAGAACATCAATATTATGTTGAAGAATGCTGGTGGGGTTTTTATGGTATTTTTTGGTGTTTGATTGAGAGGATTAATGATTTATTGAAAATGGTGGTGTTTGATGGAGAGCAGTATAGGAATGTTGGTGTTTGATGGAGAGCTGTATTGTTTTATTGAGAATGTTGGTGGTTTTTGGGGAATGTTGTTTTTTTGGTGAATGCTGGTGTTTGATGGAGAGCAGTATGGGAATGTTGGTGTTTGATGGAGAGCAGTATTGTTTTATTGAGAATGTTGGAGTTTAATGGAGATCAGAAATGTTCTGATTGAGAATGTTGGTGTTTTGGGGGGAATGTTGGTGTTTAATGGAGAGCAGTAATGTTCTGATTGAGAATGTTGGTGTTTTTGGGGGAATGTTGGTCTTTAATGGAGAGCAGTAATGTTTTATTGAGAATGTTGGTGTTTAATGGAGAGCAGTAATGTTCTGATTGAGAATGTTGGTGTTTTGGGGGGAATCTTGGTGTTTAATGGAAAGCAGTATTGTTTTATTGAGAATGTTGGTGTTTAATGGAGAGCAATATTGTTATGATTGAGAATGTTGGTGTTTAATGGAGAGCAATAATGTTCTGATTGAGAACGTTGGTGTTTTGGGGGGAATGGTGGTGTTTAATGAAGAGCAGTAATGCTCTGATTGAGAATGTTGGTGTTTTGGGGGGAATGTTGGTGTTTAATGAAGAGCAGTAATGTTCTGATTGAGAAAGTTGGTGTTTAATGAAGAGTAGTAATGTTCTGATTGAGAATGTTGGTGTTTAATGGAGAGCAGTAATGTTCTGATTGAGAATGTTGGTGTTTTGGGGGGAATGTTGGTGTTTAATGAAGAGCAGTATTGTTCTAATTGAGAATGTTGGTGTTTTGGGGGGAATGTTGGTGTTTAATGAAGAGCAGTAATGTTCTGATTGAGAAAGTTGGTGTTTAATGAAGAGTAGTAATGTTCTGATTGAGAATGTTGGTGTTTTGGGGGGAATGTTGGTGTTTAATGAAGAACAGTAATGTTCTGATTGAGAATGTTGGTGTTTAATGGAGAGCAGTAATGTTCTGATTGAGAATCTTGGTGTTTTTGGGGGAATGTTGGTGTTTAATGAAGAGCAGTAATGTTCTGATTGAGAATGTTGGTGTTTAATGGAGAGCAGTAATGTTCTGATTGAGAATCTTGGTGTTTTTGGGGGAATGTTGGTGTTTAATGAAGAGCAGTAATGTTCTGATTGAGAATGTTGGTGTATAATGGAGAGCAGTAATGTTCTGATTGAGAATCTTGGTGTTTTTGGGGGAATGTTGGTGTTCAATGAAGAGCCGTAATGTTCTGATTGAGAATGTTGGTGTTTAATGGAGAGCAGTAATGTTCTGATTGAGAATCTTGGTGTTTTTGGGGGAATGTTGGTGTTTAATGGAAAGCAGTAATGTTCTGATTGAGAATGTTGGTGTTTTGGGGGGAATGTTGGTGTTTAATGGAGAGCAGTAATGTTTTATTAGAATGTTGGTGTTTAATGAAAAGCAGTAATGTTCTGATTGAGAATGTTGGTGTTTAATGGAGAGCAGTAATGTTCTGATTGAGAATCTTGGTGTTTTTGGGGGAATGTTGGTGTTTAATGGAAAGCAGTAATGTTCTGATTGAGAATGTTGGTCTTTTGGGGGGAATGTTGGTCTTTAATGGAGAGCAGTAATGTTTTATTAGAATGTTGGTGTTTAATGAAAAGCAGTAATGTTCTGATTGAGAATGTTGGTGTTTTTGGCAGAATGTTGGTGTTTGACGGATGACTAAAAGATGACGGATGACTAAAGATATTTATGTCATGTTTTGGGAGAAATGTTTCATTGCATTGATTCATTGAACTGATTATAATGAAATCTGACCAAATTACAAAATGGTACAATAACATCCAGTTTAGATTTTCTGCAAATTATTTTGTAGATTTAATTTTTTTGGGGGTCAAAACGTTCTCCCTTTTCATTTTTAGTTTTCACATCGAGTGCTGAAGATGTTCCCTTTCTATTCTATCCCTTTTATTTTTGTATCCTTGTTCTCCAGAAGGGTTGCATTATGTTTTGGGGACACTGTGGTTAAAAAAAAGTTCCTGTACTTTTGCCATTTTGCCATTTTTTTGCCTTAAAAAATATGATTGTCTGACATTCCGTTTGGAAGGTGTATTTGTCCTAATTATGTCTTTTTATACAAATTCTGGGAATGTTACACAAGGAAGACACACACCTCTAGAGTGAGGGTTAGAAAGGACAAATATAAAATAAAGACAGAACAGGAGAAGCAGAGAATCTTGCATTCTTCAAAGTCTTCCAAATGAAAGATGCAATCATTATTTAATTCAGGGACAAAAAACACTTCATGACAAATGAAAGAGAGGAGGAAGAAAGAGTGTGGAGGTGTGTGTGTGTGTGTGTGTGTGTATGGTTCGACTGTGCATTGAATTCTTGCTAGACCTGCATGTTTCATTTTCTCTGAATAGTGAGTGATGCAAATGCTCTGACGTTATTAGACACTCTTGACATTTCCGTTTCAGAAATGAAGGACTGGAATGGCTAGAGAGAGAAAGAGCGAGAGAAAAAGTGGGGATGTATGATTACACGCTGAGTGCTCTTAGCAATATCCTGTTGCACACAATACCTGCATTAAAGACAGTTTTATTTCAGATTCTTACACAACCAGCCTACAGAGCTATTATATTTTGCTATCAGGGCTGTAAATGTCCTTGGATAATTATGCTCTTAGTGAGAGGAGGTGGTGTAACAAAGTTGTAAGACATGGAGGAAGTTCTTTAGTTACACACTAGTGTTGTTATCCACAGTTAACTTTCTCCAATAACACACTCACGCTCAAAACTGTTAGACAACAAACACAGTCATTTTCTATCATCTTCTACTACAAGCCAACACCAACATTAACCAGCATTAAACACTACAACCATTCACCAGCATTAAACACCAACCAACACCAACATTAACCAGCATTAAACACTACAACCAATCATGAGCATTAAACACCAGCCAACACCAACATTAACCAGCATTAAATACTACAACCATTCACCAGCATTAAACACCAACCAACACCAACGTTCACCAGCATTAAACACTACAACCATTCACCAGCATTAAACACCAACCAACACCAACATTAACCAGCATTAAACACTACAACCATTCACCAGCATTAAACACCAACCAACACCAACATTAACCAGCATTAAATACTACAACCATTCACCAGCATTAAACACCAACCAACACCAACATTAACCAGCATTAAACACTACAACCAATCATGATCATTAAACACCAACCAACACCAACATTAACCAGCATTAAACACTACAACCATTCACCAGCATTAAACACCAACCAACACCAACATTAAAGAGCACTAAACACAAACCAACACCAACATTCACCAGCATTAAACACTACAACCATTCACCAGCATTAAACACTACAACCATTTACCAGCATTAAACACCAACCAACACCAACATTAACCAGCATTAAACACCAACCAACACCAACATTCACCAGCATTAAACGATAAAACCAATCATGAGCATTAAGCACCAACCAACACCAACATTAACCAGCATTAAACACCAATCATGAGAATTAAACACCAACCAAAAACCAACTTTCACCAGCATTAAACACCAACCAACACCAACATTAACCAGCATTAAACACTAAAACCATTCACCAGCATTAAACACCAACCAAAACCAACATTAACCAGCATTAAACACTACAACCATTCACCAGCATTAAACACTACAACCATTCACCAGCATTAAACACCAACCAACACCAACATTAAAGAGCACTAAACACAAACCAACACCAACATTCACCAGCATTAAACACTACAACCATTCACCAGCATTAAACACTACAACCATTTACCAGCATTAAACACCAACCAACACCAACATTAACCAGCATTAAACACCAACCAACACCAACATTCACCAGCATTAAACAATAAAACCAATCATGAGCATTAAGCACCAACCAACACCAACATTAACCAGCATTAAACACCAATCATGAGAATTAAACACCAACCAAAAACCAACTTTCACCAGCATTAAACACCAACCAACACCAACATTAACCAGCATTAAACACTACAACCAATCATGAGCATTAAACACCAGCCAACACCAACATTAACCAGCATTAAACACTACAACCATTCACCAGCATTAAACACTACAACCATTCACCAGCATTAAACACCAACCAACACCAACATTAACCAGCATTAAACACCAACCAACACCAACATTCACCAGCATTAAACCCTAAAACCATTCCCCAGCATTAAACACTACAACCAATCATGAGCATTAAACACCAACCAACACCAACCAACACCAACATTCACCAGCATTAAACAATAAAACCAATCATGAGCATTAAGCACCAACCAACACCAACATTCACCAGCATTAAACACCAATCATGAGAATTAAACACCAACCAAAAAACAACTTTCACCAGCATTAAACACTAAAACCATTCACCAGCATTAAACACCAACCAAAACCAACATTTACCAGCATTAAACATCAAAAACCATCCATCAAACACCAAACAACATGAACACTAACCAGCATCAGACATCAAAAACCAAACCAATGACCAGCATCACACACCAAAACCATCCATTAAACACCAACCCACACCAACAATGACCAGCATCACACACCAAAACCATCCATCAACCACTAACCAACCCCAACGTTCACCAATATTAATCACAATACCATCCATCAAACACCAACCAACACCACTGTTCACTAGCATTAAACACCAAAACCAACAATCCTCATCGGTATCAACCTCAAATATTCTTCATTATCGTTCTAACTGCATTGTTGTGGTCCAGTAAAAGACCAGAACTGTTCCATCAAACACCAACAATCATAAAAAAAAACACCAGCATTCCCAGAAAACAAAAACAAAAGTTCTACATCGAACATATACAGTACATTCACCAACAACACTTGCATTCTCTGTGAAACCTGAATGTTTTCAAACATTCATCCATAAAACACCAGCATTTTCTAACAACATAGGATCTTCAACACCAATGTTCTCACACCACTCTGCACTCACTACTATGGCATTAAACACCACCTTTGCCCACCAACATTCATCCTTAAACTGCTGAAATTCTGCATTATAAATCAATCATGGTTGTGATTAACAGTTCCTCTGGCACATCCGATGTAAAGGAACATTTGTAGAATATCAATGAACGTCAATTAGCTTCATCCGTGACTTGCTCACAAAACACTGTCAGAAATACCAGAGAACTGTTACCTCATTCTCTCTCTCTCTCTCTCTCTCTCTCTCTCTCTCTCTCTCTCTCTCTCACCTGCACCTCTCTCAATCTTCTTTTTTAGTCTAATTTCTCTGTTCATGTCTTCTCAAAAGGAGCCATTTCTGCCCTTGTAGCTTTATTTCACAAAAGATTACACTGGCAATAAATTGTCGTTCCAGCAGGACGATTAAAGAACAATGGGGTTTTTCTCCGAGTCACCGAGAGTGAAACGAAAGACTCTGAACGTGCTTATAGAGTAACAGAAATCTATACACACGGGAAAATTCTGAATTTCTGAATAAAAGGGAAAGCTTTGTACTTTTTTTAGTTATTGAACAATTCGCACATTCAGGTGAAAAAAACAGATTCTAATAGAGCTATTTTTCCCCCAGAGGCTATGAGGAAAATATCCTCAATAAAACAACTCCATGAACAGATCAGTAAGCCAAAAGAAAGAGTCCAATAGGGTAACAGAAGAACAGAAGAGCAAAGTCTCGAAAGACAAAATGAGAAACGGATCAGTATTCAAACGGAGTTCATCGCTATTCCAATATGCCTGAGGAAACAGCGTGGCTCGCAGTCGGGTTTTTACTGATATGCAGGTTTGCTGAAACGCAATCAGTCCTGGGAGGATTTGGATGTGGTTCAATGCAGAATTACACATAATGAGTTTCCAATTGAAGCCTAGAAACATCTAAATAACACATTTTTAACCTTTCTCCATAAATATACAGTAAGTGTTACTACCAAAGTTCTACTAGTAAAGTCTGGGAGCTTTCCACTGCTATCTTGGCTGGAGGTCGAATGCTGTGTCGAACGCAGTGAATTTTGTGGTTAAGTGATATATCTGTGTTTGATACAGAATGTTAGTGTTTGATGTATGATGGTGTTGAATTATGTATAATGGTGATGAATGATGATGAATGCTGGTGTTTTGTTGTATAAGTTTCAATTTAATGTTAGAGAATGCTGGTACTTGATGGTTAATGTTGTGAAATATTGAAGAATGTTGGTGTTTAATGAAGAATGTTGGTGTTTAATGAAGAATGTTGGTGTTTAATGATGCAGAATGGTGGTGTTTAATGAAGACTGTTGGTGTTTAATGATGCAGAATGGTGGTGTTTAATGAAGAATGTTGGTGTTTAATGAAGAATGTTGGTGTTGAATGATGGAACATGCTGGTGTTTAATGAAGAATGTTGGTGTTTAATGAAGAATGTTGGTGTTGCATGATGGAACATGCTGGTGTTTAATGAAGAATGTTGGTGTTTAATGAAGAATGTTAGTGTTTAATGAAGAATGTTGGTGTTTAATGAAGAATGTTGGTGTTTAATGAAGAATATTGGTGTTGAGTGATGCAGAATGGTGGTGTTTGATAAAGCCAGTGAATGTGGTTTCATTTGATTGTCTGGATCCAGTTGGTTGTTAAACGTAAGTATTTTTCAAAACATGGCTGAGGAAACACCGTGGCCTGAAGTAGAGATTTTGCCGATGTGCCGAGGTTTATTTGAATTATAATCGGTACAGGAAGCGTGTTTAACTCGATTTGACTCACTAATCTCACAATTAGACGTCAGTGCAAGAGAGAACGGAGAGAACGGACAGACTCTGAAGCTGGATTTGTGAAAATAAAAGAGAGCGAGGGATTTAAAAAGATGTCGTGCTGTTTCTATGGTTGACACGGTGACTGTATTAAAGACAAAAATGCTTCATGTTTCTTTTGCCTGCTTTAAAAAAGGTTTTTGTACACAATGTTTAATAAAGTCTTATCTAAAAGTACAAATTGCAGCTGTGCTTTTGTCCAGACACTGAATTACATTTTAATTCAATTTGATGTTTTTTTTTATTAAATACAAACAATCTGATGCTGTTCAGAAATGTAATTATATCCTATTGTGTACCGCAGCGGTGTACATTAGTGCCATGCTGTATAACGCTGAGCTCACTTGGTTCTGCTACCATTTTTAATCAATAACATCTCTTTTACTGAGTAACACTTTAAAAGCCAACAACAAGCTTATATATATTCTCTATGTGCATGTAGCTTCAGTCCAGTAGCAAACTCTAGCTAATGCATACTTCACTTATTTTGTGAGCTAGCTTTTCATTCATTCATTCATTCAGTCCCTCTCACTCACTCATTCTCTACCGCTTATCCGAACTTCTCGGGTCACGGGGAGCCTGTCTCTATCTCAGGCGTCATCGGGAATCGAGGCAGGATACACCCTGGACGGAGTGCCAACCCATCACAGGGCACACACACACTCTCATTCACTCACACACTCACACACACACACTACGGACAATTTTCCAGAGATGCCAATCAACCTACCATGCATGTCTTTGGACCGGGGGAGGAAACCGGAGTACCCGGAGGAAACCCCCGAGGCACGGGGAGAACATGCAAACTCCACACACACAAGGCGGAGGCGGGAATCGAACCCCCAACCCTGGAGGTATTTTAAGGGATTTTACCTATAGGCCTATAGGAATTTTAAGGGATTTTGAGATTAAGACAGGAATTTTTCTTGCTGATTGCTAAGACATAAGTTAGCAAGAAATATCGTGTCGCTCTGATGATGCTAACACGCAGATAAGCAAAGAAAACCGTAAGCTTCAGACTTTAGGACTTCAGACTGCATTCAGTCAGAATGCAATGTTTGTTTGTTTTTAATATAAAATGATATTAAAAATAGTCTAAAGTCTGTTTGGTCTGTGAAGCTGTATGTGAAGATGCCAATATTCACATTTATAATGCATTTAAACTCATCTGAATTTTAGTATTTAAATGAGCTGCTTCATTTGCATAGGAATGAGGCTGTATAGAATCTAGCTGATTAAATGTACACGAAAACACAGTAAACTTCACCCCAGTGCACCCGGAGATGTCGGGTCTGTAACTCGCATCCTGAGTAAAAGCATCCTGCTGCTCCCTGGAGTGGAGGATTACACTGCGGTGATATGAGGAAGAGGAGCAGGAAGGAGTGGAGCGCAGACTCGGGTCCTGCAACAAGTGATTGATCTCACTGTCACTGTTACCATGGAGACGGAGTGAGAGAGAGAGAGAGTGAGAGAGAGAGGGGGACGAAGCAAAACTGTAAACATGACGGAGCAAGTGAGACGGCAGAAACATAGAGAAGAGGGAGAGATAAAAAGGAGAAAGGAAGGATGGAATTTTAGAAAGGGTGAAAAAGAGAGAGGAGGAGAAAGAGAGAAAAAGAACAAGGAGTGAAAAATGGTGACCAGCTGAATGTAGGGGATGCATGAGACCTTAGAATGATGAAAGAAAGAGGAAAATGAGAATGGAAGAGAGACAAGTGGAGAATGAGGTGGAGAGTAGAGAAAGACAGACAGAGGGGGGGAGAGAGAGAGAGAGAGAGAGAGAGAGAGAGAGAGAGAGAGAGAGAGATGTGAGGAAAGAAAAAAAGGAAAGAAGTAAATGAAAAAAAGGAACTCAGAAAGATGAAAGAAATTAGACAGAATGAGAGAAAAGTAAATAAAGACACAGAGAAGAAGAAGGAAGAAGAATGGTGGTGAAAAAACAGGAAGAGAGAGAGAGAGCAAAAACGAGTGAAAGACAGCCGCAGTGTGACACGGCTGTTTTAATCTGAAGAAACAGCAGTAGCTCACACACACACACACACCACACACACACACACACACCACACACACACACACACACACACACACACACACACACACACACCACACCACACACACACACACACCACACACACACACACACACCACACCACACCACACACACACACACACACCACACACACACACACACACACACCACACACACACACACACACACACACACACACACACACACACACACACACCACACCACACACACACACACACACACACACACACACACACCACACCACACACACACACACCACACACACACACACACACACCACACCACACACACACACACACACCACACCACACACACACACACACACCACACCACACACACAAACACCACACACACACACACACCACACACACACACCACACACACACACACACACACACACACACACACACACACCACACACACCACACACACACACACACACCACACACACACACACACACACACACACACACACACACCACACACACACACTACACACACACACACACACACACACACACACAGCAGGTGCACACTTCCCTCTCCCTTACTGTCGTTCTCTTACTGTTGTTTTTTTCCCCTTTCACTTGCTGACTATTCATGTCACTGTTCATGTCACTATTCATGTCACTATTCATGTCACTGTTCATGTCACTGTTCATGTCACTGTTCATGTCACTGTTCATGTCACTATTCATGTCACTATTCATGTCACTGTTCATGTCACTGTTCATGTCACTGTTCATGTCACTGTTCATGTCACTATTCATGTCACTATTCATGTCACTATTCATGTCACTGTTCATGTCACTGTTCATGTCACTGTTCATGTCACTGTTCATGTCACTATTCATGTCACTATTCATGTCACTATTCATGTCACTATTCATGTCACTGTTCATGTCACTGTTCATGTCACTGTTCATGTCACTGTTCATGTCACTATTCATGTCACTATTCATGTCACTGTTCATGTCACTGTTCATGTCACTGTTCATGTCACTGTTCATGTCACTGTTCATGTCACTATTCATGTCACTGTTCATGTCACTATTCATGTCACTGTTCATGTCACTGTTCATGTCACTGTTCATGTCACTATTCATGTCACTGTTCATGTCACTATTCATGTCACTATTCATGTCACTGTTCATGTCACTGTTCATGTCACTGTTCATGTCACTATTCATGTCACTATTCATGTCACTGTTCATGTCACTATTCATGTCACTGTTCATGTCACTGTTCATGTGACTGTTCATGTCACTGTTCATGTCACTGTTCATGTCACTATTCATGTCACTGTTCATGTCACTGTTCATGTCACTGTTCATGTCACTGTTCATGTCACTGTTCATGTCACTGTTCATGTCACTATTCATGTCACTGTTCATGTCACTGTTCATGTGACTATTCATGTCACTGTTCATGTCACTGTTCATGTCACTGTTCATGTCACTGTTCATGTCACTGTTCATGTCACTATTCATGTCACTATTCATGTCACTATTCATGTCACTGTTCATGTCACTATTCATGTCACTGTTCATGTCACTATTCATGTCACTGTTCATGTCACTGTTCATGTGACTATTCATGTCACTGTTCATGTCACTGTTCATGTCACTATTCATGTCACTATTCATGTCACTGTTCATGTCACTGTTCATGTCACTGTTCATGTCACTATTCATGTCACTATTCATGTCACTGTTCATGTGACTATTCATGTCACTGTTCATGTCACTGTTCATGTCACTATTCATGTCACTATTCATGTCACTGTTCATGTGACTATTCATGTCACTATTCATGTCACTGTTCATGTCACTGTTCATGTCACTGTTCATGTCACTATTCATGTCACTGTTCATGTCACTGTTCATGTCACTATTCATGTCACTGTTCATGTCACTATTCATGTCACTGTTCATGTCACTGTTCATGTCACTATTCATGTCACTATTCATGTCACTGTTCATGTGACTATTCATGTCACTGTTCATGTCACTGTTCATGTCACTATTCATGTCACTGTTCATGTCACTATTCATGTCACTGTTCATGTCACTATTCATGTCACTATTCATGTCACTGTTCATGTGACTATTCATGTCACTATTCATGTCACTGTTCATGTCACTGTTCATGTCACTGTTCATGTCACTATTCATGTCACTGTTCATGTCACTATTCATGTCACTATTCATGTCACTATTCATGTCACTATTCATGTCACTGTTCATGTCACTATTCATGTCACTGTTCATGTCACTATTCATGTCACTATGTCACTATTCATGTCACTATTCATGTCACTGTTCATGTCACTATTCATGTCACTTCATGTCACTGTTCATGTCACTATTCATGTCACTATGTCACTATTCATGTCACTATTCATGTCACTGTTCATGTCACTATTCATGTCACTTCATGTCACTGTTCATGTGACTATTCATGTCACTGTTCATGTCACTATTCATGTCACTGTTCATGTCACTGTTCATGTCACTATTCATGTCACTGTTCATGTCACTATTCATGTCACTATTCATGTCAGTATTCATGTCACTCTGTATTCTCCACCCATGTTTGTTTGTATTGATTTATCGCCGCTGACGACTTTCAGACTTTTCCACCCTTTGGACACGACTGTACATCCTACGGGTGGAGGTTTATAAACATGGCTGGGAAAGGGGTGTGGGCTCAAGGGGCAAAAAAAGAGCATGTAAATATCAAACTTACTTTAACCACCAGGGATTTAATCTCCAACAACATGACTAATCTTTTACCTACTGCAACTGTAAGTGTTTCTTCTTTAATCTTCTTCTCCTGGGCATCACTCTGTGCTCGGGATTTACACAAAATAAACAAGCTTCCAGCTTTAAGGTTATGCTAATCACTTCCACATGCCACCTTTCATTCATCTAAATGTCACTAAGCTGTTTTGCAGATTTATTTATTCACCTCCAGTTTTGCTAATGGTCCAATTCATCAGCGGCTAATCTCCGTGCTATTGGAAGAGCAAAGTGGCTCCTGGATGAAGATGCTCATCATCTTCCTCCCTGAAGTGAGCACTGTTTTGTATTTTGAGGCTCCAGCCATGGAATTGGTGATAAGGTGTACTGCAGCTTCCCTTACTCTGGCATACAGAAATAGCTGCTCTGAATACGGCTGTGTCTCAAACGCTTGCGTCTGAAAGTCGTTACTTTTGAAATTTTGAGCTTGAGACATATTTAAAATGGCTGACATTTTACTGTAACACTGTAATGCATTCAGATAAACAGATATGACCTACTACTGCAGCTGGCATAAGTATTCACACCCTGCCTGGTGATGAAAGGATAAAAAGAGAAATGGGTGTAAATTATGGATGGATTGATAGTTTGATGTACTAATTAATGGATAGTAAGATAATAGATCAATGGACGGATAAATAAATAAACAAACAAACAAACAAACAAACAAACAAACAAATAAATAAATAAATGGTTAGTTGATTAATTGATTACTTTATTAATTAGAACCATGACCTAAAGTATGGATGGATAGATGGATGGATGGATTGACAGATATGCAAATGGACACAAGCAAAGATTGATGAATGAATGAATGAATGAATGAATGAATGAATGAATGAATGAATGAATGAATGAATGAATGAATCAGCCCATGAACTAAAGAATTGGTAAATACTTGGATGGATGGATAAATAAATTGATGAATGGATGGAAGAATGAATGAATTGGCCCATTAACTAAAGAACTGTTGACTGGATGGATGGATAGATGTATGGATGGATGGATGGACACACAGATGGACAGATGCATAAATAAATTGATGGATGGATGGATGGATGGATGGGTGGATAGATGGACACTGATGAACAGCTGGAGAGATGAAAAGATAAATTGATGGATGGATGGATGAATGGATGGATGGATGGATGGATGGATGGATGAATGGATGGACACTGATGAACAGATGAATAGATGAACAGATAAATTGATGGACAGATGGATGGATGGACGGATGAATAGATGGATGGACAGATGGATGGATCAATGGATAGACAGATGGATGGATGGATGGATGGATGGATGGATGGATGGACACACAGATGGACAGATGCATAAATAAATTGATGGATGGATGGATGGATGGGTGGGTGGACACACAGATGGACAGATGGATAAATAAATTGATGAATGGCTGGATAGATGGGTGAATAGACGGATGGATGGATGGATGGATGGATGGATGGATGGATGGATAGATGGACACTGATGAACAGCTGTATAGATGAAAAGATAAATTGATGGATGGATGGATGGATGGATGGACACAGATGAATAGATGAACAGATAAATTGATGGACAGATGGATGGATGGACGGATGAATAGATGGATGGACAGATGGATGGATCAATGGATAGACAGATGGATGGATAGATGGATGGATGGATGGATGGATGGATGCACATTCTGCATATTTATTTCTCACCCAAGCGACTGCTTCCAGACTTCATCACATCTACCCAGTTTCAGCTGGTTTCCCAGCAGCACTGAGACCTTCGCTGTCTGTCTCGTCTCTGGATCATTCTGAATATTCGGTTTCAAATTAATTACGGATTTAGAAGGCAGCGCCTGTGAACTCTGAGGGCTCTCACCTGCAGCTACTGTACATAATCTGGAGAAACTCATTTTAAAATGGAGTGCGGGGACAAGAATAATAAAATAGACTTAATTGTGATTCATTTGAATGCTAATGATGCTTCGTAAGTGGGAATTTAAATTCTGTCATCAGGGACGCAGGGCTGCTCGTCAACCAGCTCTAATCACGCCAGCAAATAATTACACACTTGTGACTCTGCTGATACACAGCCAGGTCCGTTTGGGGCCGAGGTGTTTACAAAAGTAAGTGTGTGTGTGTGTTTGTGTGTGTGTGTGTTTGTGTGTACGCTTTAACACTGCTAAGAATACACCACGGACAGTTTTGGCACCAACGCTGAGTTCTAAATTTGAATAAACTCCTCTTGAGCATTGAATTCACATCTTATTCTACGGCTTTACAAAAGTGTGTATGAACAAGTGCTTGGAAGAGTTTGTGCTTCCAGGCGAAAAAACACATACACACACACACACACACACACACACACAGCGGCACAATTTGCTTCACTTATTGAGGAAAAAAGAAAGAACTAAACAGAGACAGTGGGAGGGAGACACACAGTGTATTCTAATGTATTTAAATTGTATTACTAACTAATTACAAAGGTATATTGTGTGTGTGTGTGTGTGTGTGTGTGTGTGTGTGTGTGTGTGTGTGTGTGTGTGTGTGTGTGTGTGTAAAACGGTTTTCAACCGTTAATATGTTCTTCCTCTACATCCATGCCTGAAAATCTAATAAAGAAAAAATGACAGCTAAACTGAGTTGTTTGTTCATGCTCATGTTTACGTTCACGTTCCCTAGTTTCCGTGAATCATTGATATTTTCCTTCATACATACTGAGCTTCGGGGGGCACGGTGGCTTGGTGGTTAGCACGTTTGCCTCACACCTCCAGGGTTTGAGGTTCGATTCTTGTGTGTGTGGAGTTTGCATGTTCTCCCCGTGCCTCGGGGGTTTCCTCCGGGTACTCCGGTTTCCTCCCCCGGTCCAAAGACATGCATGGTAGGTTGATTGGCATCTCTGGAAAATTGTCCGTAGTGTGTGAGTGTGTGAGTGAATGAGAGTGTGTGTGTGCCCTGTGATGGGTTGGCACTCAGTCCAGGGTGTATCCTGCCTCGATGCCCGATGACGCCTGAGATAGGCACAGGCTCCCCGTGACCCGAGAAGTTCGGATAAGCGGTAGAAGATGAATGAATGAATGAATGAATGAATGAATGAATGAATGAATGAATGAATGAATGAATAATGTGCTTCGTCCTGATGGCAGGCTGGTGGTGGATCCGGAGATTATCGCAGAAACACTGGGCGTGATGAGAGAATACAATCTGCAAGAGACACCAGTTCATCACTGGCTTGTTTTTCCAGCTAAACATGAGAGTGTGTGTGAGATGCATGATGACAAATCTGGACAAAATAATCTGTCAAATCCATCATCATATCTAGAATCACTTACGTTTTCAATATCAAAAAGGATTTAAAAATTTTAACTGTTGCCTAGTTTAGTGTTGTAACTCAATCTGCATGTTGTAATCATCACACACTCGCTTCATGGAGCTTAGTTCCTGATACGGAGATCTATAAAAAACAGACGCAGCTCCGTTGTGTCTGAATTGAAAGGCAGATTGTTACATAACTAATGTTTAAACATTACTCTGTAGTTTACGATCTGAGACGCAGCATGAGGCCTGTCTCTATGTGACGGCTGCCTTCGGTCATCGCCGAGGGAGACGTGAAGAGGACGCGAGAGATCCAGAATCGCTAAATCGGAATAGAAAGTGCTCCTCGAGCCTGATAAAGAGATTACTAATTACAGTAGGGCCTCATTAATGGTCCCAATCACGTTCCCTGGACCTTTTTCTCTCTCCTCGTCCACTAAAAAGAACCGAAAAAACCTGCTTCTTTTTCTGAATGGCTGAAATGATGTAGTGGCCCCCTATTCAACCCCCCTGCTGTTCCCACACATACTGAAAGAGCTGAAAGCGGTTCGGCAGGGAAAGAAAGGTGCTGCGAAATGAAAAATAAGAAGAGTTCGAGTGCTTTTCTCTCACTCACACTCACACACTATAGCTTTGTTTATGAAGATCTGCTTCATTCCTCACAGCTCCATGGACACCGAGAGACCTTTCAGAACGAAGCAGGACAAAGCCGGGAACTCAGGACGAGGCTCTGAATAAAATAAAATAAAAAGAAAGAAAGAAAATACCAACTAAATCAGCACACGAATGAGATTTATTCAGCCTTTTCCTGTTCAGGTGATGCACAAGAAGAATTTTATTGTGGTATTACCATAATAATGCAATTTAAACAGTTTCCTGGAGGGTTTTCACTGGGCAGCACTTTAATTTACATCTGTAAACATATTACTCCAGCAACGTAACAACCTGGTCCACCATGTCCACACACACACACACACACACACACACACACACACACACACACACACACAAACACACACACACACACACACACAATGGTTCTTCAAATATATCCAAAATAAGGATGCTTAAACTATATTATTTCATTCCAAAACAGATGTTTCCCAAGACGAGCTAAACAGAACTGGTCGAGTTTTATGCTACAGCTGGTGGCTTTGGTTTTTATTTTATTTTTTATAGAGAGACTACAGGAAAGGAAAAGCAAACGATAGGCCGAAGGTAACCATAAACACAACATGATGCTACCGCCGCCATCATGCCTCACTGCAGGAATGGTGCCCTCGGGGTGAAGTGAAAGGAAGTGAAGTGAAGTGACATACGGCTAAGTACGGTGACCCATACTCAGAAATCGTTCTCTGTGTTTAACCCATCCAAAGTGCACACACACACACAGCAGTGAACACACACACAGCAGTGAACACACACACACCGTGAACACACACACACACACACCGAACACACACCCGGAGCAATGGGCAGCCATTTATGCTGCGGCACCCGGGGAGCAGTTGGGGGGGTTCGGTTCCTTGCTCAAATGCACCTCAGTCGTGGTATTGCCGGCCCGAGACTCGAACCCACAACCTTAGGGTTAGGAATCAAACTCTCTAACCATTAGGCCAGGACCTCCCCCTTGGGGTTTTAAACTAAATCTTTCAACATCGGTCTATTAAAAACAAAAGAACTATTTTCTTCATGCTTCTGACAAACTCTGAAGTTATTTTAGAGAGTGTTGGGCCCCTGAGCAAGGCCCTTAACCCTCACTGCTCCAGGGGTGCTGTACCATGACTAACCCCCAACCTCAAAACATTTGGAATATGTGAAGAAAGAATTTCACTGTGCTGTAACGTATATGTGACATAATAAAGGCTTCGTCTTGTTCTTCTTTTGTTCTCCAACAATGGCTTTCTTCTCAGTGCTCAGGCTTTATTCATTCATTAACTTACAGTATAGCACAAAAGCTCATCACATACTGTAGTCACGGTTATGAAAAGGATGAGAAAACACACGTAGGAAACCTACCAAGTGTCCGAGCCTTTTTATTGCTAGAAATATCTTCTTAAGGAAAAAAATATTTTTTTCTTTTGATAAGATTTAATATTAAATTTTTTGCTTTGAAAGCTGATTAAGAAACAGAGAGAAAAAGAAAAAACGTCACAGTCCTATAATACGATATATTTCATGTGTACAAAGCACACACACACACACACACACACACACACACACACACACACACACACACACACACACATTTATATTCAATTTTTAGAAATAGACACAGAAAGGAAATTGAACTATTTTTTTAAAAATACACAAGATTGCCTCACACGTTCGCCTCACACCTCCAGGGTTGGGGGTTCGATTCCCGCCTCCGCCTTGTGTGTGTGGAGTTTGCATGTTCTCCCCGTGCCTCGGGGGTTTCCTCCGGGTACTCCGGTTTCCTCCCCCGGTCCAAAGACATGCATGGTAGGTTGATTGGCATCTCTGGAAAATTGTCTGTAGTGTGTGAGTGTGTGTGTGAGTGAATGAGAGTGTGTGTGTGTGCCCTGTGATGGGTTGGCACTCCGTCCAGGGTGTATCCTGCCTCAATGCCCGATGACGCCTGAGATAGGCACAGGCTCCCTGTGACCCGAGAAGTTCGGATAAGCGGTAGAAAATGAATGAATGAATGAATGAATGAATGAATGAAGATTGTAAGGACATATAGATTTTTTTAACTCGTTAAAAACGATTTTCTGCCGAGGCGGTGTTTCAGTCTTCTGACAAAAGATAACGATTTTTGTTTTTTTGTTTTTAATGAAGAAATGTTACTAATGAAATTATTTGTTTCAAAAATATATTTAAAAAAATTCTTAAACTATTTAGTGATCTTATTACATCCCTTTTTTTATATGTTTGATGATATGATACTTTTAGTTAGTTTAAAAAAAAAAACTTATACAACTTTTAAAAGAAATCTTATTTAGTTGAACCTTCTTGTGTCCAATTTATCGCTCGTACAACAAACCCAAACACCGTGTTCTACATCTAATCACCTGCTTTACCAAATGTGACTAATTAAGCAGCAGAGCCATTAACAGCTAACAACAGTAGACATAAAGCCATACACTGCTAATTAACATCATTAACGGCAGAATCTCCAGTGCTGCAGACGGGAAGTGCGAATGTAAGATCATCATTATCAGCCTTTTTCTCAGACGCGACTCGATTTAATTGAGACGAGCGTTCAAACTCCAATTACATGAGCAGATAAAAAAAAAACATCTGGGGAAAAAAACGTGATAGGAGCACAGATGTTATCTGGTGATACTAAAGCATTGAATATTAGCTTTTCCTGCTGTGAGCAATGCCATGCACACACTTTTAGCCTGGAAACGGATTGCAGATTAATCGCCGTGTGGCTTTACGACCATTCGTTATGACATCTGTGGAGAAATCTGTGAACGTCGGTCGTATGACGTTTCTAACCACGGTGCCTGGTCTCCATGTGGCACGTGACATCACAAGCAAACCCTGATCTATAAGATCAGATATGCAAATGTGAGGTATATAAATGATAAACCAGTATGTGGACCTCGTCAGTCTTTTGAAATCTTTGTAGAATCTACAGATCCGCATAGATGGGATCATATCCTAGTCCAAGTCTCACCTGCACATCTTCATCACTCTCCATCTGAAGAGCTCTTCATGCTGGACTTCAATCTGTCTATGAGATTGGGTTCTGCTCGTTTCACACCTGTGTGTTTTCCCCCGTCAGCAGCCGCCTGTCAAAACAGCGTAATGTGATTCACTGTGAGCATCGAGGACAATAACACAGAACACAGAACACATGAGTTCAATTCAGAGCTGGAATTAACCTCCGGCTCCACAATAAACCATCATTACACACAAAGGCAGAATGGAATGAGTTTGTTGTTGTTGTTATTGTTGTGCATTGTTTACTTATCGTTTCTATAGAAACTGCTTATTCACAGCGATTTGAAATTACAACGTTCTACATAAACAAATAAAATAATAAACAAAAACAATGTTCGGGTATTTTAACAAAGGATAAAGTATGATCGCTGATATATTTTGGTTTTTGGCTTATTAACCTAAATGAACTTCGATGAATGGTTACGGCTGCTAGGATGAAGCTAAGTGATAACAGGAACTTGTACAATTACATGTACAGCATTTGGCAGACACCCTTATCCAGAGCGACTTACATTATCTCTTTTTTTTTATACAGCTGAGCAATTAAGGGTTAAGGGCCTTGCTCAGGGGTCCAACAGTGGCAGCTTGGTGGACCTGGAATCGAACGTACAACCTTCCGATTGGTAGCCCAATACCTTAACCACTAGGCTGCCACATGCCCCACGTACCTTTTCGTGGATCTTTTACCACATTTACCGTATGTAGAACTAAATGAATAAAAATCACGATTCATGAATCACGACTCCATGAATCACTTCATTGTCAAAAGAATCAACTTTTCGTGATAAACATTAATTAGATAATCGCCGCTTATTTTCTTATAACGGCAAGAACCCTCAGTGTTTTATATTCCTTAATTAAGTGAGTAAGAATGATTCCTGCAGTTAAATGAACTGAATCATTCAAATAAAAAGTAAAAAGTTAACAATTCATGATAATATTAACCTAACCTCGTTTATAGTGAAATTTTTATACCGGATCAAATTTAACAACAAATTGTTGTTAGCTAAAGCTAGAGATTTAACCCAAAGATTTAACACTATCAATTAGCCTACATAATAATGGCTAACAGGGCCAGGTTGCCTTGGTAGTTAGCACGTTCGCCTCACACCTCCAGGGTTTGGGGATCGATTCCTGCCTCCGCCTTGTGTGTGTGGAGTTTGCATGTTCTCCCCGTGCCTCGGGGGTTTCCTCCGGGTACTCCGGTTTCCTCCCCTGGTCCAAAGACATGCATGGTAGGTTGATTGGCATCTCTGGAAAATTGTCCGTAGTGTGTGAGTGAATGAGAGTGTGTGTGCCCTGTGATGGGTTGGCACTCCGTCCAGGGTGTATCCTGCCTCGATGCCCGATGACGCCTGAGATAGGCACAGGCTCCCCGTGACCCGAGAAGTTCAGATAAGTGGTAGAAAATGAATGAATGAATGAATAATGGCTAACCCAAATGCTGGGTGATTAACAAGACTGCTATCAAGCAAGCAGCAAATGTTGGCATTTAACTAAAGTGCTAACAACTAATCACAAAGGACAGCCACTTAACCCAAATGCTAGTTCAATAGTGTAATAGTAACCTGAAATGACTAGCTAAAATACTAGATGCTAACAAACAGCTAAGCAACAATTCTCACCCATTAAAAAGTAAACAAATAAATAAATGTACTAAAGACCACTAAAGTGCCACAGTGACTGATTATTAATTCTCAAATCTCTGTCTTTTTTTCCACACTACAACCTTGTTGTTACAAAATGTGAAGGTCACAAGCTAGCTAGCTAAGCATTTCGCATCCTCTGTCTTAAACACACCGATGTTAGGCAATCTGAGAATATTAGCATTTAATAAACAATGAAGTCTGAACAGATTGTATGTATTACCACAGAGTGAAGATTATTCTGGAAGTAAAAAAAGATCTAGTTTTATTCGCTGGGTGATAAACAGATGAAAAGACTGTAAGGAGATAGCATACGCCAACACCAACTGTTCCAGCCCGAGGCTGACACACAAGGGACAGTGATAACACACAAGCGTTGATAATATTCAGACATTTCACACTCCTTCAGAGTCCTTTGATGCTTCAGATTCCCTAAAAATCACCATCAGCGATATGTTCAGTCACATACCAGTCTGATAATGAAGGAGTGCAAAGAAATGTTAATATGCTCTGTGTAACCACGCACTGTGTGACAATACAGAGTGTACTAGACAATAGAGATTGTGTGTGTGTGCGCGTGTTAGTTATCTGTAGCATATGGAGATATGAGACACATTTGGGCCGTCGGGATGCGTTCAGTTAGCATGTTACACACAAAAATTAGGAGAAGATGAAGTTTTTCTTCAAGTAGAAGGATGATGAACATTTTCAACTAAAAAAAAAATCAAGCGATGAATGTTGGACACTTCATGCACTCAACACTCAATCAATTTGTTTCCCAGAGATAAACAAATAAACAGGACTGAGGGAGATAAATAAAGAAGAAATAAAAAACTGAGGTTCTGTAGAAGGCAGAATTGTGTAGCAACAGGATAGCGTCATCATAACGCACCACATTCACGGAGAGGCTGAAACACACACACACACACACACACACACACACACACACACACACACACACACACACACACACACACACACACACACACTATGTCATTTATTTGATTTATTTTCTCCTTTCATTTTTTTTATCTACATCACAAAGTCTAAATAGTCCAACGCTCACATACTTTAGTTTAGAATACATAGCAAGATCGTACCATCATATGCATGTAGCATCCTCGTATTCTAAAACAATATGAACTGACCAAGAAGGTTAGCTTTTAATAAATCAAGTAATGTAGGTCAAAATATTCTGACATCTGTAGTCTGTACTATTTAGCAAGCGAGCCAGCGTTTATCAGCACAACAAAGATATCTTGGTTATGACACCAGCTGGATGTCTGGAAGTGTCTGTGTCCTAAACCGCACTAATTGCTAACAATAATAACAACTAATTATACACTATACATAACCTTTTCACCAGAGTATGTGATTTAGGTTATAACCCATGGGGAGATTGCTCACTAAGTCATCATTTATTCCTAACTCACTGTCTCTATTTTCTGCTACTGCATTCATCATCATTTATCTTCATCCCGGTCAGGCTGAAGATGGAGGTGGATCCGCAGCCTGTCCTGGGAACGCTGGGTGTGGGACCGGAATACGCCATGGATTCACCACAGCGCACCGAGCACACAATGACAAACAAAATCTTCAGTTTGACTCAAATTACACTGTAATTACAATTAGCAGTGAGCGCTAACTGCGCTTCCATTACATCTCCTAGGAATTTCAACTTAGAATAGACTTTAGTTTCAATTAGTTGTGTGTATTTTTCACAGATGTATTTTTACGATCAAATATGACTTGTTTAAATAGAAACTGATAAGCGGTAGAAAACGGATGGATGGATGGATGGATGGATGGATGTTTTTGTTTTAGGCGACTGTACAATGATTCAGGGACGTGCAATGCTAGAGCTACCTGCTAACTTTATCTAAAAAGCCGTTATTATTTTAGGCTCAAATAGAACCTACACATTTATTAAAAGAAAGTGATGTTCTCTCTGTGTGTGTGTGTGTGTGTGTGTGTGTGTGTGTGTGTGTGTGTGTGTGTGTGTGTGTGTGTGTGTGTGTGTGTGTGTGTGTTGACTCATGGAGACACTGAGAAGCAGTTAGTGTGTGATGGAGAAGCTGCTAAACTTCTGTGCTGGATAAATGATCATCTGTCACACAGAGACACACACACACAGAGAGAGAGAGAGAGAGAGAGAGAGAGAGAGAGAGAGAGAGAGAGAGAGAGAGAGAGAGAGAACAGAGTGAGGAGAAGATAAAAAGAGACAGCATTTCATTCATAATGTTCCACAAACCCACTCAAAACAATGAGAATCTGTTCATTAGCCACAAGTTTACAGGCGTTGTGTGGAAAATATGGTTCCTGAGCAAAGCTAACGTTGCTAACAGGTACTGTTTAAACACCACACGTCACAAACACTGCATTTCTGTCACAGTCAGTTGTTTATACCTCAATCGTCAGGTTTACGTGGTTTCTGACACTCACACATAATACGACGACTCTAAAAAGTACAACTAATGTAGCTAGTAAAGCTAATGTGGCCTGCTCTAAAAAAAACTGAGCTAGCATCCATTTAGGACACACTTTCAGCAGGTTCACATGCTTTCAATATAGGAATTAACACACACACACACACACACACACACACACACACACACACACACACACACACACACACACACACAAACGAATATTCACAAATTAGCAAGCTAGCATAAATAGAGGCTAGCATTTTAGTCGCTTACAGGGAGTATGATGACCTGAAAATGATACAAAACTATCAGGAATGTCAAGATTTACCTCAGATGTGAAAGAAAGTGACCTAAAAATGCTTGTTTTGACTAAAATCACACGCTAATGACATTTAGCATGATATTTGATTTCTAACTGAACTGGTAGCTTTAAGGAATGAAATGACTCGAGGTCCCTGGTGATTAATACATGTTAATACACTCCGATGGAGATTGAGACTACTTTCTGAGGTGACTGTGACGCCATGGACGTAAATCCCGGGGGTGGGGACATGTTCTCCCCAACCGAGGGTTGCCCCCCCCCCCCAAAAAAAAATATTTAAAAATTATCACACAATTACCTAAATATTTGTGTAAGTAAAAAAAAATAATAATAAATGCAAAAACTACATTTATAAATAGTTGAATCCCCCCCTCCCCTTCCTCAAAGTGGTTTGACCCACTGCCTGCTTTCCGAGTTCATCTCACCTACTCTGCACCTATGGAATAAAAACACTGTCAATAATAATCGTACGTAATTCAAAGCATTTGTGTGTAAATTTTAATTTTGCGGAGTTGGATCCCAAAATTTACGGCCACGACAGTTTACAGATACGAGATTTTGTGTGTTTGTTCAAATACAACTCCAAAATGTACGACTATGACAGTTTACACACACAACGCTTGTTTTCACACCTCTTTTTCACACACGAAAACGGTCTGCGAAACAACTGTCAAAATACGTCATCACGTTCACAGGCATTACTATCCGAGGGAAGATGAATCGATTCCACGAAGTGCGCATGCGCCGCGCCCTCTTTTAAACCACTAGCGCCGAAATGGCGGATCTGCAGCCAAGCGCTCACTCATCGTCAGTGTTGTATAAAGTAGTAGAAAGCAATACTTGAGTAAAAGTACAAGTATCGTACTAGAAAAAGACTTTGGTAGAAGTGAAAGTCACCTTTTAGAATATTACTCAAGTAAAAGTCTTAAAGTATCTGATATTTACTGTACTTAAGTATCAAAAGTCACTTTCTGATATTTAATGTACTTAAGTATTTGAAGTAAAAGTAAATAGTAAAATGTCAGTGATTTTCAGTAGGTATAAGAGCAGGGGCGGTTCTAGGGTTTCATCTTTAGGCGTTTTAGCCCTCAGTGAGAATTTAAAACAAGAAGAGTTTTATATTATATATTATATGACTACATAGTAAGCCAAAAGTTATGGTATTATTAAATGGCAAAAGTGGACACAAAAAGCTCTGACTGCGCGTGCACGCTGTGCGTACCTGTGCTGTTACATTTGCATTTACATTTACAGCATTTGGCAGACGCCCTTATCAGGAGCGACGTACATAAGTGCTTAAATCTCTAACATTGAATACATTAATGCTGCTCACTAGGTTACATACTTAAGATACCATGAGTTTAAAACATTTGTTCAAAGTTACAATGAAATGTTTTTTTTTTGTTGTTGTTTTTTTTTAAATGCAAAATATAAGGAAAGATCATTGGCAGGCCTATCTCATCACGCTACAGACCGCAGTGATGACCTCCTAAACAGCTGTATTCTTTAAGCACTTAATGTAACCTTACTCTGAGAGCTAATCTTACTTACTATAGTTAACCTATATCTGTAATATTACTCCTCTCTGTTATTAGTGATAACTAACCCAAAAACATGTCCGAATTTGGAAGGAAAAAACAACTTACCCGAGACGATTAGTGAGCGCTTGGCTGCTGATCCGCCATTTCGGCGCCAGTGGTTTAAAAGAGGGCGGGGCGCACGCGCATTTCGTGGAATCGATTCATCTTCCCTCGGATAGTAATGCCTGTGAATGTGATGACGTATTTTTGACAGTTGTTTCGCAGACCGTTTTCGTGTGTGAAAAAGAGGTGTCGTGAAAACAAGCGTTGTGTGTGTAAACTGTAATAGTCGTACATTTTGGAGTTGTATTTGAACAAACACACAAAATCTCGTATCTGTAAACTGTCGTGGGCGTAAATTTTGGGATCCAACTCCGCAAAATTAAAATTTACACACAAATGCTTTGAATTACGTACGATTATTATTGACAGTGTTTTTATTCCATAGCACCCACGAGTCAGGTGTGTGGCTGTGGCTCAATTAATGTTGAGCTCCATTAAGTAGGGGATTTTATTCACTTTATAAATAAATAAAGTGATTCTCTTTAATGTAGTTGATGCAGATTCCTTCATAAATTAGTTGCGGCAAAAATGCTGATTACTGATGTAATTTTTCATGAATCTGCTATATTAGCGATTTAAATCTGACTTATCTAGTTAACGTTAGCTTGTTTACAATAGCTTGTGACATAGTGCACTGTAACTAACACGCCAAAGCCGTTTCCCATGCATTGTTTTATTTGGGACGACTGGGCATAGTGTTAACATTAACGGCCACAATGAGCATATTGTTTAGCTGTGAATTTACTAAATGAGCACCGTGCTATGTCCGAACTGACCTCACTGTATTTTTTGTATAATCAATTTCTATTGTTAAGTGTCTTAATTAATTTTAAATAAAATTTTAAACCTTTTTTTAATTACTTGTTTTTATTGTTGTGATTATTTAATGATAGTTTTACTTTCTTTATGTAAAGCACTTTGAATTACCATTGTATATGAAACGTGCTATAGTATAAATAAACTTGCCTTGCAGTGTCATAGACTAGATAAAATGATGGAGAAAAGGAAACTTTGAAAATAACCATAATGACACGTCTCCATGCTACAATAATGATAAAAACAAAGTTTTTCACTGTGGGGACATGTCTTTATAAGTACAATTTGACTGTATTATTTGTGTCCCCCCTTCAAAAATTGCTCATGAGAAATTTTATATTTATTGTCCCCCCTACTGTTAAATGAAATTTACGCCCATGTGTGACGCACATGCTAATTTAGCTAATGCTAAACTGAGTGCTAGAACAGTTGTAGATGTACGTCATCACGTTCGAGAACATCTGGAGAAAGAAGAACGTCTGGGATCGCTTTCTAATCAACCGTGCTGTTTCTTTAAAGACCTTGGTCTGACTCCACACCTAGCTTCATGGATAAATAACTAGCAAGCAGACAGCTATTATTCTATGAGCAGCTATATATGAGCTACACAAACACAAACGAACGCTGGGTTTTATTCGAGAGGGCAACCACATCATTTGTGATATACACACTGCTGTGCTTTGCTATGATTTAGCCGGCAGGCTTTTATTTAATCAAACTGCAATTCTGGCAGGTGCTACATTTCCTAACACACACACACACACACACACACACACACACACACACACACACTGTTATGTTACAAACGAGCTTATAGATCTGTGATGTCAACTCTACAATCTGCAACGAAAATAACAAGCAGATTTTTTTTTACTTTAGAGAACGACAGAGAAGTAAAATTTACAATAGCACAATGTTTCAAAATAATAAACACATGTAAATTAAATGGAAAAATATATAAAATAGGGGGGCACGGTGGCTTAGTGGTTAGCACGTTTGTTTCACATATCCAGGGCTGGGGGTTTGATTCCCACCTCCGCCTTATGTGTGTGGAGTTTGCATGTTCTCCCATTGCCTCGGGGGTTTCCTCCGGGTACTCCGGTTTCATCCCCCGGGCCAAAAACATGCATGGTAGGTTAATTGGCATCTCTGGAAAATTGTCCGTAGTGTGTGTGTGTGTGTGTGCGTGTGTGAGAGAGTGAATGAGAGTGCCTCACATGCTCACATGTTATTTAAAATAACAATATATCTGACAATAAGCTATCGGTACCACAGGACATTTCTGTATCTGTACAGTCCGTTGCACCTTACATGTTACATAATATTACATGTATATAATACTTTATATATATTATTTATATTTATACTTATACATACATATATGTATGGTCATATATATGTCTAGTAGTACACTGAGTGTACTGACTATGTATGAGCACATTGCATCCTTTCCACATTTTCCACATTTGCACATTTCAATGGTACTGAGCATTTTGCACATTTTTTTTAACCTGTCTGTAAATTGTTCTGTTTATGTTTCTACTATTGTATGTAAATGGTTCTGCAATTTCTGGAGCTCGCTCCCAAGAATTTCACTCACCAAGGCACATGTGCCGTGGTGATGTGACAATAAAGGTGACTTGACTTGACTTGACTTGTGTGTGTGTGCCCTGCGATGGGTTGGCACTCCGTCCAGGGTGTATCCTGCCTCGATGCCCGATGACGCCTGAGATCCCCGTGACCCGGCACAGGCTCCCCGTGACCCGAGTAGATCGTATAAGTGGTAGAAAATGAATGAATGAATATATAAAATAATCAAAACGCTCATTTTGTAAATCTCTGTATATTAAATCATGAATATTAATTATTTAGTGCGTCAAATTTTTTAACAGGTGATTATTAAAGTATATTAACCATCATACTGATGTACTAGGCAGTGTGTACATAGAAAATATACATTTATATTGTTCCTGTTCATTTATATTGCTTCCTGTTCATTTGTAGGCTTTTTTGTCATTCATGATTTCATTTGTTCTGACGTTTACTAAATTTTAAATAATTTGTAAATGATTTGTCATTTTATCTGTTTGGAAACTAGACCACTCTCGCTCTAATTACCATAACAGTGCCATTAAGAGGCTAGCTTGCATATCGTCGTCTAATTTAAATAATATTTACATATTTCTTGATCCATTTTGCAATCCTGGTAAACAGCCGGACTCTAGGAAAAGAAATATTTCCCATCCTAAATGTCCCCACTCCCTACACTGGAAAGTGATATGCACTACTTAGTGCACTAATCTAGGGAACATACTGTCTAGTTATAAACATAAGTGTCATTATTCCCTTGTGGATGTGCCCTAAACCACACACCCTGTTCACTACACAGTACGATTCTCCCTCGTTCGTATCAGGCTGATCACACACTTGTCGTGTGTGTTGTGACAGTGCGCCCCCTAATGGCGTGTTTGATCTCATTTCAGTGTAGTGTAGAAGGGAACATCTTCCATAGCAACAGTGCTACATAGCAACATCACTCTTCAATAGATGGAGTGTGTGTGTGTGTGTGTGTGTGTGTGTAGCAGCAACAGATTGAGAGCTCCCACTCTGTGGCCTTGTATCAAACATTTTTCACAAAAGATTTGATTCAGTGCCCACACACACACACACACACACACACACACACACACTCCTTTCTCTTTAGGTGACATATGATATTGTCAAACATTCGGATTGAAAGCGTTAGACAAAAAAACTAATACCTTTGACATGACAATGTCAAATAAACTCAAATAAAAAACAAACAAAGAGTAAATATGAATCTATCTTTCAACTCCTCAAAAATGAATCACTTTGAAATCTCTCCCTGAGGAGGTCCGAATCTAACTGCTATAGATGAAGGCGATGGTTAAAGCATCACTTGAGAAGCAGGTTTCCGACATCAGCGAGGTAGCGATCATGAGGAAAAAATCAGCTCAAAAACATGACACAGGGAGTCGAGTGAAACACTGCATTTACTCTAAAAGACTAGTGTGTGTAAGCAGCACTTTAAACAGAACATACACCTTTGTGTCTGAGTCAATTTACACAGCATTCTTTGTTTGTAATAAAATCCCACAGTCTGTTTCCAGGATAAAATGTAAATAAAAGTAAGAACATTAAAGATTAAGAATAACAGCATGACAAAGAAAACTGACTGATTAACCAAGAGTCTTAACTAATACTAGTATTAACCAAAATCACAGACACTTATCTTGAAACGGATTAAAACATGAACTATTTGAGCAATTAATCCAATCTAACTAATCATTTTAAATCCGATCTAATGGTGTCTAGAGTGATGTCATCAATCCCATCATCGACGATGCTGGCTGCAGTGGTTCAGTACTGGTCCTGGGTTTAGAGATGGACGTTAAAAAGTTTCAGTACTTTTTCTGGGTTTAGAGATGGACGTTAGGACGGCTCAGTACTGGTCCTGGGTTTAGAGATGGACGTTAGGACGGCTCAGTACTGGTCCTGGGTTTAGAGATGGACGTTAGGACGGCTCAGTACTGGTCTTGGGTTTAGAGATGGACGTTAGGACGGCTCAGTACTGGTCCTGGGTTTAGAGATGGACGTTAGGACGGCTCAGTACTGGTCCTGGGTTTAGAGATGGACGTTAGGACGGCTCAGTACTGGTCCTGGGTTTAGAGATGGACGTTAGGACGGCTCAGTACTGGTCCTGGGTTTAGAGATGGACGTTAGGACGGCTCAGAACTGGTCCTGGGTTTAGAGATGGACGTTAGGACGGCTCAGTACTGGTCCTGGGTTTAGAGATGGACGTTAGGACGGCTCAGAACTGGTCCTGGGTTTAGAGATGGACGTTAGGACGGCTCAGTACTGGTCCTGTGTGCTGAATAATAAAATTAGAGAGAGAGCCACTCAAACAATTGCTCAGGCTGATGTACTTTTAACCCTTAAACAAACACATCCTGGTCATCTTTCTGAAGTGATGTCTTTATGACCAGGACTGGGATCCTGCGTACTATGGATTTAGTCCTGATACTCGGTGTACTTCTTGGCAGACCCGTGTACTTTGCTGGCCGGGTATTTGAGCCTGTTGAGGGCCATCTTACGCAGTACGGCTTGTGGCAGGTCCACACGACACTTCTCAGCCAGCTCCACTAAGTAAATGAGCACGTCGCTGAGCTCCTGAGCCAGGTTCTCTCTCTCAGCCTCAGTCCACCCAGGTAGCCCTTCCTTCACCTCTCCACGCCACTGGAACAGCTCAGACACCTCTCCTACCTCCCCAACCAGGGCGAGCAGCAGGTTACGAGGCTGGTGGAACTTATTCCAGTCTCTTTCGTCTGTGAACTCGGCCTGCATCCTGCGTATGTCCTCCAGACTGGGCTGTGGGGTGAAGCTGAAGCTCTCCTCTGCTTTCTCATGCACGTGATTCTGCTTCACATGTGCCAAGCTGTTTGTCTTGTTTTCAGTCTCACTCCCAAGAACAGAACCGTTCTGTTTACTTTCCATCGTCCTTATTATTATTATTATTATTAATAATATCACTAAAACAAACTAAAACGTGTGAAATCTAAAAACGTAAACAGGCACACGTGTGAATCTCCCGCCACGGATACACCAAACGGAAATGACGACACATCAAGCGCCGGAACATGGTTGTATTTTTATTGTTTTTTTTTTGTTTTTTTTTTGCATATATATATATTTTTGCGTGTTTAATTCCTAAACAATACACAAATAATGTAAAATAAATATATATGTCTTTAGGTTGACGTTTATCCGGATGATAAGTGTAGTTTTTTATTCTTTTTAATAAAAACTACATTTCCCACATCACCGGGTCTCACAACACAAACATGGCGGCGTCCTGTTGGGGAAACAACGCTGTGCTGCACAAATGTGTTCAGTTTAAAAGGATGTATAATGTACATCTGTGCGGTGGTGTGTTTGTTAGAAGGATGTGGACGTCTAGGTCTAAATCTCAGCTTCAACCCAAATTACAGAGTAAAAGGTGAGAGTTTTTAGTACAGTTAGCACAGTAGCTAGGTTTGTTTGATGATGATGATGATGAAGATGATGACATTTGCAAGTCCAGTTTATACAGAAACAATTCCAGAGTTCTTTATAAACACCCACGAGGCAAACCACACGGTTCTATTCATAGACCTTATTGTTTTTCTAAGAACAGATCATTCCTAGGGATGTGTATAAAGGACTAAACCCAGTAATAAATAAATAATAATATATATTCTACAAGAAAGTGTAGTTTCTGTGCTATGATGAGGTCTGAAAACAGACTGAAACTCTTTAAACATATTGTTCTCCTGTAAGAAGGAGCTCAGTCACAATAGACACAACTTTTTCTAGTATTTTAGACAGAAACATAAGGTTTGTAATAGGTCTGTGATTTGATAGTTTATTAGGATCTAAATTAGGTTTCTTAATGAGGGGATTAGGACACGGTGGCTTAGTGGTTAGCACGTTCGCCTCACACCTCCAGGGTTGGTGTTCGATTCCCGCCTCCGCCTTGTGTGTGTGGAGTTTGCATGTTCTCCCCGTGCCTCGGGGGTTTCCTCCGGGTACTCCGGTTTCCTCCCCAGGTCCAAAGACATGCATGGTAGGTTGATTGGCATCTCTGGAAAATTGTCTGTAGTGTGTGAGTGCGTGCGTGAGTGAATGAGAGTGTGTGTGTGCCCTGTGATGGGTTGGCACTCCGTCCAGTGTGTATCCTGCCTTGATGCCCGATGACACCTGAGATAGGCACAGGCTCCCCGTGACCCGAGTAGTTCGGATAAGCGGTAGAAAATGAATGAATGAATAAATGAATGAATAAATAACTTCCAGCTTGAAGGATTTAGGGACGTGACCTAAAGATAGCGAGGAGTTAATAACATTGAGAAGAGGCTCACCAGCTTTATGTAACAACAGAAATATCTGTAATTTTGTAAGCGATCTAGGAAAATGTTGTGATCTATAGTATAGTGCAGCACTAAGGTCAAGTAGAACTAATAGTGACATACAGTCTTGGTCCGAAGCTAAGAACAAGTCGTTTGTAACTTTAACAAGTGGTGTTTCTGTGCTTTGATGCGACCTGAAAACAGACTGAAACTCTTCAAACATTTTGTTCTCCTGTAAGAAGGAGCTCAGTTGAACAGACACAACCTTTTCTCGAATTTTAGACTTAAACAAAAGGTAATTTAATAGTTCATTAGGATCTAAATTTGGTTTCTTCAAAAAAAAAAAAAATTGAGAGATTGTGAACAATGCTGCTTTTGTTATTGCTGCTTTTTCGCATGAATATGCAAATTCACACCCTGAATATAATTCAAGCTTCTCCTGGTGTTTATTATTATTTTGGAGCAACACGACGCTTCTCACTAAACTGGTAAATGAAGGATTTGATAAAATATTAATGTTACAGTAATCATGTATTCAAATCTTATTTCCCATTAAAAAGCAATTGTTTTATTCCTTTCCACACTTAAATAATCACTAATTAAAGCACATTAGCCTCTAGCATGGAAACAGGAATCCCTGATAACATTTACTGTTAACAAATCATTGTATTTTCTGGTATTTGATTGCACATCTGGATGTTGAAAGCACTCCTCAGATGGTGGGTGTGGTTGCCTTGGAGGTCCACGCGCAGATTCAGGCAACATCAAAGCTGTTCTCGAGCTCACGTGTTGGATTCTCAGCTCCACCCAATTCACATGTGTCCTTCTTCGATGCCTCGCTTCCAGGAACGCTTCCGGTGAGCTCATGAATATGTAATGAGATATGCATGTTATACATATGTTTACTGAGTGAGCTCATGAATATGTAATGAGATGAATGTTAGACATGTAGTTAGTGAGTGAGCTCATGAATATGTAATGAGGTATGCATGTTAGACATGTAGTTAGTGAGTGAGCTCATGAATATGTAATGAGATATGAATGTTATACATATGTTTACTGAGTGAGCTCATGAATATGTAATGAGATGAATGTTAGACATGTAGTTAGTGAGTGAGCTCATGAATATGTAATGAGGTATGCATGTTAGACATGTAGTTAGTGAGTGAGCTCATGAATATGTAATGAGGTATGCATGTTAGACATGTAGTTAGTGAGTGAGCTCATGAATATGTAATGAGATGAATGTTAGACATGTAGTTAGTGAGTGAGCTCATGAATATGTAATGAGGTATGCATGTTAGACATGTAGTTAGTGAGTGAGCTCATGAATATGTAATGAGGTATGCATGTTAGACATGTAGTTAGTGAGTGAGCTCATGAATATATAATGAGGTATGCATGTTAGACATGTAGTTAGTGAGTGAGCTCATGAATATGTAATGAGATGCATGTTAGACATATCTAGTGGTGAGTATGTATAGCTAAGATAATTACTCTGGTTTCATCTAAAGTTGCTGTTATTGTCACGTTCATTAGTCCTGTCTGCTGCTGTAATTAGATAAAGAGGGGTAGGTGTTACGTGTGTGTGTGTGTGTGTGTGTGTGTGTGTTCAGGTTCTGAACAGGAGGTGTGTAGAGGCAGCTGTAATGACCGGTCTCGCCCTCAAATGCAAAATCAACACAAAGTCTCTTTTCGACAGAAAGCACTACTTTTACGCCGATCTTCCGGTGAGTGTGTTTAGACTCTGGCTTGTTGTGACTTAATTGGCTCTGTTGCCATAGTGACGGACTGTACTTTATTCTGCTAGCTTTCCCTTTCCCTCCATCCATCTTCCATTCACTCATCTTGCCTACACTCACGTTAGTCATTTTTACAGAAATTAACAAGACATTCAGAGTTCAGAGGTGGCATTAATCTGAAGAAAGTGTGTGTGTGTGTGTGTGTGTGTGTGTGTGTGTGTGTGTGTGTGTGTGTGTGTGTGTGTGTGTGTGTGTGTGTGAGACGTGCTTAGGCAGGTTATCAGATCACTCAGCAGCGAGTGCCCATCGCGGTGAACGGATCTCTAAGCTACAGTTATTTAGGTGGGAAGAAGAGAAGTGAGGTGATGATGAAGAGTGTGAGAGTGAGACAGATCCAGCTGGAGCAGGACAGCGGCAAAAGTCTCCATGACGACCAGAGGAGCCAAACACTTATTGACCTGAACCGTGCTGGTATGATGCTTACATCATCACTTACATCACTGCTGCATGAAGCGTAATCTCTCTCTCTCTCTCTCTTTTACTCACTCACTCACTCTCTCTCACTCACTCTGTCTCTCTC
>NC_062524.1:26037994-26062994 GCF_022655615.1 Tachysurus fulvidraco
TCACTCTGTCTCTCTCTCTCACTCACTCACTCACTCACTCACTCTGTCTCTCTCACTCACTCACTCACTCACTCTGTCTCTCTCACTCACTCACTCACTCACTCACTCTGTCTCTCTCTCCCTCTCCCTCTCTCTCACACACACACTCTCACTCTGTCTGTCTGTGTCTGTAGGTGTGGGTCTGATGGAGGTGGTGATGGAGCCTGATATGTGTTGTGGTGAAGAAGCTGCAGCTGCAGTGCGAGAGCTTCAGCTCATCTTACAGACACTCGGAACATGCCAAGGAAACATGGCTGGTCCGTAAAGCGCACACACACACACACACACACACACACACACACACACACACACACACATTACTTGATGTTCAGCACAGGAACAGTAACTGATACAATAACACGATAAATCTACTTTCCTAATTTCATTAACGTTGTTTTCTGATCAGTCTCATGACTAATTACGCCGAGCTTCAGGTTCAATCACATTTATTCACATTCTAATTTGAATGAGAGAAAATAATTAGATTCTCCCGTCGTAATGAAACATTTTCCCTGTTTCACGCTAATCAAAAAGCCCCTGGAGCAAACTGTTGGTTTGCCTTCGCTTCATTTTGTTTCCATCAGCACACCGGCGAGGTTTTTTAGGGCTTCCTTCCTTAATTCACCTGATTTTATGCAAATGGTTCCTTAATATTTAGATTTATGCACAAACCCTGAGTAATCATGCTCGCTGCGCTGAAGGAAAAGTTTCCGATGAGTTTTCTCCCTCGTTCGGCTTCAGAGCGTCTCGTCTCGCGTCTCGTCTCGCGTCTCGTCTTCTGACCTTTCATCACGAGCCAAAAAAAATAATTACCATAATTTAATACTGTTTCCTGTCACTCTGGTTCACACTGAACCTGATAAATTAACTCGCTGTGTTTAAATGCTGCGTCGGATTCGTCCACTTAAAGTAACTACACATTAAAGTAACTGCATAACTACACATTATAACTACGTGAGTAATAAGCCCCGCCCCCTAATTAAAGGTCACAGGTGTGTAAGATTTAATTAGGGGGCGGGGCTTATTACTCACTTTTACTCTGGTATAACGTATAAAATCACACAGTCAAGGTGGCGGCTCTGTAGCGACGCACTCACACAGCTTTCATCTCTCTTTCTGTCTCTTTGGGTCTCCATGCAGAGGGACAGCTGCGAGTGGACGCTAACGTATCTGTCCATCGTCCCGGAGAGCCGCTTGGCATTCGCACTGAAGTGAAGAACATCAACAGTGCTCGGTTTGTTGCCAGGGCGATCGGTAAGATTCTACATCCATGTTATGTGTGTTTATACTTTAGTAATATACACACACACACACACACACACACACACACACACACACACACACACACACAGCTGAAGATCCTAAAATTGCTGTGTGTGTAAAGACTCAAGTGTGAGCTCCAGATGAGACACACAGACACACACACACACACACCCTGTAGCACTTTATGTATTTTGTGAGCTTGTTTTGAATTTTTATAACTTTAGGTCTCCGATCTGTTTCAGATTAAAGCGTGAAACTTTCTTTCAGAAGTTCTGTGATGAAATGTATAAAAATTAAAATTCTAATCAGTAGCTTCATATTAACTTACACACTCATTATAACTACACACTCATTATAACTACACACTCATACTAACTTACACACTCATTATAACTACACACTCATTATAACTACACACTCATACTAACTTACACACTCATTATAACTACACACTCATTATAACTACACACTCATACTAACTTACACACTCATTATAACTACACACTCATTATAACTACACACTCATACTAACTTACACACTCATTATAACTACACACTCATTATAACTACACACTCATTATAACTACACACTCATACTAACTTACACACTCATTATAACTACACACTCATTATAACTACACACTCATACTAACTTACACACTCATTATAACTACACACTCATTATAACTACACACTCATTATAACTACACACTCATACTAACTTACACACTCATTATAACTACACACTCATTATAACTACACACTCATACTAACTTACACACTCATTATAACTACACACTCATTATAACTACACACTCATACTAACTTACACACTCATTATAACTACACACTCATACTAACTTACACACTCATTATAACTACACACTCATTATAACTACACACTCATACTAACTTACACACTCATTATAACTACACACTCATACTAACTTACACACTCATTATAACTACACACTCATACTAACTTACACACTCATTATAACTACACACTCATACTAACTTACACACTCATACTAACTTACATACTCATTATAACTACACACTCATTATAACTACACACTCATTATAACTACACACTCGTTATAACTACACACTCGTTATAACTACACACTCATACTAACTTACACACTCATTATAACTACACACTTGTTATAACTACACACTCGTTATAACTACACACTCGTTATAACTACACACTCATTATAACTACACACACATTATAACTACACACTCGTCACAATCCTAACACACACTCATTACAATCCTAACACAAACTCATTATAACTACACACTCGTCACAATCCTAACACACACTCATTATAACTACACACTCATTATAACTACACACACATTACAATCCTAACACACACTCATTACAATCCTAACACACACTCATTATAACTACACACTCATTATAACTACACACTCATTATAACTACACACTCATTATAACTACACACTCGTCACAATCCTAACACACACTCATTATAACTACACACACATTATAACTACACACTCATTATAACTACACACTCGTCACAATCCTAACACACACTCATTATAACTCCACACACATTACAATCCTAACACACACTCATTATAACTACACACTCATTATAACTACACACTCATTATAACTACACACTCATTACAATCCTAACACACACTCATTATAACTACACACTCATTACAATCCTAACACACACTCATTATAACTCCACACACATTACAATCCTAACACACATCTAGTTATAAATTAATTTCTTCTTTTCACATGTTTAGATTATGAGATTCAGAGACAGATTGAGGTTCTGGACAGTGGAGGTTCGGTTCTGAACGAAACCAGAGCTTTTGACAGCAAAACCGGGTAAAGCAAGAAAATCTGAAATACCATGAACAGTAATAAAATAAATGAAATCTCAGTGTTCACTTTAGATGCTTATATTTGTCTTGAGACATTTTAATATGTGCCAAGATTAACACACACACATCGCGAGACAAACACACACACACACACACACACACGGTGAAGGTGTTTCATAAACTGCTAACAGGGTGTTAAGTCTCCAAGGCTATCTGTTATGACACATTTAAATAGAATCTCTCTTCTTCCTTCACAGAACAACAGTGCCAATGAGAGATAAAGAAGGTCTGCAGGACTACAGGTGAGTATTAAAGAGGAGTGTGTGTGTGTGTGTGTGTGTGTGTGTCAGTTACAGTGAAAGAGAGAACTCATTTAAAACTATTTAAACACAATCTCACATCACGAATCTGTGCTGGACAATGAGAATATTTATAATATAATATAATATATACTGATAAAATATGTCACAATTTTGTGGATATTGTTATTTTTTCTGTCTGTCAGTTGATGTGATGTTAAAAATTCCTGCTTAGTATTTAAATTATTTGTAAATTTTATTTTTATCAAAATAAAAATAAAAAATACATAGTGATTTTTTTTTCAAATAAAAAACATTGTTTTTTTTTAAAAGTCATATTTAATAAACAAAATAAATTATCGCACCGTATTATTAATTTTTATACGTTTATTTTTCATCGTTTTTAAATAGATCACATTTGTTGTTTGTCTATATGTGGACTATATTCTTCCCTTACAAGATGAATGTAGTGATTTAAGACTTTGTATGTAAACAAAGTTCTCTCGCTTTTCTTACCTTTCTAGGTTCATGCCAGAGCCTAATCTTCCTCCTCTGTTTGTTTATGAGGGCGTGGCTTCGGTGCCAGATGGCTTTGACCCCGCCCATGTGGTGGTGATAGACAGATTAAAGGCCCAGTTACCTGAGCTTCCTGGAGTGAAGAGGATGAGACTAATGGAGGACTACGGCATCCTTCCAGAGCACAGCTTCACTCTGGTGGTGAGACAGGCAGATAGACAGACAGGCAGATAGACAGACAGGCAAATAGACAGATAGATAGGCAGATGGACAGACAGATGGACAGGCAAACAGACAGGCAGACAGATGGACAGACAGATGGACAGACAGACAGGCAGATAGACAGACAGGCAGATAGACAGACAGATGGACAGACAGGCAGATAGACAGACAGATGGACAGACAGGCAGATAGACAGACAGATGGACAGACAGGCAGATAGACAGACAGATGGACAGACAGGCAGATAGACAGACAGATGGACAGACAGATGGACAGACAGATAGACAGACAGATGGACAGACAGGCAGATAGACAGACAGATGGACAGACAGACAGACAGATAGACAGGCAGACAGACAGACAGACAGGCAGATGGACAGGCAGATAGACAGAAAGGTAGATAGACAGACAGGCAGATAGACAGGCAGATAGACAGGCAGATGGACAGACAGATGGACAGGCAGATAGACAGATAGAGAGACAGACAGATGGACAGACAGTAACTTCAAAAAGAACCCTTTGAAATTCGGGTTCAAAGAGAATAATAAAGTATAACATGGCACGATTTCTAAGAAATCAACAAGCAGAACGTCTCTGTTAATTATTGTATGCTGTTTAAAGCCGTGTCTCGTGGGAAAAGCGCCGTGATCCTCTGCACACTTCTTTTTCCAGAACGAAGATGGACTGATGGAGTTTTTCGAGCGTGTTGTCCAGAAGACGAAAATGGAACCTAGGAAGCTGATTGGCTGGGTGATAAAGGAGCTGATGGGGAACCTGAACCTGCAAAACCTGAAGGTTACTCAGAGGTCAGCCAGCTCTTAAAGTCAACACACACACATATACATGTGTATAAATATATATATAGGGGAGGGAGGGGGGAAGGAGAGAGAAAGGGGGGGCGGTAGAATGAGGGGGGAGAGAGTGACGGGGGAAGCGTGGGGGGGGGGGGTGAGAGGAGGGGGGTGAGAGGAGGGGGGAGAGTGAGGGAGCATGGGAGAGAGAGAGAGAGACAGAGAAGGACAGGGTGGGTCAAAATCTTAAGGCTCCTTTTCGCTCACTTCCTTGTTACCATAGTAACGACTAACAACAGCAGCAAAGCTGTCATCAGGTTTATATTTTCACCTATACATAAAAAACTGAGTGAGGTGAAATAGTTTAAATCTGTGAGAGAAATCCTCAGAATAATGAACTCTGTCTGCATCACACGTGTTCATTAGTTCTTCACCTCTCTCACCTCCGTCTCTCAGCCCCGTGACTCCCGAGGCTCTGGCACAACTGCTGAATCTTCTGGAATCCGGTTTCATCTCGTCCTCCGCTGCTAAAGTGGTGAGTCTGTAGATGAAGCAGTGAAGCAGATCTCACTATTTACTATACAGTGGCACCTGTAGCAGTGTGGTGTGTGTGGTGTAGCAGTGTGTTGTGTGTGTGGTGTAGCAGTGTGTTGTGTGGTGTGTGTGGTGTAGCTGTTTGGTGTAGCAGTGTGTTGTGTGGTGTAGCTGTGTGGTGTAGCAGTGTGTTGTGTGTGTGGTGTAGCAGTGTGTTGTGTGGTGTGTGTGGTGTAGCTGTGTGGTGTAGCAGTGTGTTGTGTGGTGTAGCAGTGTGTTGTGTGGTGTGTGTGGTGTAGCTGTTTGGTGTAGCAGTGTGTTGTGTGGTGTAGCAGTGTGTTGTGTGGTGTAGCAGTGTGTTGTGTGGTGTAGCAGTGTGTTGTGTGGTGTAGCAGTGTGGTGTAGCAGTGTGTGGTGTGTGTGGTGTAGCAGTGTGTGGTGTGTGTGGTGTAGCAGTGTGTGGTGTGTGTGTGTGTGTGTGTGTGTGTGTGTGTGTGGTGTAGCAGTGTGTGGTGTGTGTGTGTGTGTGTGTGTGTGTGGTGTAGCAGTGTGGTGTGTGTGTGTGTGTGGTGTAGCAGTGTGTTGTGTGTGTGTGTGGTGTAGCAGTGTGTGTGTGTGTGGTGTAGCGGTGTGTGTGTGTGTGTGGTGTAGCAGTGTGGTGTGTGTGTGTGTGTGTGGTGTAGCAGTGTGGTGTGTGTGTGTGTGTGTGTGGTGTAGCAGTGTGGTGTGTGTGTGTGTGTGGTGTAGCAGTGTGGTGTGTGTGTGTGTGTGGCTGGTGTAGGTCAGTGTGGGTGTGTTGTGTGTGGTGTGTGGTGTAAGCAGTGTGGTGTGTTTGTGGTGTGTGTGGTGTAGCAGTGTGGTGTGTGTGTGTTGTGTGTGTTGTAGCAGTGTGGTGTGTGTGGTTGTGGTGTAGCAGGTGTTGTGTGTGTGTGTGGTGTAGCAGTGTGGTGTGTGTGTGTGTGTGTGTGGTGTAGCAGTGTGGTGTGTGTGTGTGTGGTGTAGCAGTGTGGTGTGTGTGTGGTGTAGCAGTGGTGTGTGGTGTAGCTGTGTGTGTGTGGTGTAGCAGTGTGTGGTGTGTGTGGTGTAGCAGTAGTGTGTGGTGTAGCTGTGTGTGTGTGGTGTAGCAGTGTGTGGTGTGTGTGGTGTAGCAGTAGTGTGTGGTGTAGCTGTGTGTGTGTGTGTGGTGTAGCAGTGTGTGGTGTGTGTGGTGTAGCAGTGGTGTGTGTGGTGTTAAACCTAGACTTGTTGCACTTTTTGCAGGTTTTCCAGGAAATGTGGAAGAGTCCAGGGAAGTGTGTGGAGCAGCTGGTGAGGGATCTGGATTTAGGGCTCATCAGTGATGGAGAAGAACTGGTAAAGATCTGCCAGAGAGTGATGGGAGCTCATCCTGACCTGGTGAGGCTTACCTGAGCTTACAGTAACACACCTGCAACAACATGAGCTCTGATACACAGTTAGGACTCAACGACTCACTGTTGTCATAGTTACACACCTGGGAATCACTGTAATAACACACGCCATCATCATCATCCTCGTTACACACCAGAGACTCACTGTAATAACACACACCATCATCATTATCATCATCATCCTCGTTACACACCAGAGATTCACTGTAATAACACACACCATCATCATTATCATCATCATCCTCGTTACACACCAGAGACTCACTGTAATAACACACACCATCATCATTATCATCATCATCCTCGTTACACACCAGAGATTCACTGTAATAACACACACCATCATCATCCTCGTTACACACCACCATCATCATCATCATCCTTGTTACACACCTGAGACTTACTGTAATAACACACACCATCATCATCATCATCCTTGTTACACACCTGAGACTCACTGTAATAACACACACCATCATCATCATCCTCGTTACACACCATCATCATCATCATCCTTGTTACACACCTGAGACTCACTGTAATAACACACACCATCATCATCATCATCATCCTTGTTACACACCTGAGACTCACTGTTAATAACACACACCATCATCATCATCCTCGTTACACACCATCATCATCATCATCATCCTTGTTACACACCTGAGACTCACTGTAATAACACACACCATCATCATCATCATCATCCTTGTTACACACCTGAGACTCACTGTTAATAACACACACCATCATCATCATCATCATCCTTGTTACACACCTGAGACTCACTGTTAATAACACACACCATCATCATCATCCTCTTTACACACCATCATCATCATCATCCTTGTTACACACCTGAGACTCACTGTAATAACACACACCATCATCATCATCCTCGTTACACACCATCATCATCATCATCATCCTTGTTACACACCTGAGACTCACTGTTAATAACGCACACCACCATCATCATCCTCGTTCCACACCTGAGACTCAAACCTGTGCTGGTGGTGTTTCTGCCCTGCAGGTGCAGGTGATCAGAGGGGGCAATAAGAAGGTGCTAAATAAACTGATGGGTGCCGTTCAGAAGGAATCTAACGGTCGAGCCGATCCAGTCCAGCTCAGGAACATCCTGGAGGAAATGACATCATGATTAAAGCCCGGAGCTCCTCGATACGAACAAGAACTGAGTTATACAGTCAAACCTGGAACACCTTCATCATCTTCTACTGTAGAACCTCATAAAAAGCCTCAGAGCTGAAGTGACCTGCGGAACCCTGTGGGTCGGGGCAGAGAAACACATCAACCTGATGTTACCTGCAGCCAGCGATCAGCAGGTCATTTGTGCTAATTATCTAAACCTTCCATCGAACCTGTCAACAATAAATCTATTAATTTGTATAAAAGTCTTTAATGAGGTCATGTGATAATGAGCAGATTGATATTTAAGTGGAGAGAAAGTGAAGCATTTGTTCGCTTGTCTTTTTTTTATTCTTTTGTCAATTATAGACCGTGATTAACTCCTGGCCTTTACTGCCTCTTAATGCCTCGTAATTAAGTCATCGGCGCGTCTATGACGCATGATGAAGGGAATGACAAGTGAACTAAGTGCACACGTGACCTCTCAGTTCATAAAGAGTCTAATCGGGATCTCAGGGAGCTCCTTAATTCAGCTTAAACTAGGAATCTTCAGAGTGATTCAGGACCAGAGTGAAATCTGAGCAAGGGGGCGGGGCTTAACCTGAGCAAGGGGGCGGGGCCTAACCTGTTACTAGGTGACACATTCTACTGAAGACTCCGATCGGTTGTTCGATAAAATAAAAAACAGGAGCGGTTTTAAAATCTGGTCTATTAAAAGCCTTCACTTTGTCTCTGTGTTCAGATACGAGTCTATACGGTGTAGGTGTTATGTCGTGTATTAGAGATGTTATAACATCTGTATGTTATAGATGTAATAAATGTAAACATCTCAGAAATGTCAGAGACAAATTAGATCATTTCTGCCGCTATGGCATTTCAGCTCTGCGCTCGGAGATGTTAGTCTCTAAATGACATAATGACTGTGCGTGTGTGTGTGTGTGTGTGTGTGTGTGTGTGTGTGTGTGTAATCTGTATCATCTTATTAACTCACTATCATTAATAAATATTGTACACAATACATTTCTTCTTCTTCACCATTCAGCCATTTTCTCCTCTGAGGAGTCGTGAGGAGACTCCTAACACTCTTTGACCTTATGAGCTCTTTTAGGGGTTAAGATGCTTTATGAATCTTCTGATCTTAGTGTAAGAGGAAACGCCCAGATTGTTGTAGCATTAAGTGACTAGGAGAAACTCTCATGGATACGAGTGGTGTTGTTGAGGTGCTGATGTTTCTGAGATCCATCTTACAGGATGAAGGATGCAGTAAACCTGGAAGTTTATTTACTGATATTGTTATTTCTGTAAAGTCTAAACTGCTGATGATAAACGTTTGTGCAGCGAAATGAAGCTTTTATTCAGTTTAACTGTCAAAATACAAACACACAGGACTACAAGGCTAACAGCCCGATTTAACAGAGAAGTACTGTTAAAAATCTATCTATCTATCTATCTATCTATCTATCTATCTATCTATCTTTCTCCCTCTCACTCTTTCTTTCTGCGCCTATCTCTCTGTCTCTCTCTCCCCTTACTTTTCTCTCTCTCTCTCCCTTTCTCTCCCTCTCCCTTCCTCTCTCCCTCTCCTTTTCTCTTTCTCTCCCTCTCCTTTTCTCTCTCTCCCTTTCTCTCCCTCTCCTTTTCTCTCCCTCCCTTTCTCTCCCTCTCCTTTTCTCTCTCTCCCTTTCTCTCCCTCTCCTTTTCTCTTTCTCTCCCTCTCCTTTTCTCTCCCTCTCTCTCTCCCCCCTCTTTTTCTCTCTCTCCCTTCCTCTCTCTGTGTCTCTTGCTCTCTCCCTTTCTTCTTTTCTCTCTCTCTCTCACTGTCTCTCTCTCCCCCCCTCCTTTTCTCGGTCTCTCTCCCTTCCTCTTTCTCCCTCTCCTTTTCTCTCTGTGTGTCTCTCGCAGTCTCCCTTTCTCCTTTTCTCTCTCTCTCTCTCCCTCTCCTTCTCTCTCTCCCTCTGTGTGTGTCTCTCACTCTCTCCCTTTCTCTTTCTCTCTCCCTCTCCTCTCTCTCTCTCTCTCTCTCTCTCTCTCTCTCTCTCTCTCTCTCTCTCTCTCTCTCTCTCACATACATCACACACACACACAAAATCCCTTTCACCCAGTTCCACTTACTCAAACACGACAACAAACAAGGATCATTTAGGGACAGCGATTTATTCCTTTAGATCCACCCACAATCCACAGAACCGTCTTTTAAAAATATACCTGATATTCTTAAAAACCCCACATATAAATATCTTTGGATTAAAACTAGACCTCTGTGATGCTGTGTAAAGAAAGTTCGTAACAGCAGTAGTCAGAAATAAAGGCACACGTTATCCAGAAAAGTGCAGTCATAGCTACATAAGCTCATGCTAAACAGAACAGTACAATGCTAATGCTAAGTAACCGACTGATTCCTTCGTCTGCTAGCATGAATCAACCGAAACGAAATCCACTCGAAAAGTACTAGCGTGATTAGCAGTGTGTGTGATTAGCATTGTGTGTGTGTGTGTTTAGCATTGTGTGTGTGTGTTTAGCATTGTGTGTGTGCGATTAGCATTGTGTGTGTGCGTGATTAGCATTGTGTGTGCGTGATTAGCATTGTGTGTGTGCACGATTAGCATCGTGTGCACGATTAGCATCGTGTGCACGATTAGCAACGTTGCCACCTTTAAAACAAACGTCCCACGATAACTCGCATGATTAGCATTTTTTAATTATATATAAAACCCTTTCTTCTGTTAGAACAGCTACATTTCTGTAATTTGAACCGATCACACGTCCAGTTACAGTCGGGGTCGTGTTGTTAGCATGACTGCGTGCGTATGAAGCTAGCTAGCATTTTTGCATTTGAAGTATCTTCCTACACGATCACACAGTCTATGAATATTAAATAAAAGAGCACTTGCTTTTAAATTCGTTTTATTTTTCTATCATACAATCGAATTATTAATCAGCATCTTGGCGTTTATTAACACGTCCTGATTAAATCATAATATTATAATATCATAATAAGATTTTTAGTTCATAAATATTCCTTAAATAGTTAATTTTGACTTTTTTGTATGTTAACATCTTATTGCACCGTTTTACCGACCAAATGAACCTGAAACAAAAAAAAACGATTTGTATTATTACGTACGGGAGCATTTTTAAAAAATATATTCGGATTAAATAATAAATAAAGCTATCGCTATACACGCGTTATACAATATCGCTATACAAAAACGTTTAAACTCCCTCGCCCACTGGAAATAAACCCTCTAAGGAAAAAAATGACACTTATTTTCCTAAAATAAAAATGTTGTTGCTGTTGTTTCACGTCCCCCATGAAGTCATAACGTTTACACAAGCTTTACAGGGACTTTACACACTCAGACCTGATCTGATTGGCTGAAGAACATTGGGTGTAGGATATAAACAGTGCTTTATCATCCTTTTTACTTTTCTTGCGAACTTTACAACTTTAAAACGCCGCTACAGCTTCTGATAAAAATGCTAAAACATTTTAAAGCTATTAAAAGGTTTTTTTTTCCTCATCGTGTAGAAATGAAAAAGATGAAATAAGCAGAAATCCAGGGAGTCACGGTGGCTTAGTGGTTAGCACGTTCGCCTCACACCTCCAGGGTTGGGGGTTCGATTCCCGCCTCCGCCTTGTGTGTGTGGAGTTCGCATGTTCTCCCCGTGCCTCGGGGGTTTCCTCCGAGTACTCCGGTTTCCTCCCCCGGTCCAAAGACATGCATGGTAGGTTGATTGGCATCCCTGGAAAATTGTCCGTAGTGTGTGTGTGTGTGTGAGTGAATGTGTTGGCACTCCGTCCAGGGTGTATCCTGCCTCGATGCCCGATGACGCCTGAGATAGGCACAGGCTCCCCGTGACCCGAGAAGTTCGGATAAGCGGTAGAAGATGAATGAGTGAATGAAGCAGAAATCCAGGATTTAAGAGGTAAGAGGTGTATATGCATCTACAAACATGTAAATAAGAATAATTCTGAGGAGTTCTGGTCCCTCGCTGGAAGACGAGACTTGATGATTTAACAGGCATCAGTTTCCTCCTGAGATGAATTTATGGGTTATAGTTCAACATGGCAAGATAAAGAAAACATGCAGCGCTGCTTTTCTAAAGGGAAATAAATCCCGATTTAGTGAAGATTAGCTACTTTAGCAGGATGACAGAGGGGAAAAAATCATTTGAAAAAGATCAGTTAAAGTTAAAGAGAGTTTAGATGGAGGAATAAAAGCAGAGAACTCGCTATGGTGTTACAAGCACAATGAAGCATGGTGATGGAGGCATCGTAGCTCACAGTAGATAGAATAAAACTCGCTTCTGTTCCTCCGATGGGAGACGAAGGAGAAAGTAAGACTCGTCCTTAGAGTCAGAGACGTCCGCTTGATATCGGTGAGTGTTTGGTGAATTCTGCTTTACTCCTCCATGGGCATGTACGAGAGGATGGAGTGCTCCTGTGTGATGGCAGCCAGTTCTTTAAGGAACTCGGTGAAGACCACGGCGGCGTAGACCTCCGTCCTGTTCGGAGGAACCACAATCTTGGGTTGGACAGATCGGATCTTCACGTGCTTTCCAGCACTCGGCGAATCTGGTGTTAAGATAAAAAACAATCAGTTCAGTTAAACTTACTGTTCAATTCAAGTGTTTATCTCACAGAGCAAAAAATGTTGCTTCCTGTTTTTATTGTGTTGGTGTTGATGAGCGAACGTCTTCCTCACGTCTCACTCCACAGTGGTGTTAATGTGAAGCTCATATGAAAGCAGACACTCAGGACTTTGTTCTAACGGTGAAGTTTGTAGAGAAAGTACCGAAGGTGTTAAAAAAGAGGAAGAGGACAGTGTGAGGTCCTGCTTTTTTTTGTAGTTTGTAAATACAGATGGAGTGATGAACCTTGTGCGGTGAGTGAAGTCTCTCTGGCCAGAAGACACTGCTGTGCTGCCAGGAGAAGTTCAGGAAAGTCCTTCTGCCTCACAGCCAGCTGCTCGATCTGGTTCTTCACTGAGGCCAAGACCTGTGGAGACCAAACAAACCACAACATGCATGAGAGAGGGGGAGGGGAGTGAGAGTGAAGGGGGGGGGGCAGAGTGAGGGGGGAGAAGGAGAGATATAGAGAGCGGGAGAGAGAGGGGGGCGAGAGAGGGAGAGAGGGGGGGGTCTCAAAGAAACTCTATTTTTAACGAATCAGGAAAGAAAGATGCGAAGAGGTCAAATGTACATGTTCACTTCTTCACTCCTCCCCTTCATCCCTTCATCACGTTCAGCTCAGCTCACTTTCCTCTTTTCACTTCACATAAAGCACTAAACTGAAACTGATGCACAGACGAGACCCCGAGCTCCATAATCCTAATCCCAGATCATCCTGAGTGTGACCTTCAACCCCTGACTGGGATTCATATTCAAGTCTTTCTACAAACAATACAATTGTTTGGTCTGATCATCATGTGTGTGTGTGTGTGTTTGTGTGTATATGTATGTGTGTGTGTATGTATGTGTGTGTGTGTGTGTGTGTGTGTGTGTGTGTGTGTGTGTATGTGTGCGTGTGTGTTTATGTATGTGTACGTGTGTGTGTGTGTGTGTGTGTGTGTGCGTGTGTATGTGTGTGTGCGTGTGTATGTGTACGTGTGTGTTTATGTATGTGTACGTGTGTGTTTATCTATGTGTACGTGTGTGTTTATGTATGTGTACGTGTGTGTTTATGTATGTGTACGTGTGTGTGCGCGTGTGTACGTGTGTGTTTATGTATGTGTACGTGTGTGTTTATCTATGTGTACGTGTGTGTTTATCTATGTGTACGTGTGTGTTTATGTATGTGTACGTGTGTGTTTATGTATGTGTACGTGTGTGTGCGCGTGTGTACGTGTGTGTTTATGTATGTGTACGTGTGTGTTTATCTATGTGTACGTGTGTGTTTATCTATGTGTACGTGTGTGTTTATGTATGTGTACGTGTGTGTTTATCTATGTGTACGTGTGTGTTTATCTATGTGTACGTGTGTGTTTATGTATGTGTACGTGTGTGTGCGCGTGTGTATGTGTGTGTGTGTATGTATGTGTGCATGTGTATGTATGTGTGTGTGCGTGCGTGCGTGCGTGCGTGCGTGCGCGCGCGTGTGTGTGTGTGTGTGTGTGTGTGTGTGTGTGTGTGTGTGTGTATGTGTGTGTGTGCTGTAGCAGCTGCTGTTTTATTGGATTTCCATGTTTACAAGCTGCACTGTGTTCATTATGGATGAGGTGGAGCGAGCTGCGTGTAAATCAGCACGACTACAGCTGCAGTGAAACAGAAACACCGTGTTTCAGGTTGTTCAGGTCGAGTCTCTGTGGAACCTTCACGCTGGGATGCTAGCTGTTCATCTCCCTTTGTGAATGTTCACTAGTGTGGTTTCCACGGACGACCTGAAGGCTTTGATCTCTGTAACTTTGTGAAGCTCGATGGTGGTAGCATCATATGTACTGCAGGGTTTTGTGTGTGTGTTACCTGGTACAGCGAGTGAACGCCTGTGTGTTACCTGGTACAGCGAGTGAACGCCTGTGTGTTACCTGGTACGGCGAGTGGACGCCTGTGTGTTACCTGGTACGGCGAGTGGACGCCTGTGTGTTACCTGGTACAGCGAGTGGACACCTGTGTGTTACCTGGTACAGCGAGTGGACACCTGTGTGTTACCTGGTACGGCGAGTGGACACCTGTGTGTTACCTGGTACAGCGAGTGGACGCCTGTGTGTTACCTGGTACAGCGAGTGAACGCCTGTGTGTTACCTGGTACAGCGAGTGGACGCCTGTGTGTTACCTGGTACAGCGAGTGGACGCCTGTGTGTTACCTGGTACAGCGAGTGGACGCCTGTGTGTTACCTGGTACAGCGAGTGGACGCCTGTGTGTTACCTGGTACAGCGAGTGGACGCCTGTGTGTTACCTGGTACAGCGAGTGGACGCCTGTGTGTTACCTGGTACAGCGAGTGGACGCCTGTGTGTTACCTGGTACAGCGAGTGGACGCCTGTGTGTTACCTGGTACGGCGAGTGGACGCCTGTGTGTTACCTGGTACGGCGAGTGGACGCCTGTGTGTTACCTGGTACGGCGAGTGGACGCCTGTGTGTTACCTGGTACGGCGAGTGGACGCCTGTGTGTTACCTGGTACGGCGAGTGGACGCCTGTGTGTTACCTGGTACAGCGAGTAAACGCCTGTGTGTTACCTGGTACAGCGAGTGAACGCCTGTGTGTTACCTGGTACAGCGAGTGGACGCCTGTGTGTTACCTGGTACAGCGAGTGGACGCCTGTGTGTTACCTGGTACGGCGAGTGGACGCCTGTGTGTTACCTGGTACAGCGAGTGAATGCTGGTGTGTTACCTGGTACAGCGAGTGGACGCCTGTGTGTTACCTGGTACAGCGAGTGGACGCCTGTGTGTTACCTGGTACAGCGAGTGGACGCCTGTGTGTTACCTGGTACAGCGAGTGAATGCTGGTGTGTTACCTGGTACAGCGAGTAAACGCCTGTGTGTTACCCGTACAGCGAGTGGACGCCTGTGTGTTACCTGGTACAGCGAGTGGACGCCTGTGTGTTACCTGGTACAGCGAGTGGACGCCTGTGTGTTACCTGGTACGGCGAGTGGACGCCTGTGTGTTACCTGGTACAGCGAGTGGACGCTGGGCTGGAACACCATGTTGGTGTTTAACAGGAAGGAGCGCAGCAGTGGCTGTGGATAAGCAGCGAGCTGAGCGAGTGAATGCTGGTGTGTTACCCGTACAGCGAGTGGACGCCTGTGTGTTACCTGGTACGGCGAGTGGACGCCTGTGTGTTACCTGGTACGGCGAGTGGACGCCTGTGTGTTACCTGGTACGGCGAGTGGACGCCTGTGTGTTACCTGGTACAGCGAGTGGACGCCTGTGTGTTACCTGGTACGGCGAGTGGACGCCTGTGTGTTACCTGGTACAGCGAGTGGACGCCTGTGTGTTACCTGGTACAGCGAGTGGACGCCTGTGTGTTACCTGGTACGGCGAGTGGACGCCTGTGTGTTACCTGGTACAGCGAGTGGACGCTGGGCTGGAACACCATGTTGGTGTTTAACAGGAAGGAGCGCAGCAGTGGCTGTGGATAAGCAGCGAGCTGAGCGATGATTCCTGTTAACAGAAGATTGACATGCAGAGAGTTTTCCAGCATGTTCTCTAGTCGAGAGAGCAGCACGCTCATGAACGGACCTGCAATACATCACACACACACACACACACACACACACACACACACACACACACACACACACACACACACACACACAAACAATCTCAATGAGCATCCGTAACCGCACACGATGGCGAGTTCCTGACCAAAAGACCAAGTGTGTGATCTGAGACCCAGCCCCAGTCTCACCTGTAAAAGGTATGGCGTGATTCACGCTCCCGCTGTGGGGTTTAGTCCTAAACGGCGAGGGGGATTTTTCCGCTTCTGGACTCTTGGCTGAAAATGAGCTGAAGTCCACGTCATCCTCTTCCTCCATGATGGAGTTTCTCAACTCTTGCTGCGTCCTTGTCGGACCTTTGGCTTCGATGACCAGAGTGCGGATCAGTTCCTCGTACTGCGATACCAAATCGTCGTAGTGTTCTGCGAGAGGGTCGTGCGGGTTCTGATCCGCTTCCATCTGGACGCCGTTTTGTTTCTCTGTGTGCGGTTGCACGGAACCGTTTCCTATTCCTGATGTTTCACTCGGATCGTCTGGATTTTCTGGGATTGCGTCGTCCTGCGTTTCGTGACTGGAAACGATCCGTTTTCTGTCGGCGGACTCGTTGGTGTCCTTCTGCGCGACCAGATCGTACACCATGACGTCGTTCTGAAATTCCGACTCTTCCACGTAGGAGCCTTTGACGAACAAAGTGGCCGTTTTTCGGAGGTCCTGGATGTGTTGCGGCGGATCGTTTTGGACTCCGGCGGTGGCTCCGTTCGTTTCTTCTTCCTCTTCCTGCTGCGCACGTGCAGAAGAACCGGCGTCATAACTATCATCCCACTCGAGTTCCACACCAGATGAAGAAGTGACATCGGCATGAGCCTGTGAGGTCCCACGAGGACGAGTTTTATCCTCAGTAGGCGGGGTCACGCCGTCGTAGGGGGCGGACCAGATGCGGCACGCACGCGCGCATGTGCTGATGCGGTTACGTGCATCATACAGGTAATGCAGGTAACTGACATCCAGGTGAATCTCTGAGCCGATCACACACGAGTGCCCGGATTCGTCCTTCTCCGAGGAACACGCCTCCGTTTCTGTAACAGGAAATACGAGCGTCAGCTTCCTTTGTGTTTAATGCAGAATCGCTAAATTTACATAAAAAATATCTCTCAATCTTATGATAAATAAACCCGAAGGCATTATGGGTAACTAAATACTCTGAGATTAGAATCCAGTTGTAAAATATTAGTGATATGCGACAGAAATACAACTGTGCAAATGTTTGTACACCCTTACTTCAAAACAATAGAACCAATGCAACGTTTCATGAGATTTTTAATCTGTTCCCTTTTTTTTTTTTTTTTTTATCAAAAAGGACTTTTCCCTCAAAACCATTTTTACAGATTTCTTCAAGCTTGTTGTAAAATTTTAGTCAAAGTTTTTTCTTTCGTTTTAAACTAATGAGGTCATTGTTGCTAACCAGCTCCATCAACACGTAATACATTTTTTATCCCATTTTCTGGCTTTGTGGTAATATTTTCAGGACAAAATCAAATCCTAATCCTAATCTGTTGAGTCTTTCTTTTTACCGTCATGTGATTTAGGGAAAAGGCCAAAGAGACAGATTGTGTGTGTGTGTGTGTGTCACTGAAGCCTTGTTCTCTCCCACATGCTTACAGGATGAAAAAAACAAAGAAGCAAGAGCGATGATGTAAATGTCCGTGTTGCTGATAACATCCAGGTAGGAGGCATCGGGTGTGTGGAGCCTTGTGTGTGTGGAGTTTGCATGTTCTCCCCGTGCCTCGGGGGTTTCCTCCGGGTACTCCGGTTTCCTCCCCCGGTCCAAAGACATGCATGGTAGGTTGATTGGCATCTCTGGAAAATTGTCCGTAGTGTGTGTGTGTGAGTGAATGAGAGTGTGTGTGTGTGTGTGTGCGTGCGTGTGTGAATGAGTGTGTGTGTGTGTCCTGTGATGGGTTGGCACTCCGTCCAGGGTGTATCCTGCCTCGATGCCCGATGACGCCTGAGATAGGCACAGGCTCCCCGTGACCCGAGAAGTTCGGATAAGCGGTAGAAAATGAATGAGTGAGTGAGTGAGTGAGTAGTAAACATCGACCGTCGACCAAAATTCCTGAGTGTTTATGGAATAGACGTTCTGATATTTGTATGATTTATAATATTTGTATAATAACATAGGAGGTGGGAATCGAACCCCCAACCCTGGAGGTGTGAGGCGAACGTGCTAACCACTAAGCCACTGTGCCCCCTGAATACATCATATTACCCATTCCTGAGGTCTCATTTAGGTCACGTTTAAAACACTCGTAGGTGATTAAAGGGGTTTTTATAATAACACGCATTAAGACTGTGAAGGCATAAAGAAGTGTGGTTTAGTGTTTAAATCAAAAATAAAAAGACAATGACAAACACTCCATTACTTATAGTTCCTGGTTTAGCTTCGTCGGTGACCTTTGACCAGGTGATGGAGTCGAGCTGTCGGATGGGTGGAGCGACGATGTCTGGAGAGCAGCAGGACGGAGTGAGGGCCAGAAACTTAGCTGCAGAAACGGAATAGCAATCTCTCTCGTTCACGACACGTCGCTGACTCTGCATCATGTGATTACATGGGATTAGATACCTGAGGAACGTCACACACACACACACACACACACACACACACACACACACACACACACACAGTGAGACTTTTCAACACTTAGGTTTATTCCTAGACTTTATCTTAAGTGAAATGGAGGAAAAACACCATCATGTGTCCCAAATTACACCACCCTCACTACATAGGCCACATAAACACCATCAAAAACATCTCATGTTATTAAACTGTGGTTGTGTCCCAAATTACCCCATCCTCACTACATAGGCCACATAAACACCATCAAAAACATCTCATGTTATTAAACTGTGGTTGTGTCCCAAATTACCCCATCCTCACTACATAGGCCACATAAACACCATCAAAAACATATGTTATCATTAAACTGTGTCTGTGTCCCAAATCACACACATCCTCAATACATAGGCCACATAAACACCATCAAAGACATCTCACCGTCATTATTCTACTGTGGCTGTGTCCCAAATCACACCCCATCCTCACTATATAGGCCACATAAACACCATCAAAAACATCTCATGTTATTAAACTGTGGATGTGTCCCAAATCACACACCATCCTCACTACATAGGCCACATAAACACCATCAAAAACATCTCATGTTATCATTAAACTGTGGATGTGTCCCAAATCACACACCAACCTCACTACATAGGCCACATAAACACCACCATCATATCCCCAAACCACTCACCCTAGTCATGACACAACGCACATAAACACTTTTATCAGTTCACTGTGGACGTGTCCCAAACTACACCCCCTATTCACTACAAAAAGCATATGTTATAAAAAAGTTCCCTATAAAGTATAGACTTAAGGTACGCAGATAAGAACAAACAAACGTCTCAGAACAGTCAGCGCTCACTTGAGTACGAGCTGAAGCATGACGTCCTCGCAGTACAGACCAATCAGAGTGCGGAAGAGAGACAGGGACACGGTGCCCAGCTAGAATGCAGAAAAAAACACATGACACTATTACATTTTTACATTACCTCGAGTCATTTTATTCATCAGTTTGGGTTGTACTGTTCTATGTGATCACCTGGAAAGGCGTGTTGATGCGGCTGACCAGCGTGTCCAGGATGTGCACGTTGTCATGGCGATGGAGGAGGATGAAGCGAAGGAAAGTGTGAAGCAGTGCAGGTTCAGTGACAGCCCTTAGGAAAAGATCCAGATACGACGTGGTGGTCATCACTTCCTCCAGAGTCATCTACACACACACACACACACACACACACACACCAGACATACAGAATCATTACTGCAGAGTATATACAAGTGATCAGTGACTTTGCCCCCCTTTTTTTAAACATTCTTAATTCCAGATGTAGGTTTCTTGTTTGTCCCTTAACACAGTGGTCCCCAACCCCCGGGCCGCCTAAGGAACATTAAATTTTTTCCATTTTATACTGTGGTGTATTTCTCCCGGGTTTGTGCGACTTTCCATGGACGAGAGGTTAACCGGGAGCTGAGAGACGTCACCTAAAGCCGCACCGATACCGCGCATGCGCAAAATATCGTGATATCTGGCCGGGTTTAGGTGACGTCTGGAGCTGAGCGTCTGCGAGCGGCAGTGGTGTTGTAGCTGTGGTGGAGAGAGAAGGTGTGTATCGCTCTTCTCTCTGTTCACCGGTACTTTGTCATGTTTAACAGTGCTTGGTGTACGTGTATATTGTGTTTGCTCAAATTTAACCCACAAATTAGCAAAAATGAGCACGAAACAGACGTCGTTAGAAAGTTAGAAACTCTGCCGGTGTTCTGGATTAAAGTCATGGCGGAATACCATGAGATTGTCACCACAGCACTTACATCCCTATCGCCATGTCCGACATGCTATCTGTGTGAAGCGGGGATTTCTGCAGTGACGGCAACCGAAACAAAACAACGGAATAAACCGGACATAAGCGACACACTTCGGGTGTCATTGTCTCCTATTACCCCAGATGGAACCGTCTCGTTGTACAGAAACAAGCTCAGGGTTCTCATTGATTTAGCGTTGTAGTGAGTTAAAAAGGCATGATTAAATACAATTACATTAAAATTATTTGTTTTAATTAAATTGTATAGCCGCCGCCACCCCCCCACCATCAGCGGGCCGCGGTAAACTTATCAAACATTGACCGGTCCGCGGCGAAAAAAAGGTTGGAGACCAGTGTCTTAACACACATTAGTGACGAGACTCACTTTATGCAGCGCGGGTCCTAAAACAGGAACCAGAAAGCCGTTGATGATGTAACCAACCAGCTGATCTCTGACGGATGGATGAGCCACCTGCAGGGAAGATAACATAAATGATAAAAACAGAAAGTGAGTAATTGCGAAATGACTAATTACTAAATCTAATTTCCACCTTAGTGCTCTCACCTGCATGACGGCGTTACAGAACTCGAGTGAGTTTAGGAAGTGAACGAGTGCAGGCTCCTGCTGCCACTCGTCATTTTGAATACAGTGCCAGTCTTCACTGGATACCTCCAGCTTAGCAGGCAGGGACGAGTACAGACCACTCAGACCGGTGGCTAATACCTACACACGCAAAGGGAGGGAAAGAAATTAACAATTAACCGCCGAATTCATGAAAGTTAACGAAAAAATCTAAAAGACAAAAAGAAGTAGGAAAGTAAAGTGAGAGATACCGGACAGAAGAAGGTGTAGTGGTAAAGTGAGAGATACCGGACAGAAGAAGGTGTAGTGGTAAAGTGAGAGATACCGGACAGAAGAAGGTGTAGTGGTAAAGTGAGAGATACCGGACAGAAGAAGGTGTAGTGGTAAAGTGAGAGATACCGGACAGAAGAAGGTGTAGTGGTAAAGTGAGAGATACCGGACAGAGGAAGGTGTAGTGGTAAAGTGAGAGATACCAGACAGAAGAAGGTGTAGTGTTTAAGTTAGAGATATCGGACAGAGGAGGTGTAGTGGTAAAGTAAGAGATACCGGACAGAGGAAGGTGTAGTGGTAAAGTGAGAGATACCAGACAGAAGAAAGTGTAGTTGTAAAGTGAGAGATACCGGACAGAAGAAGGTGTAGTGGTTAAGTTAGTGATATCAGACAGAGGAAGGTGTAGTGGTAAAGTGAGAGATACCAGACAGAAGAAGGTGTAGTGGTTAAGTTAGTGATATCAGACAGAGGAAGGTGTAGTGGTAAAGTGAGAGATACCAGACAGATTAGGTATAGTGGTAAAGTGAGAGATACCGGACAGAAGAAGGTGTAGTGGTAAAGTGAGAGATACCGGACAGAAGAAGGTGTAGTGGTAAAGTGAGAGATACCGGACAGAAGAAGGTGTAGTGGTAAAGTGAGAGATACCGGACAGAAGAAGGTGTAGTGGTTAAGTTAGTGATATCAGACAGAGGAAGGTGTAGTGGTAAAGTGAGAGATACCGGACAGAAGAAGGTGTAGTGTTTAAGTTAGAGATATCGGACAGAGGAGGTGTAGTGGTAAAGTAAGAGATACCGGACAGAGGAAGGTGTAGTGGTAAAGTGAGAGATACCAGACAGAAGAAAGTGTTGTGGTAAAGTGAGAGATACCGGACAGAAGAAGGTGTAGTGGTAAAGTGAGAGATACCGGACAGAAGAAGGTGTAGTGTTTAAGTTAGAGATATCAGACAGAGGAGGTGTAGTGGTAAAGTAAGAGATACCGGACAGAGGAAGGTGTAGTGGTAAAGTGAGAGATACCAGACAGAAGAAAGTGTAGTTGTAAAGTGAGAGATACCGGACAGAAGAAGGTGTTGTGGTAAAGTGAGAGATACTGGACAGAAGAAGGTGTAGTGGTTAAGTTAGTGATATCAGACAGAGGAAGGTGTAGTGGTAAAGTGAGAGATACCAGACAGATTAGGTATGGTGGTAAAGTGAGAGATACCGGACAGAAGAAGGTGTAGTGGTAAAGTGAGAGATACCGGACAGAAGAAGGTGTTGTGAGCGATGTGTGTGGCCACACGCTGGTTGTCCTTGCTGAGGGTCATAATGAGCAGCAGGGCGTCTCGAGCCTGTTGCCCTATCTCTCCGTCTCTGTGGATGAAGGGAACAAGGAGGGAAAAGAGCAGGAAGTTAGCGGCTCCCTGATCTTCGCTGGAGTGAAAGAACAGCTCGAGGATGGAGGGATCATTGGACACAACACAGCACAGCTGATGGAGGAGAAGAACCAGCTCATTCTCCACCTTAGAGGAAGTCGGGACTCCTGCTGCAGAGACAGAAGAAATAACATCGTAGACAACATCCATTAACCGTTAAGCCTCCACCCAAAGATCTCGGACTTTACTGTATTGAGTAAAGAGACAATAAAAACAAGAAAACTATAAAAAGATAAAAAGAAGATATTAAGAGTGACAGAACAAAAGACAAAGACAAACAATGACAGACAAAATGACCACAAACTGGTTGAACATTGGGATGAATAGCAGAAAGACCAAAGCAACCAAAGAAAGAACGACAAAAACGAGGGAACAGAAATGAGAACAAAAGCGAGAAAGACTGAAAACAAAGACAAAAAAAGATGAAACAGATAAAAAGGTAAAACAATCGATTGCTCGTGTATTTGCTCATGATCCTCACCCGCTTGACCCGTCGCCGTTCCCGAGCAGGACGACAGCAGCATCATCAGCGGCTTCAGAACGGGTTTGTGATGCAACAGCGGTTGCTTGGCCTGACCAATCAGCATCTTGTACATCTTCAGCTGCTCGAGCTTTGATTGGTCGGTGAAATCCCGCCTCAGGCTCCAGATGAACAGGCGCTCCATGATGTTCTCCATGATGACAAACTCCAGGATGGGGCCCATGGCTCCGCTTACTCCGGTCTCCTCCTCCATGAGGAGGAGGAGCATGTGTTCGACATAGTTCTGCACCGCGCTCGCCTCATCCAACGGTATCGCTCCATGGCGGAGACCGTGAACTCTGAATGCGTGAACTCCGACCTTGAGGCTGAGACCTCCGGTGCTCCGTAAAGGGTCATGTTTCTCCAGTATCTTAACCACCTGATGAGCACAAACAAACATTTTACATCATCATCATAAAACTTTCTGTGTTTATCCTTCATCATGTGGTTCAAACTGATCACTGTTCAGCACCTGTGCCCAGTGGTTCTTGAACACAATCATGCATGTTTCAGGGTCGACGCCCTTCAGTCCCATCGATTGGTTTCCTCGACTCCTATTGGCCACGGCAGACGCCATCGCTGTCACATCGCAGTGTGGGTTAAACCACAACGTGAGAAAAGAGCGTGGACGTCCAGTTACACTGCATTCCGCTCAAAGGTAGATCATAAAGCTGAAGGGAGAGAGAGAGAGAGAGAGAGAGAGAGAGAGAGAGAGAGGGATGATGTAACAAAAAAAGTAAAGTTCCAGTTGTTTTGTTGTTGTTGTTTTTTTCCCCACATGAATGTTTGTACCTACAAAGTCGACAGTGACGTCGATCCCGTTTCTTATTTCAGATCAGACTCACGGACAGGACATCACTGATGTCTTTATACTGGTGTGATTAAGGAAGAAGAAGGAAATACTCTGTGGTCATGTGACCAGCTCGAACCTCGTTAGACGGCGAGGTCCTGGGATTTTGGGTTTATGTCGCATTACTCGCATTAATAACGATGCCTCCTTTCTTTAAAGGCTTACACTTCAGATTTTCCTCCGTCCCTGAGCAGCAGAACAATATAACAGCCTTGTTAAGAAGTGTGTGAGCGGATTTAAGCCTCTTTTCCTCCTCTACTTGGCCTCCTTAAAGCTATGACAGGAATGTCTGTACGTAGAGGGAAAAAACATGGACTCGACAAAACACGAGCGATCCTCCGAAGGCCGGCGTCGATCCCGCAGAGCGCTCGGCGTCCGGCTGAGAGTTCACGGCACTCAAATTTATTTATTTATTTTTGCTTTAAGTCCGACCGACTTGCCGGTTGTAAATTTGCGTTAAGAGACAGACCAATTTTTTTTTTTTTACTCTTCAAACAACTAATACAAAACAATAAAATAATATTAATTATATTTTAGTATGGGAGGCACGGTGGCTTAGTGGTTAGCACGTTCGCCTTACAGCTCCAGGGTCGAGGATTAGATTCCCGCCTCCGCCTTGTGTGTGTGGAGTTTGCATGTTCTCCCCGTGCCTCGGGGGTTTTCTTCCGGGTACTCCGGTTTCCTCCCCCG
>NC_062524.1:26070494-26072280 GCF_022655615.1 Tachysurus fulvidraco
GTGTTGTCGTTTTCCAGCCTGAAGTGGCTCCATGTGCTCCTAAATCAACAAGCCTCAACCCATTAAACATATCAGACCAGCCTATATCTTCCAGTTTGTTCAACCCTTTAAGTACGTCCTACCATTTAGATTCCTACAGTGATGGCACATCTGCCAACGACGACATCCACCACTATCCGCGGCTACTCATGAATACCCCACGAACAACCCAGCGACCAGATAGTAAGCAGACCTTTCAATCCAGCCGTTAAACCGCTCATCACACAACACACATGCCCGAACCTTCCTTGCTTCCGACCAAAGCGAACAGGCTAAGATCCCCACACAACCCACCAAATACTAAGTGCACTAAAACGCCCCATTTAACGCCGCTCCATGCACATAGAACACCAGCCGATCAGATGTAGGTCCACAGGAATACTCAGAAAACACACATATCCAAGCCCGCTTTCCTAACTTTCCTCCTCTCAAATACATTGGGCTTGGGTCGTTTTCCCAAACGCTTCACACGCATCCCGCACACCACTCCTGCACCTTAAGAACCCACCGAAGCGGAAGATAAACATCATCCAATTCTTCATTCCTGTAAAGAGAACTCCTAAGCATGTAGACAGTTTGCGACGCGCGGCGTGTCCTGCGCCAACCGACTCACAACGGGCACTCTTCCAGCCGGGTAGATAATGTGTGTGTGCATGTGTGTGTGTGCTGTAGTGTGTGTGTGTGTGTGTTTGTGTGTTGGTGTCGTGTGTGCTGTTAGCTGTGTGTGTGGTGTGTGTGGTGTGTGTGTGGTGTGTGTGTGTGTGTGTTTGTGTGTGTGTGTGTGTTTGTGGGGTGTGTGTGGCTGTGTGTGTCTTTTTGTGTGTGTGTTGTGTTTCGTGTGTGTGCTGTGTGTGTCTGTGTGCTGTGTTGCTGTGTCATTTTTAAGGTTGTTTTTCTTTGTTATCCTTTGTGCCACTTAATTTTTTTGTTTATTTTTTCTTCTTTATGTTCTGTCTTTTTTATGTTTTTCTTATTTTTTTCCATTCTCCACCCCAGCCTTTTTCTTTTTTTCTTTCTTTTTGTCCTACTCTTTTTCTATTTATTTTTTTTATTTTGCGTTCTTTCTCTTGTCTGTCGTTGTCGCTCGTGTTGTTTTTCTGCTGTTTGTGTGTGTGTGTGTGCGGGGTGTGTCTGGTTTGCTTGTGTGTGTCTGTGTTCTGTGTCTTCTGCTCTTTGTGCTAGTGTTCTGTGTGTGAACCGTGTGTGTCGTCCTGTGTGTGTGTTGTCACTGTGTGTAGTGTCTGCTGTGTGTCCTGTACTTGCTAGTCCCTGCTCTGTGCTGTCTGCTGCTGCTGTGTCTCCCTCGGTGTCTTGTGCTCCTGACTAGCTGATGTGTGTGCTGTACACTAGACACATAAGACACATTGTACACATCCAAGCTCCCACCTATACACCAGTGTAAACCTGTATCTTCGAACTCCGCCACTCCCATTCTGACTTTCCGTCCCCTCTTCTCTCCCCCTCTTCTGTCTTCCCTATTCTGGCTGTTGTTTATTAATAAAGTGGGCCGTAGTTCTTATTAAGCCACTAATAAAACTTTTTACTGCTGAAAATTTCCACAACCGAATAATCAAAATTTTTTTTACAAAAATAAAATGTTTAATGTTTAAACAAACTATTGTGTGCTTCGACCTTACCGAGAGACGGAGCTGCTGACGAGCTCGAGGTTACACAACGTAGCCCAGTGAGTACAGAATACCCAGAATGCACTGTGGCATTTGGAGACAGAGGAATGTGGTATAAGCTG